>NW_008237353.1:5329014-5371767 GCF_000691975.1 Corvus brachyrhynchos
AACTTCAAGAGTGGACCCTCGAAAGCAGTTGCGGGAAAAGCTGCAAGTCGGGGGAAGGGACTCACATGCGAGCAGAGAGATTCCTCTTCCTAAATGGACTGGACAATATTTGGAAGTGGGCGGCTGTCTCGTTGTGATAATGTTTTCATAGCATGAGCAAGAAGAGACTTCTCTTTCTAAATGGACTGAACAAGGTTATTATGGAAGTGGTAAACAGACTGAACATCTTAAGGGTTGTCTTTTTACATTGTCAGTGGGAGAAGGGAGGAAGGTGGGGGGAGGAGGAGAGTTCTGAAGGTGGTATAATTTTTTTTCCCCTCTTTTAGGTCTGTTAATAAACTTCTTTATATTCTTTCAAGTTTGGTGCCGGCTTTGCATTTCTCCTAATTCTTATCTCACAGAAGGTAAACAGTAATGAGTATTTTGGACCAAACCACTACATTAAATTGGTATTTCTGCCCGGTTATGAACCGAACCTGCTACAATATGCAAATATCTAGCTAGACAGATGTCTAGATGGATCCAGACAGATAAATATCTCTAACTGTATAGATCTGTGTCTACATCTGTATAAGTCTGTCTGTTCCCAACCAGATGAGTGTAGATCCTGGATACTGGACCAAGACGTGTAATTCAAACACTTGCTGGTTGTTCCATTAACTTCAGCCCAGCTCAGGAAAGTGACGTTCTCCCCAAACTACCAGCATGGATGGAAGGAAGCAGAATAGCTCACTGCCCAACATTTGATAAAGCTGTGCTGCTAAAACAACAGGAATCTAACTGGATTTCATCACTAGTCTCTCTGATTCTTCATTTTCTTGGAGACATTTGATTTAGATTACTGTTAAAGTAAATTAAATTAGTATTAACCTTGTCTGTGAAAATGATGCTTTGGAAAGATAAATGTATTCCTTTTGGCACGCATGAAAATGAAATTATAAGTTGTCCAAATCTCAATGCAGATGGACCCTTTCTAGTGAGTTATCACCAATGTGTAAGTCTATTGATTACATCTCTTGGTTGTCAAGTGGGATTAGAGAAATCAGTCTTTGATTATGTTCAGAGATGAGACTATGATACCACTCTGGTTCTAAACTATACCTTGGTATAAAAAAATGTGGAACATCCCCATCATATTCGGTGGACACAGATCCAGTTGATCAGATTGGCTTTGCAGGAACTGGCTGAACATTGTTACCAACTATATCTAGCCTAAATTATTAACTGGGCAGAAATAAATGAGACAGAAAAAGCTTTAATAAAAATCTAGTTCAGTAGTACCTATTAGACTGAGGTTAGCTTCCTAGGTCCCTGCTGTTTTTTAGCAAATGGAGGAAAAAGAAATGGCTCGTATTGCCATTGTATGCCTAATTTTGCTGATGATTACCATTTCAGAGGGGCTGAAAATTGTGTATTAGTCTCCAGAAGATCTCTATTACAGCTGTGGTTAAGATGTACCCTATCTGACTTAGTTTTTAATGAGTACTATCTGAACACCTGGCTTTTGATGTTCAAAATAATTTAAAATAAAGTCTTATTTTGTAGTGAACATGAGGCATCATCTGCCTGCCATGTGCTTGTTTACTACATCCAGCTCCATTTCATAATTTTTCCTAAATAGAGCAATATATCTAACTATCTGTGGTAAAATTTCCATCACTGTGACTCAGTCCTAAGGAAATGCATGAGAATATCAGTAGTATTGTAAGCTGTATGATTACCTAAGTGCCCAGTGTGTTGTCAGAAGAGGGACATGGCAAGCACATACTTAACTCATCACTAGTTCAAAACACGTTTTAATCTCTAAATGGGATGGAACTAAAAGATGAGTCTCACTGGAAAGAAGGTCAGTTTTAGCCATTGTGAACCATGACATGATAGTTAAGGTGACATTTTCCTAAAAGGAATAACGAAGACTGTCTTTACATTCTCAGCCTACTCCTTCAGGCTGATGAGTATTTTGTACAAATTCTGGCTCTCTTCAGATGAGATTCTGTGTTAAATACAGATCAAAACATGTTTGTCATGCACAAATTATGATTTCTTTCAATCATGACATGTTATATGCAGATATCAGAGTTGAGTAATTGACATGGTATATTTCAACACTGTACTGTGGAGTCCTGCATTTCTGGAAATTGCTGGGGTTTCTGAAGGGCAAAAGCAAAACAAGAATGTAAAATAAAAATGAAGATCCTACAGGTTTGGGCCACTCCTCTCCCACAGAGATACACAAGCATTGTTTTTATTCTGAAGAAAAGGCTTTGATCCATATCTTTGAAGCACTGTGCACTTTCCTTCACAGACCCTGTTGCTTCAATGTTTTCAAAGAATAATATTCACTTTGAGTTCTCCTTGTTTCAGAAAGTCTGGCCCCACTGACACTTCTACTATGCTGATGGAGATAATATCAGTGCCTTGTACCATATGTTTTCCTCATATTCTTATAAGATAAAATGGTATAACATACCAGTTGGTTTCATTTGGGTCATAAACATGCCTTGTATGGTAGATCTGAATTTTCTAAAAGTGCAGTAAACTATCTGCCTTGCCAAACATATATCAAAATTTTATGACAACAAAATCAGAAATCATAATTTAATTTCCCCTGGAAAGATTTGTCCCAGCTTTTCAAAGCGCAGAAGGCCAGAAACTGCCAATATTTGCTTTTTACCCACCCAGAAGAACTAGTTTTCCTCTGCTCTCTTCCCTCCTTTTCCATCTCACACTGTTTTTCTCTGCATGTACAATCTGTCCTTGAACCATATTGGCTCTGATCTTCTCAGACTGCTTGCTAGGCTAGTGAAAGGGAGTGAAATGGAACAGGCATCAAGAGTCCTATAGTGTAAAAGAGGATAAAGGAAAGGGAAGAACATGGAGTCTGTAATGCTCCACCCTTCTCGTACACATCACAGTGCGGCACAGCACATCACGGCCAGGATTACACTGTGCCATCATATGAGACGTTATAAACTTGTGGAATAACTCCACTGAGGACTATGCTTATCCCCTGCAAACAAGTATCTTCTCTTAAAAATCAACCAGACACAACAAAATCTCTAGCCCTGACTTGCAGACAGTGCTTGAAAATTGGACGGAAGAAGAAGACACCCTTCAAAAGAGGCCTAATACATATTTTTTTCTAAAATGGAGGAGGATAACACCAAACATTACCAACAGATCCAGTAGAAGTGATATTCGGTTGAAGCATCTAGTGAAGAAATCAGGATGAATACTTGGTGAATGTTAAGTATTTGAATTCTTTAATCTCTGGTTCAGATATTTTCATAAGCTGTTTCCTGATGAGCAATCAAAATTCCAGTTACCTAGAGCACCGTTGGGTAGAAAAACCCTAATCTCCCCATTCTCCCCACAACAAAACCCTTTCTGCAAAGTTCCTCTAATTTTTAAGATGCGAATTCAGTCTATCAAGAACACATTTTTTCTTTGGCTAGCTCCTAATAAAATTCTATATATAGGAGGTTAATATTATGTATTTTATGACTACATTATTTTATCCATGTTTTGCTTCATCTTTTTGGGATTCATCCATTCTTTTGTTGCCATTGGACCCTGTGTCCTTCATTGTTTATCAGAATAATTAGATCAAGCAATAATTCAGATTTACTGGAGCTCTTACAGCTCGTTCAATTGGTTCCCAAAGAGTCCTGGAAGTTGAACAAGTTCATATTTTGCCTTTTTCTTTCCCACCAAGGCATGTGTGAATTGTCTGGCAAACTCATGGTGCTGCACTAAACTGGTGCTTGGCACAATGGAGTTTGATAGCTGACCACAATTTCCCTTTCTCTACACACCAGTGAGAGTGGGAGAGCTCAGGCATTGCTCAGTTTCTCCAGATTACCAAAAATCACTGAGTTTCACAGTGCAGAAAGCCAAGTTTAGTCTGCCTGGTCAAAAACAACACTGTGCACAGGGGTGGCTGGGTATGAAGTTAAAGGGAGATGTAGTGAGGGGGTCTAACTATGCAGAGGACCCTCTAGAGAGAAGAAGAAAGGAAAAGGCTTGGTTTTCCAGCTGGTGATACAAGCTCAGTTCCAGCGTCCTGCACAGAAGTTGACAAAGGGAGCACAGGACCTCTGCTGTGCTCTGAGCACTGCACTCCACTGGCCCCACCACCACTGTCACACTGGGCCTCAGGGCACCAGCACCCTGAGCAGCCTGACAGTGCTGTGACTTATGTCACACTCACACACATGGGGTGGGCACTGAGTCCTGGAATACAGACAAAGCATCTGACACTGCGTTAAGCTCTTCAGATAAAAGTCTGGGTGTCTGTGCCAAGGAACACACCACTGCACTGCTGCTTTCAGAACGATTGTGTTTGACTCCCACATGTTCTAAAGCAAACACACCTCAGATTACTACTACTGGTGGAAAGCTTACAATATGGGAAGAAACCAGTGACTTTCTTGAAGGATTAAAAGAAGACCATGCTGCTTCTTTGTACCTCTGCACCACACCAGAGTGGAAACCTCTTGAAGGCCACCTATACCTTTTTTTAAATTTTCTTTTTTTTTAAAGGACGTTAGATATCAGATCTGAAATGTTGAGGCTGAACTGTCAGTTTAAGATTTACGTAAAGCAGACTCTGGCAAGGCTGCACATCTCTTCAGCATGACTTCTCTTGGGAAACAGAGTTTTAGAAAAATGTCTTGAAACTTGAGAAATGTAAAATAAAGAAAGATTACTGTCAAATAACTGGTTCATGGAAAGCATCAGTCGTATCTGAGATGATCTGTAATGAGCTGTGTGCTGATTAAAATGAAACAGTAAATCTGAAGTACTTGGTGCATATTTTATCATCTATGTCTTAATATATCACCAGTTAAATATGCTTGGTGACTCTGAGATGATCAGCTGCATAGGTCCTGTGTCTCAGCTCTCCAAAAAGAAAGCCATGGCACTTCATTTCCAGTACACCAGAAAACAGCCCATTCATCACTGCCACTGGGACTGTACTTACCTGACATTCTCCCGCTAAGGAGAGATGGGGATTTTGCCAAGAGCTATTTGCTTGCTCACTGCTGCCATGGAGCATTGTTTTTTCTCCTTTGGTTGGGATGCTGTGCTCAGCACATAATAGCCAGTGCACAGGGCACATGAGAGCAGAAGCTGGAGAGATATTGAGATATAAATGAAAATCTGTACCAGCAATTAACAAAAACATAGCCAAGTTAGCTCAGCCAGATTAAAAAAAAATAAGAGATTGCAAAAGTCAGAATGAAGCAGCAGACTGTACATTTGCAATGGCTTGATGGCAAATACTCATGTTCTGATTTATATTTTTTCACACCTTTTCCCGGGAAAGAAAATGTCAGGCCATAGAATCACAAGAAACAACCAGAAAATTACAATGGAGTTGTACTTCTATTTCCTTATTGTTTCCTTGGACTGGCAAAATGTGCTCCAATTCAGACACATTTCTGAAGTGAGCCACAAAACATAAGAGGGACAGCAGGGTGAGAAAGTAGAAGTAAAAAGGAAGGGAGAGGAAAGAAATGTGGCCTAGCAAATGCACTGCAGGATCAGGTACGTATGCTGTTAGCGTTCCTGACCTGGGTATGTACAGGTCCAGGGAAATTTCTGATGTGCTGTTGCTCTGATAAGCAGAATACCTTGTTGTAGGTTTGATTTAAGAAAAAGCAAAATCAGACAAAGGAGAGTCTCAGGTCCAACATTTGATAAACTTGGCCTAAAACTGAGCATCAGTTGAGAAATTAAGCTCTCATGGTTTTCATTAGATTAACATATGTGTGTGCTGATAAGGAATTGCTTACCCAAGCCCTAGAATGGAAATGCAGATCCAACAGCCCCCAGAGGGAGACCCAGTGCTTCCCCTGCTGTCTCATTTTCCATTCCTTCTTGTTATAAAAATACATCAACTGCCTCTTAAAAGAATAATGAACAACTGGCCTCTGGTAAAAAAACTGACACCAAATCACACACATGCAGAGTTTTCTAAGATGCGCATGCTTTTCCCATAAGCAAAAACTAGAGAATTAGTGGAAATCCAAACTGTGGTCTCCCCTTATTCCATACTAATAATGCTTTCATTTAATTTTTGTTACACTTTTCCCAAGAGATTTCTCAATTATAACTAACATTATGTCAAATTAGATAATACAGAATGAAATGTTCACAATATATTTTTCATCCACATTTCACAAAGAAATTAGGCAAAATCCTGGCGCTGGACATGAATCCAGGGACATGTAGGTAATAACAGCACCTAGGAGACTTTTATTTTATGAAAAAATACATAGGATGCATAAGATGTGCCTACTTAACTTTAGCTTGCCATGTGTACAGAAAGCAAGATCCTCACAATTGTCATCTGCAATCATCCTTTTTCTATCTTCTCTCAGAAGAAAGAACCTGTCCTCACCATGAGGAGTTGCTGAACATATCTAGAGCCTGGTGTGACATCAGGGGTGAATGGTGCTTGTCCCTGCACAGAATGCAGGGAAAAGGAAAGAACTTTAGGAGAAAGCTCTTCTGCTAAGCTGCAACTTAGAAATCCTAGTTCTCAATACTAAATAGAGAAGATATACCTCTACACCTATCTCATGTAAAATCAAAAATTCCTCAGAAAACTTCACAGAAGTTAGTCTCATGTGGGACCCATCCCCCTAACACCCATTCGAAATAACACCCTGGAGAATTAATGACATCCTCCCCCTCAAGAGACCCCTCACCCATCCACTCCAGGCTCTGAGTGCCAACCACAGCAACCACGAGGGGAGCAGCAGTCAAGCTGCTTTCACGATGGCAGCAGGAAGGAATTACAGAGACTTTCACTTTGGCCACAGTACTGCTTTTCACATCCAGAATTTCAGATAGAGAATCATCCAGAATCAACATGATTTGGCACCATCAGGAGGGTAACAAAGACCCCAAACAGAGTCTTGTGTAACCCATTGCTGCCTTAAATTTAGTCAAAGTTAAGAAACTAGCTGGGCTGAAACTTTTTGTGAAAATATATGACACTCTTTTTAAATAAAAAAACCCCTCTTTCTTCAAATGAATTTTCATGAAAACAGAATTTAATATATCTTTCCACTCTGCCCAGAAGACTGGCTATTTCTAATTTTTTGTACACATAAACATTATCTGTACATGTAAGTGTTTTACTATAGAATTGTAGGTACCCAACTTGGAAATGTAGGTGATTGATAATATAAAAATTAATGTAGATTTTATGGGGTTTTTAGAGAATGGAAGTATTTCTTTTGTGTTTGTGAGAACATCAGGTATTTTTTGAATTATTTTATATCAACTCAGTGTTTTTTAAAAGAGAATCCAGTCAAAAGAAAGTTCTGAATGTAACTTCACTCTAAATATAAAAATATATAAAAAATACTAGGGAAAAAAGCCCTGGCTGTGTGACAGAATTTTTCTGCAATCTGAGCCTGTTTTTTCTAAACTGCTCTTTTGTTTGTACAGATACTTCTCTTTTTTTTCTTTTTTGTGAAATATAAGTTCTTAAATTATGCTCTTCTGGTTCATCAGGCCTCTTTGTTGTATTATAGGAGCAATATTCCCCCTCAGTGACTTATTTTTATCTTCTTTAATATTGATAGAGGTAAGACCGGAGAGGGCAAGCTTTCTTAGCTACAGTGCTAATATTTAGCAGAAAATTCACTTGGTAGCAACACAGCTTTAGCCTGGGTTGCCGAGCAAGCAATAAACCCTTTAAATAGCTCGGGGACCCCTGGGGCCAGCACTGTGCACAATTCATGAAGCCAGGCCTGCAAAGGCTGCTGCTTGGATATTGCTTTCAATGCCTGGTGCTTCCTATATGTATCTGGCTGAGTCTCCTTTGTATCCTTGATACTGATCGATCCTCAAGAGCACCACCGTGGGCAAGGAGCTGGAGCTGGGGGGTCAATGCCAGAGCCAAAAGCACCGGCCATTCCCTTCAAGGAAGGGTGGTCTCTGCCCTTTGGCCTTGGCTCAGACTCCTGCTGCTGCCCAGTCTGGGAAACAGAGCCACTGTCCCCATTGCAGCTCACAGCCAGAGAAGGAAGGAGAGTGGGAACAGACAAGGAGATGACATGAAAAGCAAATAACAACAAGGCTTTGTGGACCTCTGGTAATAAAAGACCAAGAGCACCTTGTGATATAGTGATGGCTTCTGCCAATATGTTCTGCACATAAAAATAAAATCTATTTCTTTCCCCATTTCCTACCTCCCTTTATTCATTTTCTTGCTTACAGGACTTGCCAGGACCCCTTACTGTGCTTCATTTCCATTACTCTTTCCAGCTTAGTTGCTTTAGTATCAAGAAGATTTCTTTACTTTTTTCCTTCCTGTATTTTTTTTTTCAGTAAAATAGTCTAGGGTATTTTTATTCCTTCACGCTTGATAGTAATTTTCTGCAGTCATCTCTGGCCTCTGTGGCCATTTAGAATGATTAACAGTTTACAAGAGGTAATGAGTTTCTATCTTTTTCTTTCTCTGCTCCTTTCTTTGGCACAGTCTTTCAGTTATTTAAAATAAACAGACAACTGCATAATTGTCAACCTTAATGCCAAAAAACAAAATAGAATTGAGCCTTCCAAGTACTAAGGAAAGAGAGGAAGAGCTTGATAAGTATTGCTACATTTTCTTTCAAGGCATGGGGTTGGTATTTCTTTTCTCCCCCATTTAATTTCTCTTTAGGAAAAAAAAGATTTTTGTGTTTGCAAGAAAAAGGGGATGAGTGATTTTAGATTTGCATTTTCTCTTTGCTAGAACCTGGCACTTTACTGAAAATAAAAAAAAAGTTTCCCATCTTACAAATGAAAGCATCTGTTTAAATAAAAAGCCTCTTGAGAAAAAAACATAAAAAATAATTATGATTTTTCCAAAGCAGGAGTGAAATATCCAGAGGTCAGTAGAAAATGACCAGCACTCAATTAAAGGTGTCTGTTTCCTTTTTCTGAAACCTCCATTTTAGCTGTGGATAAAAATCTACATTAAATGATCCATCCTCGTTTCGCACAAAATTACTTCCCTCTTTAGAAAAATTGCAGGAGCCTTTTAAATATATTCATTTTAAGGAAGTCTATTTGTCAGAGTTTGCTGACCATATACGAAGTAGCACTCAAAGACAGTATCCAAGACTGTCTTCCCCTGGAGCTGGCTGAGGTCTAAGCAGAATGGGGAATCAAGCAGGAGTGGGGTGAGGCAGTGAGGTCTCTTGTTTATGGGTGCTGAGTGTCAGGGCACAGCAGACACCTCCTCTGGGCTCTGTTGCCTGGGCCAAACAGGTGCCTAGGAGGGGGCTTCTGTCTGTCACCTAGTACAGTACGGTGACAAGAGCTGTGGCAGTCTCATCATTTGCTGTTCCCGTTGCCACGATGAGCCTTGGTGACATCTCCGAGATGCCACTTTCAGGTCTCTTCATTTCCCTTACGTTCCTGGAGAAAAACTTGCATTGTTTTCCATGTATCTGATACCGAAGACTTTCCCTTTTTCTTTTTAAGATATCAGTATTTTTAAAGATCCTGTGGACCTTTTTGGAAAAATATACATAGTTGCTTTACCTTTCACTTGAAGCCCTCCAAGGACAGCAGGTCCTCTGCTCTGCTGCTCCTCAAAAAGTGAACCAGAAGATAACATTTAATGCCCATAGAAGAGCTGTGCTTGCTGATGGCTTACAGGTTACCCAAGCCCAAGGCCAGTGCCAACAAGCAGCCTGGATTCATCCAGCCTATTTTAGGAACAAACTTCCAGCTCTCTGGACACAAGTCATGCTCATTCTCTAGCCTGAAGGCCAGGGAACAATTCCCAATTTATTTTATTTATTAGTAAAAATGTAGCCAGGGAGATCATTGTCCTAAGAAAACCTAGTCAGTATCAGCATACTTTATTAATTATTATTATTTCTTGCATCTCTTGTCTTAATAGAAGACTGTCTTTGACAGGATTTTTTACAAAAACAAAGTAAGTGGAATTTGACCCAACAGGAACACTAATGTGGGAGATCCTGCACAAGCTGCTTTTCTTTTACAGAGCACACAGCCAGTGCAGCTCCAGTACTTTCTCCACTGTTTATTTCTCCCTCAGTTCAATCTCATCCTCTACATTTTTCAGTTGTCACACTGAAGTATTTTGGCAGAATTCACACGCCTATCAAGGTTTGGCCTGGCTCATGTCACTTTACCACACTTACACACTTGTATATGCTTCAGCCTTACAATAACAAAAACTTAACACACTGTAAATAAACCCTATTGTTTTCACCCATGTGCAAGCCTATTATCATTAGCCTTAACTTCACACAGGGTGAACATGTTCTGACTTATACAACATGATTTTTTCATTCTCCTGCTGATTTCTCTCAATACTTTATTTTAAGCTTTTTGTAGCTGAATATAGGCCAAACTTGGGATACTTCATCTGCTCACACAGAAACAATCTACTCGATTCCAACTGTGAGCCCATGTCAGTCACATTGCACAGGAAATGGAAAAAGAAATTGGTCATATATTTTTTCAGTAAGACCTTCAGGTGCAAAGGAGCCAAATTTTCCAGTGCCATGCTGCTGCCCAGGGGACACAGTATTTTCTGCAGGGAGGGAGCCCGCTGAGTTCCAGCTGATCTCATACAGAAAGGTTCTTGGTGCCTGGCCCAATCTACACCAAAAGGCAGATTCAAGGCCATTTGGATGGCCTTTGGCAGATTGGATGAAACACTGAATTAGTCATCATTACCAATCCACTTCTGCAAATGGCACAGTCCTGTGGTTTTGGGGGTTCTTTATGGTGTCAGACCTTTGCTTGAGCTTCATACCATGCTATACTGTAATCTACAAGTAAGGCCTCTATTTCTCAAGAATCTTCTTCCCATTTTGGCATCTTGGAGTATGATAAAATAAATTCTTTAATTTCTTCTTATTTTCTTGTGAAAAGTCAACAGAATAAATTTACTTAGGTATACCATGGGGAATTAGGTTACCTACTTTCCTGCCTTATTTTTTCCTTCCCCTGGATGACTATGGAACAGTATATAAAATGCCCCAACTTAGGTCTGACTAGAATGAGCCTGAGGAAAAATTACTTTATTTCATTTTTTGGTATAATGTACATTGATTTCTAAGGATTGAATTGGCTCTTGCACCTCCAACATCATATATGGATATCCTGTTCAATTAGGTCTTTTTTTGACCATTCTCAGAAGCATTGTTTTTAGAGATAATAACTAATTTAAAATCTGGTAATTTAAAAACACTAACAATGATCAGATGCATTTATTTTCCGGAGTGAACTGAATTAGCCATGAACTAAGAATGATGTGTTAACACCTTGATACAAAATAATGTTAAGAGGTCCATTTTGCAGTGTGATAAGTGCTACCGTATATTTTCACATGAATATCTGGAAAAGGAGAAGAAATAATACTGTCATTTAAATAGCTTCCAGTTACGAGTTTAGCACCTCAAAAAAAATGAAAGACATTTTCTTTTGAAGTCCTTCCTGCCAAGCACGAGTAAAACAACAGGTCTGCATTCAGACTCTGGCTCATGGGTATTCATTAAAACAAATAAACAAAGAAATGGTAAAGAAAGCATTACACAGCTTAAAGCCTGGACTAGTATCAGATGAATAATAAATACATTAGTGTTGGCTGAGCAATGGCAAAATACATTTCTACATTCCAGGAGATAATGAGCTCACTCAAGGAGCCTTGTGTATGAAAAGAGATTTCTGAAGAAACACATCACAGTATAATTGAGAATTTGTTATTGCTAATCCTAAGGCTTTGAATTTACATCCCCAACTTTTCTTTTTCCTTTGACTTGTCTCAGCATACCCTGTGTTTCAGTAAATACATGTAAGTGGGCCAAATATGAGCGAAAGAGGGACATACAGAAAACGCAGCGCCTGGAGAGAGGTGCTAGAATCTACTAGAACAATCACCCATTTGCTCTCATACAATACAATATGTTTAGGAGTGGCAAGATATTTTAGTGACAATTATTCTTTTTTTAGGTTTTTTTTTTTTTAATGCTAAACCCTGGCCAACATATTTTAAACCTTATGGACGCCAAGTGACAAAATGTCTTCAGTCTTTTAGCACACACTCTTAGTAATCATAACAACATTTTTGTATTATTATAGGCAGTATTGGCAGTGTGTTCAATTGTGCATGGAATAAATAGCTCACATTAGCAGTTTGCCTTAAAATTCATGTGATGCTAGCAGCCAGCTTAATTAAGCGCCTCTTTCTGGGAGATCAGTAATAACAGTAATGAATGAAGCTGCTGCTGACCTGCAGCAATGAGAAGTCCTTCAGAACATTTCTGAGTTTGAAACTCGGTGTCACCCAAAGCTACCTACTCTGTAAGGCTGTGATTGGGAAAGGCAGCCAATACCAACAATATTCATCTAGTTTGATAATTATCCCGTTCTTCCTTGCTGGCCTTGGTCAATTTATATCTCCCATGACCTTCCACTGTTTTCCACTGGTGGGATTTTCAATATATTTTTTCAACCAGATGAAGGGCTGCTATGTGATTAGGTGCCTGAATTCTTCCACAAAAAACATATTTAAGAGTAGTTTAGATATTTTGGCCAGTTAACCAGAGGCAAGAAGCAGCCATTTGGTTTCACAAAACTAAATGTGTCTATTCAGATCATACCAACCTAAAACATGTGTGAGGGAAGGAGAAGCAAATACCTTCTGCAGGATAATTGTCTCTGATTTTAGAAAAAAAATCCTTTTCAAATAAAAAGCAAAACAAAGAACCTTTTCACTGGAAAATTCCCAACTAACTCTAACATTGACAGATTGTGACTTCTGAGAAAAAGCCAAAAACAAACACAAAGACATAGAGACTGGAAAACTTGCCTTGCAAGGAAAGAAATGAAAAAGCTGAGGGCAAACATTTGACAAAGATGGAAAGACAAATAGATGTTTAAACATATTTGAACTGCATAAACATCAAGCACAGAGAGAATCTCGGTAGTTAGACACATGCTGTCATAGAACAGATTAAGGAGACTTGTAATCATGGGGCAGCCTAACAAGACAGGAAGTCAAAGACACAGACTACATTTTTATGGGTGACATCTATTTTACTAATAGCAGTAGAAACATCGAAAAGGTTTAATGTACACTGCCTTATTGTTTGGGACTTGGAGAGGGAAGCAGAAAACAAATTAAACAAATGGAAAAGGTAAAGAATACAGTTGATAGGAAATATAGGAAAAGTACAGAATATCCTATATCCTATATATCCTAGATATGGTAAGGAAATCTGAACAGCCTGACAGAGAATTTTCTGATTTTTCATTTCTATATCTGTCCAGATACCAGAGTATAAAGAACCTGAATACCATGCATGAGACACGATAGACACAGAGGAGACATTGCTGGCAGGCTGTCATCATTGGTGACAGTTATTTAAATAAAAACTATGAAGTTCTAGGAAAAGGCATAGACAATAGCTAAAACCAGAAACAGTAAGCAAGAAAAGGGATGTGGAAGAAAACATCAACAGTCTCCTTCAGCAGTTTGAACTATGTCAAAGGGCTCAGTCAAGAACAAAATGTACAGCAAGTTAGTTGTAAAGAGAAGACTTATTAAGGAAAACCCTTCCTTTTTCTTTTTCTTCTCATTAATTAGTAGCAGTGATATCACCTAAGCCAAGAAGAGGACAAATGAAGAGAGACTAGAAATAGTACCTTGCACTCTGAAATGATGATCAGTTATGTAACATTCCTATTTCTAAGGGAAAAAAGAGTTTTACATTTAACGTTATTAAGTATACAACTAAGAGTCACAACCATCAGAATTAAGATTTTTTTTATTCATCAAATAAAAAGTGTCAAAAGTTTAAAAAGCTGGCTACGCAAAGCTTAAGTGGAGAAAATCTAGAAATCACGAATAATGAATCGTAAACTGCAGTACTGACACCAGTATGTGCTTTTGCCCCAGAAGGCCATCAGCAAAATTTTGAATGAATTAAGATAAAGTTACTGGCTCAAGAAAAGCCTTTAAAATGTACATAAAACCACAAAGGACCACAAAGAATCAGTCTCAAAATCAGGAGGAAGAAGGAGAAGTTAAAATATTTTCAGTAGTCCAGAGACAAAATTTCTAGGACTTTCTTCAAAATATTTGGAGCCTATACCCCAGTAAGCAAGCAAGGAGTCCAACAGTAGGTAAGGGAGGAGATGGAGCAAAAATACTGAGGTTCAGTTGAGTCCTCTCCCGAGTTGCTGAGGTGCATTGGGTATTTGCTGCTGATCTGACATCACAGCAAAGCTCCCCCATAACTGTGTTGTGGAGATAAAACAGAAGAATAAATATTTCCATGCACTTATCATGTGTAGCTTTGCTTCAGATTAAGTCTTTGAGTGTTACTGGTACAGGGCCAGACCACAATGCTCACACAATCTATACATAATCTGGCTGGGCAGAGTTCAGAAAAAAAAACAGATCTGGTTTTCATTTCTTTCGGTCTTGAGAGAGCTTGAGAAGTTTCTAAAAGCAAAATAAAACCAACTAAACCATCTTCACCTCCATATCCACCCCAAGGAGCTGTGGAAAGCAGAGGATTCTTGGGGAATTACACTGATAATCTCCCCTGCTCACTTTCAGGGGTCCTTATCCAAACCCTGGGGCCAGGAGCACAAACAGTGCCTTGTTCTAAGCAGCAGTGGCTGAA
The DNA here is from genome assembly GCF_000691975.1 of Corvus brachyrhynchos. Lineage (NCBI taxonomy): Eukaryota > Metazoa > Chordata > Aves > Passeriformes > Corvidae > Corvus > Corvus brachyrhynchos. Next base: position 5,343,693 of record NW_008237353.1, read on the forward strand.
TTCTCCTGCCATGTGGTGACACTGGTTCAGGGTAAAAGAAAAGGGGAGGGGGAAGGGGAGAAGCCCTGCCGTTTCCATCAGTCAGACAGACAGCGAATTGAGGAAGGAGCAGAAGTTGTTTAGGACTGTCTAGCAAGTGACAACTGCTTGATTGGCAGAGAGCCACGATGAGCATGCTGTGCCTTTAAAATAGGTGTCTATCTTCAGCCTGGAATATATTCAAATCAGGTTGCATAAAAAGCTGTTCCAGCTACTTACAAGCTACTTACAGTAATTAAAAACAGAGAGCTGCCTTTGTCTCCCAGAACCTGCACAGAATAAAAAGCAAGCAGAGCAAAACAAAACAAACAAAAAAAAGCAATTCCCAAGGTCAGTTCTAAGGTATTATCATCCTTTTCTGCATATGAAATTTATGTTTACATACATAGGGCAGCACAAAGTCACTTCTCTGCAGCTCTTGATGACATACGCTGCAGGAGGTGAGGGTTCTACCAAATATAGGAGGACTTAGTCTATGTAATTTGGATTGTGAAATACAGGCAGGGACAGATTAGTCAAGCTCCTAGTAGGCATGGTTAGGGGTGGGCAGGGAAACTATTATGCTCCAGCCTCCTGCTCATCTTGCTTTTTTCCTCAGATTTGTCTACATTGGCCAAAAATGTCATACATCCAGGGTTCTGGTTTCTGAGTGCTCCTGGGGCACTTTAGCAGTGTGAGGCCCAAAAATAAGAGGAACTGATTTCAGAAACTTGATTCCACCTGACAAACAACCCTACTGCAATTTTCACAGGCAATGTCTGAACGTACTCAAGGCATGGAGGTTTCTCAGTCTTCCTGAGCACTCTTCAAAGGTGTGTCCTTGTGGAAGAGCATAAATTAATTTAATGAAAGGTTTTCTGTCCCAGTCTGGTCTGCTTGCAAGCATGCACCTCATTTGTATGTCAGGAGGGCAAAAGAGCAGCATTCCTTCCACAGAGGAAGCCCCCACACTCAGATCTCTAAAACAGTGCAGCTCTCAGCCAGGTACCATTGCTGTGCTTTCATTCCAGATCATACAAAAAGGAATGGGATAGAGGCTAAATGTATAGTTGGGTGATGAGCTATAAACTTTCTCACAATTTGGAAACATGGAAAGAATGACAGTACAATATTCAAACAAAATATTTATATACACAATATACAACATATCAATACTCTATATACATATATCAGTAAAATAGATTGAGCAATACTAGTATGATTATCAGCCTCTTCAGCTAAGTTAACACACTAGGACTTTTCATTGTCACTTACACAGAAAGTGCTACAGTAAGCAAACCTTGCATGTTTGACATAGAGCATTGTATGATTTTTTTTAGGGATTTCTTCAGGGTACTCAGTGTGCAGGGGTTACCAAGCCCAGCAGACCAATCGAGGCAAGGCTGCCACAGCTACATGACCCCAGGTCCACCCAGCAGCCAGGCTGAGCACATATTCCCAACAGGAGCACAGACAAATACCTGTATATGATACACACACACAGAGCTGGCCACACAAACCATCACAGACATGCTCAGCACTCACACAAACACACACAACCCCTTTCCTCTTCTCCTCTGGACAGCCAGGCTATTCCCATACCCTTCCTTTTCAATCCCTTCCTTTCTCTGTCTTTGGTGACTCCCCTAAAAATCCCATAATAACTTTCATGTAGTCCCAAAGGGCTCTTCCCTGCATTCCAGTGAGTCTTGTCCACATACTCGTCTTTGCCACGGGGCCGAAGGCTCCCCAAGGACAGCTCTAGGAGCATCTGGGACAGAGTGTTATTCAGGTTTCCCTGCCTGCCCTTCTGTGTGTCTGTTCTCCTCTGTGTGGCTGCAGACGACACTTTAATCACACAAACTCCCCCCTCCCACTGAAACATCCTTTTTCATCAGTCTACACTAAACAATTACTATGAACCCAATCCACCTCTGATTTCTTCCTGGAAACACTAATAAATACCTTTAATAAATACAATTAAATCAAGAAAGACAAATGATTTATCATTTTGCAATTCCATCTATTAATAAATAGCAGAGAGTTAACCTAATATTCAGGAAAGACAGCTATCCATTATTTGCAACTTCAGTTAAAATTCCTCTTAGTAAAAGAGTCTGGACTGGAAAATGGGCTCAATCAAAATAGAAACATTTTTGTAATTAAGATGTAAAATTTCTCTCTCTCTTTCTCTCTACTGGTGTTTCTCACTCCTTGGTTTGTCTGGGGAGAACTTCAATTTACTGACTTTTTAACCTTTCTTCCAGTGTATTAGAAAAATTATTCCTCTACTTCCAATATTTTATTTCTGAGAGTAATTTATTTTATAAAATTTCAGTTAATTTCATAAAAAAATACTATCTTATTCCAATGGAGTAAAATACAGTGGCTTTCCCTACTGAAAACTTTATGGGAAGCTTGGGGATATTTTATTAAATATTATTCCCCTAGTATATCATATAATTTTAAAATGTTCTTATTTTACCTGAAGTGCTTGCAAACACATAGATAATTTTCTAGTGGCTCTATTTGTTTGTAACATCTTCAAGTATTAACAAATTAATATACACATTTCAAGGTCATTTTTTTCAGAATAATTTTTAGAGGATGATGAAAATTTCATAATAGATAGCAATTTTAAAATTGATTAGAATAAATACTCTCTCAAATGCACAATACTTTAGAAACATTTTATTAGGTTGTTCATCGTTTATCCTCAAATGGCTTAATTTATTTTGAATGGCTTTTTAAATAGTTATAACTTGTCAACAGTCAGCAAAATTACCTTTATTCAATGATAAAAACTATTAATTTTATTAAATATGTTTTCAGAGCATGTCTAAGCCATTTATAGAAAAGGACAATTTTTATAATGTATTATACTGTCTATCTTTGCTGTAATCTGTGGTGCTTGATAATATAATTGTCATGTCCTCTAAATGTATTGTAAATGCATTGTAAGACATTTAAGTCACTGCACAGTACTGACAGCATGGTTTTAAACATGTGATTGACTTTCCACAACTTTTATAAAAAAATCCATGAGGCTTGTTACCACCAAGGAAATAGGAACTATACCCTTACAATGTCTCAAGCTATGAGAAGGAAAAAAAGACTAGGAAAGGCCAGGCAGTCTAAACAGCAAATTATCTAATCTGAAATACTCAGATGATCATGATTGCTAAAAAGGAACACTTTATCTTCTATGTTTATTCAGGTCATATGTCTCACAAGGGTTGTGCTGCAAGGTGTACACACCATGAAGTTCTACAAACTTCCTTTCACTCACATAAAGAGGAATGCAAGGACAACAAGAAATAATTCAGAGCTTCTGGAGAATTTAAAAAACACACCCTGGAAAATGATCGGCAAGTTTTGTAGAAGAGAAACAATCCAAAATATAAAATCACAGAGCAGAAGCGTGGAAAAGAGCATGAATTTACAATAGCCCAAACTCAGAGGAGGGGCCAGCACAGTTTAGATCTCCAGATACAGGACATGACATCACGATCTTGATGAAGATCAATCTGCTACAATATGCTGAGTGTGAAGCCATTCTCTAACAGAAATGTATCAACTGACATGTTGGAAAGAATTCTGATAAAGGCAAGAAAAATATGCAAGTAATTTTATCCACCAATCCAAACTCATCTGCTCTCTCTAGCCTGATGACCTATAGACATCTCTCTCTGCTCCAGACTTGTCTCCTTCTTTACACTATAAAATATGTGGCTGTCTCTCTGACATCTCCTCACGGGTGTTTAGCTGTCAGCTGAAGTTCAGGGTGGTTAAAACAGAACTGTGATTCCCCCTCCCCAGCTTGGTTTCTCGATCTGTGTAGACAATGCCATTATTCTGCCTGTCACTCAGGCTCACAGCATGGACATCATCTTTGGAGAGTAGTCTGAGCTGGCAGCTTCCATCATTTCAAGCCAGCCTAAGCGTGAGCAGCCACAAAATGCATAACTCAATTTTCCTGGGTGAAGTTTGAGCTGGATCAGCCCCCTAATCCTGCTGGTAGCATGGCTCCATAGAAACTAATGGAATTGGGAGAAACAAGCGGTATGGTGCCCCTTTTGAAAACAGCCTGTTCTGCCCCACAGTGATTATTGTAATCTGAATTCCAGTGCTAACATCTGGATATTTTTTCTCACATGTAGCTGCAGAGGTGAAGCTCCTCTCACACTCCATCCAGCTCCTGCACTCTCCTTGAGAAATGAGACTTTGAACACTGTAATCAGGCACAACTGAGCTCTCTCCAGAATGCTACTGGAGACGCTGTGCTCTGAAGCTGTTTCGACCACTTCTGTCCATCCTTTGCTTCATGAGTTTCCTTCCTCTATCATACCCAATATGGATTGCTTATTTTCAATGTCAGGTGGCCCTAACGTCACAGCTGTCCTGCCAATCATGTCAGTCCCTGCTCAAACATCCACTCTTTAGCTAGCTTAAACTTAACTCTTGGCATAATAATCAAAACAAGATGCTCCAGTTGCTTTTAACTGGAGTTTAGTCCCCAGTCTCTGAATTATCCCATTATTCTCCACCTGGAAGTATTGATGGAAAATGTACCCAGGAGTACCTCCCGCTCCCTGCTTTGTTCCTCGGAAGCTTCAGCAGATAAAATGACTTCAGCCTCAGCCCTTGTCCACTGCAAGGAGTCCATCTGCTTGCAGACATTCCTCTCCTATCCACCCAAGACCAACACACACACACACATACTGTATGCAAAATCATGTGCCACTCCGTCTCATTCCAACTGAAACTGTTCCTCAAGGAGGCGCAGACTTGTCTTTTCTAGAAGCTTGCTGTTTTGAAGTTCTCTGTGTGTATTTATCTACAACCTGTCTTTTCAGCATGTAAACACACACCACCCAGACTCATCAGTAACTTACAGCTGAGAGATGCATCTCTTGGTTAGCACAATAGTACCACCAGCTGTCACACCTCTAATGAGAACTAAGATAAAAGTTTTGGACCTGGAATTTTGGTGCTAAGCATCAGAGATCAACCTCAGTAAGTGAAAGCCACAGCTAGCTTTACTTGCATTCCCATTGCCACTCATACCAGAGGTCTGTTGCCTTGAAGAATGGAAGAGAACAAGATCTTCATTTTCAGGATCCCTGAGAGTTATAAGAACAGCAAGAGCAACATAGTTGGTGGGAAAGACATCAGTTGTTTCAAAACTAAATGTAAGAGATACAATATGAGTAGTGAATAGAACGCACTTTATCAGGTGCGTGGTCATTAGCTGCTCCACCACAAGCATAGAAAATACACATCCTCTCTGTTAGTGTAGGAAATCCACTCTCAAAGTGATCTCTTTCTTGCTATAGCAAATATACATAATAAAATGACCAAAAATAATCACAAAGAGAGGAAAAGATTTTGAGATTGGTACAACAACAAAGAAAAAAAGTAAAAGAAAGGAAGTAAAACCCATGCGGGATTAGTTAGGAAAAAATATGCGTTAACAATACAATGTATCAGCCTGCAAAATAGTCTCTAGAGGGTATAGATGGAAATACCATCATTCAAGGTATTTGCACATAGACAGTACAAAGCACACCAGAACATACAGTATAGTAAGTGTAAATCTGCCTTGACATAGGAATGAAACACATGCTCTTATTATAAGCTGGTCTGTGAAGCAACATCAAAACTTGGAGTAAAAAAACCAACCTCTGTTTTCTAGACTTAGTCTGGATCTAAGAGTCCTTCCCCTTTCTAATTTCTGTGATTTTCACCTCTTTTAAATTTGTTGGTGTAGCAAGAGTATTTGAAACACATTGAAACAAAGGTGATGGAAGATGGATCTAAAAGAAGGGAAACAAAAGAATGATTCCACCATGTCGCAGGTTCAAATGACAATGTGCCCTATCAGGAATTCTCACTGAGTCCTCCCATGGAACACATGGGTCCAGAAACATGTTTCATGTTCAGTTACTACACCCAGCTGTGCCACAGAGGCTTAATCTCATCCACCTGTCCCAGATGCTCTATGCTTCACCAGGAGTTTAAACCAGCCATCTCAACTGGAGAACACCTCACCTTGAACACGAGTGACTTCCAGCAACACAATTTATTCTTTTAGCCTTTACTGCAAGAAGCATAACCAAGGGGAAAAATAGTAGCCAGGGAGAGTCCACACCTTGGTTATACTACATCCCTCTTCAGGACATCAACCTCCTGGGAATCGTAAGTAACAGTATAAATAAATAACAGCGTAAATGAGAGCTCAGAGATTACTGCAAAGTGGCCAGGGACTAACAAGGCTCCCAGTTGGACTAGGATTAGAAAGGCATAAAAGCAATTTAAAGCTGACTTTTCTTCCCCCCACAGCAGCACACAGCTGAGCACAGCTCCAGAGAGTTTGGAAAGTAAGCCTTATGCTTCCAGCTTTGATATTTTAATTCAAATTTCAGGTTTTAATAGACAACTTGGAATTATTTTTATATTTATTTATTTAATATATGATATTTGTTTAAGAAATACTTGATTATGAAAAAGTAATTATACCCAGAAAACTGTATAAAATCAATTAAAGCAAAGCAAACTGAAAATTAGCCTGAATGTTTTTCTCTCAGAGGGCTTAGCAGAGATACTTGGCAAGCTCATGGTGGGCAGGAAAAGAAAGAATAGAGTATCACCTTGCAAATAGTGAAGGGACTATAATACTTCTACTCATAAAAATCAGTAAATTCACTATATAGTCCTGACTAATCACCAGGATTTCCAAATGAAATTGAAAAATTCATACAAAGGTCAGAGCAAAATCAAAAGCAAGAATTAAACTGAGCAAGGTTATTTTACACACTGGTTGAAGGAATATGTTCCTGTTTGATGTTGTAAATAAGCTGCTCAAAAGGTTCACCTTTTCTCTGCCAGCAACCTTTCAAGTTCTCATAATTTTAGGATGGAAATCACTTGTGAAAGCAACAGGAAGAGATGTATTTGGGTAGGTGCCATCTATTTCTCAGAGCCTTGATTTCTACATAGTACAGGAAATACTTCAGGAACACTTGATGTCTGTCAGATGATGGAGTCTCCTGGCACAGGTGTGTGGGGAAAGCCAGGGTTTTTCTCCAAGGCCATATGCAGAGCCAGTGTTGGGGTGCTGCAGCTGTTACCATTATCTCTCACATGCCACTTTAAAATACATTTTGTGAAGCCATTCTTGGGCTGAACATTTATACCTTAGCACATGAGGACCTGTAATTAACTCCTGCTTACCAACAGCTGGATCCTCACAGACACACCCAAGAAGGTCTGTGGAAGCCTGCCCTGTTCCTGCCTGGCCAGAACCAAGGACCTGGACCCAAAATCCTTGGCTGCACCCACCCTGTCTCATCACAGAGACACTGAAGTGGCCCTGCACTAAATTCCCAAGGAAGCCCAGTGGCAGCAAAATGATCAATGCTTCCCCACCCAGACCCCCACTGCCCAGCAAAGCAATAGACACGCACATGGCCACTAGCCATTGAAATGATGTAAATATTGGATCAGAAGCCATGTTTTACAAGTCACAAATATTGATCTGATTTGCAGAAATCCAAAATCACTGATTAATGAGTAACACAGCACACACCAGTGCCTGCAGACTATGTAGACATGGAATTTTTGGCAGTTAGAGCCATGTCCTTCATCATGGAGTACGAGATTTTTTTTTTTTCAACTAAGACAAAGAAATGATTCAATTTCAAATATTTTAAAAAAGTTTCTGTGTCAAACTTTTACAAAACAAGTATTCAAAGTCCAGTTGGTGAAGTTTTCTTTCTGCTTTTTTCTTTATTTTTTTCTGCTGCCCTAGCATATTTTCACAAGTGGTTTTCCATATAAACAGAAATCTTCCTGAAAATTGGACTAGAAGTCTTCAAATCCCAAATCCTTTCAAGGATAAATGGCCTATTTCATCTTAGTTTAAATTAATTATTGTACATACATAATGTGAACCAAATTGCTTCAGAAAGGGAAGGAAAGGAAGTCTGCACTAGATTATGCCAGATTAATTTCAGTGCAACTCCTTCGATTTCAATAAGAATAATTTACACCACCATCACTAGGAGCAAAATATGCCACAATGTCTGGCAGTTAATGGAAACTCAGTAATTCTGGCAGATGTAATGCCCAGTTTTCAGCTTTCTTTTTTTAATCTTGTAGTTTTTTCCAAGTGATTAAAGCAAGTACAGAGAGAATCCATCAATTTTCACCTCACTCTGGTTGCTCTTAGGGATTATTTCTTAGTTTGAATGAAGTCTTTCCAAAGTCTCTTACAGAAATATGGGGATTATAAGAGGTAATTTATTTTCAGGATTTTTTCTTTCTTCAATTAGATGTTGAGAGCTAGTTTGCAGTCTGGTCACTCAGAAGAAAGTTAACACTATCCATATACACAAGTCACTTATTGAAAAGAGGTCACCTGGCTTTGCTGCTCATTTTTTCAATGAAAATCTTTGTTTATGTTAATAAAAACTGATGGCTTGTTTGGGAATGGAAGGTGTATTATCCAACACGAGATGAACATATAAATATGGTTAGTTTAATGCCACTGAAAATGTGACTGTAAGATAAAAACACAGAGAAAAAAAAAGCAAACAAACAAAAAAGGAATTTAATAAAATCCAAATCAAGCCTTCCATCAGCAGTGTGCTAACTGGTTAAACTATAAACCAATTAAGTAGGCAAGCAATAGGAAGCAATACTTGAAGGAATAGGAGCAAGATAGGAAGAAATTAAGGGTGTCCAAGTAAGAAGACAAGAAAACGTCTCCAGGGGTTCAGGAGTTCTTGTCAGGCAAAAGCATTTTTGGAGAAAATCTCACAGCTCACCTTGAGATGTGACTTAAACTGCTAAATGAGAATGTGATTTGGCTAAAGATGTTAAAATGGCCTTTCCTTCCAACTTCCCCTTAGAAGGAATTATGTTTAATAGAATTAAGGAAAAATCAAACCCCAGATAAAACAAAAAAACCCAAGCCCAACAAAAAATTCCACTAAACCAAAACAAAACTTCACAACTCATGAAAATCATGGAGAACAGTTATAAAGGAACTGGAAACTTTTAAAACAGAGAAATCTTATGCAGAGAGTCACAAAGACTATTTATGTTTTCCTCAGTCACAGCATACATTTTATTATTGTGGTTCCCAGCACACTGAAAGCATTCAGCTTTGGGAGTTCAATATATTAGAACATTTGCCTGGCAGAGAACAGGCAGAGAGTGAAAACATAGTCTGGGAAACATAAAACAAAACAAAAAAAATAAAACCCCACCTAGAATTGTTGCATTTACTTAGCTGATTTACAGGAAGATGCAGGGAGGAGGGAGAGCAGTTACACCAAGCCTGGGACTGACCACAATTAATGAGTTGTGACCAAGACAGACATGAGCAGTTTCACAGCAAACAGATTTCCATTGTTCATGAGAAGTTAGAAAACTCTGCTGCTTAGAAAAATACCAGCTGTGTCCAAGAAACTGTCAGCTGCTGTTATCAATATTGCTTCTCAAGTCTTGACCCATTGCCCAGAAGTCCACTGGGTGACCTTGATCTCAATGGCTTGTGGGGGTAAAGCAATAGCTATAAATAATGCATTAAAAGTGCCCTTCCATGTCAGCAGGCTCACATTTGTCAGGCATTTCCACACTATTCTGGGCCACTTTTTATGGTGTTCTCTTAACGTGCTGTGCATTTTCCTTCAACTGCTTTAATGTGGATTTATCCCTTCCTTAAATACAAATATATTAATATAGACTTGTCTCTTCATCAAATGTGGTCTGAAAAACAACAGTTGGTGAGTACAGTGGGGGAAGAAAAAACAGTTTAGGGATATCACATAAAATGTTGGCATCTTTACTACTTTTTTAAATGGTGTTTATTGTGAGGCAGCAACTTGCATGCTAATGGTGTTTTTCATGTAATTTGATGATTCCAAGTGTTTTAGAAAGCAGATAGTTACATTCATGGGAATACAGAATATCATTATAGGCAATTAGGCATAAGCAGGGATATAACTTACTTTATAAACTCAATAACCTCTTTACCTTATCTCTTTATTATCAGATCATCAAGAAGAGGCACAGAAGGTACCACAAGTGGCCAACCTCTGCCCCAACACAGGATTACCAGCCCCTTAACCCAGCTTTCTCATTCTTTCAAGCCTTCCAGCAACGGACACTCCACGCTCCTTCTTGACACTCTACCTCATCGTCAGGGTTTTCCCAAAAACTAACAGAAATCAAACTCCTCAAGTTTTTGAAGTCTTCTTACTTGGAACTGATTTTCTTTAACAATTCTTTCCTAATTATTTCTTTTCTCCTTCACATTCTCTGCAAGGCTTCCTTGTCAGAATCAAATTTGGTAGAGTTCCCCATTAATACCTTTATTCTCCATCCATACCAAAAAATGTGTATCCCAACACAAACTGATAAAATTTTGAACAGTCCCTACTGTTCAACTATTTACCTGACAGGTAAATATCCCTCTTAAAAGTCAGATGTTGAAAAACTTTGCTAGATTAAATCTGCATCCACCTGATCCTTCTACTGTGATAGAAATTCCCTTGTTTTATTATAGATTTATGGTAGACAACTACTCATTAAAAAATCCCTTTTCTCTTTTTTTTTATGACCTTGAGGCTATCAAGAGGACTATCTTCCTCACCTCTTAGACTATTTCGGTACATGCATCCTTTTATTTACATCTCATTTCCCTCTTTACTGCCATTCAGTCCTCCCTAAACAAACTCTGACTTTTTATTTTAATGCTTGGTTTTGTTTATCTTTACATAACTAGGACTTTGGGATCCTGTTTTTCCTCAAAGTGTCTTTACATAACTAGGATTGGGTACTAGGACTTTGGGATCCTGTTTTTCCTCAAAGTGCCTATGGCTTCCAGTGAGCTTGTGATGCCACCTCCACCTCTGAGCCCAACTTCCATGCCCTCCTCCTCATGAGATTAGGTGTCAGACATCCTCCATGGGGCTGAGGGATGCAGAGAAAGAGGAACATCTTTAAACAAGTTGCATATCCAGCAAGCTCTCAAAGCTGAGCAGCATGATTCTAGGGGAATTTGGCTTTTAGCTTTGAAATTTGTGTCATATTTGAGAGAGCACATTTGAAGCAGAGGTGTCCCCTCTGACAGAAGAGACAACCCTGGAGACCATCAATGCAGTGGTGTCCAGTCAACTCCTGTAGCTGAGAGAGGTCCTGAAGGAGCGCTTGGAGGCAGCAAGAACAGAAGACTCATGAGGCACTTGCTGAGTCTTCATCTTCCTGCTATTAAGAGTTCACTTAGAGCTGAGTTTCCAAACTTATTATCAGGAATTTACCTCTTTGATGTACTTGCTGAACATTTTTTTTGTTTACACAAACAAACAAACAAACACCTCCAACCAACCAACCAATCAAAAAAAAAAAACTCAACCAAAAACTATTTCAGGTTTTGAGCAGGATTTCAAATAAAGCAATGAGCATAAGGCACCTTTCTTTCCCAGAAATGCCAAAGAAAAAGTCTTAATAATGTACAGTTACAGAAGAATCCTTTCAGTGCCTAGAAACCAAGACAAATTTGGAGTGTCTTAGCAGCTGGGTAGTGTTTCCCACCAACCTGCTGAAGTCTTTTGAAGCATAAAATCGTCAAGGGCCACAACATGGAAAGAGTCATTCCAGTGAGACACTAACCAGTGCCTTCTGGCAAAGGGAAAGTGACAGAGACACAGCCCAGGACTGTAGGAATCCCCATGTTGTCATAATCTATAAACAAGAAGTTTTGGGAAACTTTCCAGGATTCCTTGCCATTCTCATATCAGCAGCACAAGTTGCCAGCAGAGACTTCTCTGCTTTTTTCAGTGCCTATCAACACACAACATGTGTCCCAGCTTCTTCACTGGGAAATTGAAAGTGAAATCGTGAGAGAAATCACACAGTCTTATACACGATAGAAAGCTTTGTGTTAAGCATGAGAAGAAACTGTCTCAGCTGGTAAAATGCCATGTGGATTAATTAAGGTGCAATGGATAATGCTTAAATTGCTCCAAACACTCAGGACAATACTAGATAACCAAGAGCTAATTCTAGGTAGAGAATTAACCCCAAGGTTAAGTTATCTGTACTTTTTTCAGATTTGTGGACATTTTAGCAAGTCCATTTAACCATCCTCTTTAAGCACGATCTTTTCGTAAGTGCAAATACATTAACTGACTTTTCTAGGCTCTTCCTCCTATAAGAGAACAGAGTATCATTGTATGATACAAGTGCATCTGATGGTAGCAACCAGGACTTCAGGTAGACATAATTATCAGCATAGTTCTTAAGCAAATTGCTGTCTTGGATAGAGACATTCTACCTTGCATCATGAACAGCAATCCCAACCTGCTGTCACACCTATCAGAAACAGGAGTTTTTCCCAACTTAAAACTGGAAAGCATGTTTAAGGTGTGGTATATTCAATTAGCAAAGCATACACTTGTACAACCAAAGAATCACACAAAATCAATCTGATTGTCAGCGAATCTGATAATATCTCAGATATTATAGACATTTTAGTCAAAGATAAATTTTAAGTCGTAACCACTATTACGCTACTTTTAAACCATAAATTAACACAGATATTGAAAAAAACTTAGAAAGCATGCTAATTTGGAATTAATCTTAAAAAATTATAATTAATGTTTCCAGCAACTTGACCTTCTTCACCTCAGCTAGAATGTCATGCCATACAAATGTAAGCACAATTTTAGCTATAACACCACTGCTCTTTCACTGCTGATTATGCTTCCAGTAGACACAGAGCCCATGGACAGTGTACATAAAGTATATTCAATTTTCTAACACATGGTGAACAAGCGTGAATGCAGTTCTTTAGTTCCAACATTTAAACAAGACAGTTTAAACACCAGTGAGTATCATGCACCTTGTCTTCTGAGGACAAAAGTTATGTTCAGTTGAACAGTCTAACAGAGGCCTTGGAGATGAGTGGTGTGTGCCAGACACATACAATACCTTTACATTATGAAAATGGGCTTTATGCTTCTCTATGCCTGTACCCAGCCAAATAAAAGTGCACTGTCACTACTGCAGCTACCAAATTAAATTAATTAGTCCCAGACAAATATAAATCCACTGGCTTGGGCCCTGAGGAGCACTGGGGAAACACAATTCCCTGATGCAGCTGCTGGGTACTGCTCCCTAGCAGCAGGTCAGTATGGGCTGTGGCACAGAAGGCAGTGAGGGAGCCGGGCCCTCAAAGCAGCATCCTCAGCTTCACCCAGACTAGTGATCCCTCCAAGCCTCAGCATTCCAAAGCATCTTTATTCTAAAAGAGCCCAGCTGGGCTACAAACCTCCACAATTTCTTTGTTTGTGTCGTGGTACTCTCCAGGTTATCATCCTTTTCTTGTTTCTTTCAGGCTTCACACAAGCAAGGTTGCCAGATCTTGGATGGCTTAGTGGTAAGTCACAGGTAGGAAACGACCCTGATTCACTGGCCCAGAACTATAGCTCCTTAGCTTCAAATAGCCTTTGCAACACACAGGTGACTACTGCGGTCACCAAAAGTCTCTGCTTTCTAATTTCAGGTGTAGCTTTTTCCAGAACTTAGTAGCTCTCACCCAAACTCATAAGTCTTACAGGCACACATGAGCAGAGCGCTACATGCAACCTTGAGAGCTGAATCTGTCTACAGTTACAGTTTTTATTTATATTGAACTAGAGAGGCCAATAAACTCATTTAGAGGAATTCTTTTTCTGTCTTTCCTTCCTGCTACGCTCAACCTCCAGCCCTTGCACTGCCCCTGCCAAGCACACCCAAGAACATTTTTCTTTCAAGCCTCTATGTTTGCCCTGACACTTCCACTCCTGTGCTTGTCTGCTGCAGAAGGTTCAGGGCATCACACTCACCATATGCCACTGCCCACAGAGACGATGAGGACATGGCCAGCAGCTAGCAGGAAAAGTGACATTCTCTTACACTGATGTGACATTTAATCCTGGACTCAATGAAATGTATGGCATGAAATTTATTAACTAGCTGAGCCATCCTATAACAGCAGAAATTGGCTGCAGCTGTGACAGCCTGTGAACCAGTCCAGGAAACTGTCTGGGGGTTTCTGAGGCAGAAAATCACCACCAAATTTTAGCATCTTCCAAATAAGTTGTTTTCCTTTACCAGGTGTTGCTACTGCATGGTGTCATCAGCAGAACAGGCAGTGAGGCCCATTCCTGGCCGACTGGTTCCTGCAGATTTGTGGGAGAGGAGAGAGTCAGCCATACCTGCCTGCTCTGCAGTGCAGTAGTATGTGACAAAGGACACTGGGGGACACCACTGGGGAGACAGCCCCCACAAGGTGGCCCACCCCAGCTCCAACTCCCCATTCCTCTGACTCTAGGGAAGTCAGTCCTAGCTATAAGCTTCCTTATTATAAGGAAAGCCTAGATATAAACATACACACATACACACATATATTTACATTCACACATGGATACATATATATGTGTATATATATATAGGCACGACAAAAAGATATGATGAAGCTGCACAGAATTCAGCATATCACAGCTTTTCCATTTGAGCCTTGTACAGCAGAAGGATTTTATTGCATTTTTCTTTTTCTTTTTTTTCTTTTTTTTCTCTTTTTTTTTTTCTTTTTGTTACCTTGCTGCTGTAGACAGGAGCAGTTTGGGGGAGGGGAAGGATGCCCAGAGGCTACTTCAAAAGGCTGGGGTGCTGCTGCCATCTAGTGAGGTGCGTCTGCCCAGGGACACACAGATATACACATGGCAAGGTGTGGGGGACACCTTTGTGTTCGTGTGTTCCAGGTAACGCCGGAAGCATCGTGCCACTCTGAAATCACAGGGGCAGTTTGGAAGTTGAGCCGTAGGACAACATGGCATACAGCAAAAGTGCTTGTTTCCCATAGGGAAGCCTGCAGTACAGCCAGGTTGCAGCCTGTGTGGGAGCAGTTTATTAGGACGGTTCAGTGATGCTGTATCAGAATCTACTACTGCCTGAACATTATCACTTCAGAGAAAATATATGGAGCCATCAGTTCAGGTGATACTAGGGATCAAACTATAAACGTGACAGTGATCAGAGCCTCATGTATGAATTGTTATGGGAGACCCCAAGCCTTGCGAGCACAGTCTGCTCTGACAAAGGTAGCACTGAAATGCAGCTCCCCTTCTCAGACCACTTCCATGGGAAACAAAAGGGTCCTTTCCACACACAAAACAGCTCGTTTCTGGCCTATAGCTCGTTCCTACTGTTCTGCAACAGTCAGGAATAAAAGCAGACCAAGCTACAACAAAATGCAAAATTCACCAGAAACCACCTTCATTTGCAAAAAGCTTTGTGATTCATATGTCTTATCCCAGCAATGGAGGAACAGAGTATCCCAGGAGAGAGGCACCACTCTTAGTGGGCTCCATGTCATATCACACAAAAGAAGTTGTAATCTTGCAAAGCCATCCCATTCACACCAGCTCCTTGTAGCCTGTCTCCTGGACTCAATGACTCCCTTCAAGTGTAGATGGGAGAGTCCAGAAAGAAGTCCAAATATACCCATGTGGGAAAGAGAATGAATGAATCACATCCCAATGTGTGCAGTCAGGAAGGGGGTTAGTTTTGAAGCTATTGAATTAAAACTACAGAGGAAAGTAAAAGGACTGGGAATTTGAAGTGCTTGTTTGAGAGCTCTGCTTCAACCCATGGCACATCAAATCTGTTCCTCCACAGGGAGTCCTAGACACATGGTTATCTTATGATGCAGACATGTGGCATATTTTCCTAAATACCCTGAAAGACCTAAAGACGATACTGTAAAATGTAGTTTGCTAAAATATCTGAGAACTGATGGAAAAAGAAAGCACTTAAAGTGGTTTCTTAATTATTATCCATGGCTCATTGTGCTGGTTTTAACTATGAGAACAGTAATTTTCTCCATAGCAGCTTGTATGGGGCTGGTTTTTGGATCTGCACCGGAAACAGTGTTGATAACACAGGGATGTTTTCATTATTGCTGAGCAGCACTTACACAGACTCAACTCCTTTTCTGATTCTCCTACTGCTCCTCCAGCGAGGAGGCTGAGGGTGTGCAAGGAGCTGGGAAGGGACACAGGCAGGACAGCTGACCCCAACTGACCAAATTGATATCCCATACCATATGGCATCATTCCAGTATACAAAGCTGAGAGGAGGAAGTGAGGAAGTTTGGAGTGATGGTGTTTGTCTTCCCAAGTCACAGTCCCATGTGATGGAGCCCTGCTTCCCTGAAGTGGACTGAACATCTGCCCATCCATGGGAAGCAGTGAATTAAATTTTGTTTAGCTTTGCTTGTGTTCATGGCTTTTGCTTTACCTATTAAAGTGTCTTTATCTCAACACAGGAGATTCCTCACTTTTAGTCTTCCGCTCCCCCCTCACACCAGATGGAGAGTGAGTGAGCAGCTGTGTGATTCTAGCTGCTGACTGGGGTTAAACCACAACACTCACCAACTTTGAGACTTAAAATCTTCCAGGACTTCTTCCAGTCTTCCAGGACTTTCTGTAAGCTGGGTCAAAGTGAAGCCATTCAGCAGCCTTCTGTTCTTGCATTGTGGACTCCCCACTGATAACTCAATCGCTCACAGGTCTGAGCCATGTGGAGACTGCTGTTTTAGACACGTGTATCTTTTGGTTTGCACTTGGATAATGGGTCTTCTAAGAAAATATTCTTTTTCTGTTTCATTCCTCTTTTCTCAAGGTCATGTAGATTTTGGGGATAAGAGTGCTCTTACACTGTCAAAGAAATTACTTTTTTTTTTTAAATATATGGAATCAGTCTTGTGCTCTGATTCTGGAAGACCTTATGAAGATTTAACCTCGTGGCTTTAGCCTACTACATATTAACTTGATGGCAAGATTATGCAGCTGTGTAGGTCTTTGCAGGACTTGTCACTGCATTTTGTTAAGTTGAGCATCTAAGCCAGTGTTGCTGTGATAATGTAGAAAAATATCTGAGTACCGGCTACCTTCTAGCCAAAGAAAATGTCTGAAAATCGTGACATTTTCACTGATAGCCATCAGATTTTTCCCCTGGAAAGATAATAAAAATCCACAGTCTAATATTCAAGCTTCCCCTAAATCAACCAGTCAAGCAACAGTTTCTATTCTATCCAACGAGTGAGAAATCACATTCCTATCTGAATAAGACACTATAGAGGATAACACTTGACGTAAACTATTTCCAAACCTTTATCAGACTAAAACAATATGCTGAGAACAGATGGCACTCACCCAGCATAAAACCCCTCTAAAACCTGGACAGAGTTGTAATGTTTTTAAAAAAACAAAAAATGAGGACTGCTTTCAGAGCAAAAAATTTAAGGCAGGTCTTCTGCCAGATCCCTGGAGTAGGTGACTCCAAATTAGAGATCAAATATAAATGAGACTTTGCCCTCAAAATATATATGATGGTTGCATCACCCTCTACTATAATGGAACTTTTACCAGGCAGAGGATGAACTCATAGAGTGCTGGAGTGAATGAAAGTGAGTGAAGAAGGAAAATTATCTGTAGAAGCATTAGACTGTCAGACAGAAATGGCCTTTTTCCATCAGAGCTGTGAGGAATCAGGTCCAGCAAAGCAAAGAATCTGGTTTAGACTCATAGTGAAAACTTGATTTCCGTTTGACTTTCTAGAGACCTTCACAGCTCCTTCACTGGTTTTCTTCCTTTCTCTCCCTTTTCCGCCAAGCCATACTCACACTGAACCATGAGCTATTCTGTGCACAGTTGTGCACCTACAAAAGAGCCACAACCATCACACATATGGCACAGGAGAGGCAGGGGATGTAATTCACCACTACAAATAATTTATACCTGAAGTCTAAGTGCAAAGAGATTAACTCTGAGGCCTGTCAAGATACTGCTGCTATTTCTTGCACCACAACAGCAGCATCAGTGTTGTTAATCTTTGCCACAGGAGGCACATATTATATTTTATAACATTATGAGCAATCCTCACACGCTTTCTAAAAGGAGGAGAGCCAAAAAAAAAAAAAAGCAGAGGAAAATAGAAAGGTAGGACAGCAAAAAGAAACACAATGAAACAAACATGCAGCTAAGACCCATCTTATCCTGCTATATCTGTCCTCCCCTCTAGACACCCCTATGGAGCTATTTTAGTAAGGTTGGCTATTTATTATATTGTAAGCCCTGCTGCTTGATTTATTGGGCCTTGGTTGCCTCAAGGAGTGAGAAAATCTCACTCCTTTCTCAGCTTAAAACAGAAGAAAGTTTTATTACCATCTCTGTGGTGCTCCCTGGTCCTTGCTTAGTGATGCTATTTCTGGCACAGACTGATTGAAAAGTGCTGCTGTCCCCCACATGGCTGCTGGTTTGACACTTTTTGACATTTCTAAAAACTCGTGCTCTTCCTGCCAACTCCCTGTTGCTTTCTAAACCTTTTTAATCCTGAAGAATGCAAACTAATCTACTGAGAGAAAGAAGCTGGTCCTGGGAAGCAGAGCTGGAAATGTCAGAGTGGTAGAAATGATAAATTTACCTGCTACAGAAAGAGAGCCAGCACAGGAGAGGGGCTGTTAAGAAACCTTGCTGGCACTGCGGCCTGTTAATATTATCTACTGTAAAGAAACATGCAGTATATTATTAAGCAGAACTGTGTAATATCTTCTTAAAAAATAATGGTTTGGAGGTAAGCACAAAGCATGGTTAATCAAGTGGAATAAAGCAGTGGTCCCGGAGGGAGACTTAAACTGCTTAGACCTAAGTATAGCTAATAAAAGTTAGCAATTCAAGAGAGTTTCCAAAAGACTAAATTATTATTATTGTTGTGTCATGCCTGATCTTTTGAATGGAAAGGTCAAAGAGCCTATCGTGTGCTAACCTGATGGATTTATTTTCCACAGAGCCCTCAATACACGCAGAGAACTTCAGTGCCCTGAAGGACTCCCTCTTCTCACTTTCCGCCCTGCAAAATTACTTTTCAGAAGGCCTTCTCATTCCAGAAAGAAAGAGACAAAGTTTCTATTCTAACACTGTAAAACAATAGATCCCGGGTTTTTAGCAGAGTCTCTTTTCATATTTCTTTACCTTTTTACATCCACAATGACGCATTTAAAACAAATGTCCTCTGTCATTTCTTTGTAGTCATAGCTCTGTACAGAACCAAGTCTACCTTCAGTCAGGCAACCAGGCATCTAAAGACAAGGCTTCCCATCTAGGCTGCAAGCAGCAAAATGGAACCGTGGTTTACCCTCAAGCACACAGTGTTACTAGCAGGAAGCCCAGTTTGAAGAAAAATGAGCTGTAATATACAGGGGGGGATAAGGGTTCTGAGAACTTCTGAGCCATACTTCCCAGGTGCCTGGTGATCTTAATTCATTACTCAAATGTGTTGGAAGCAGATATGTTCCCTTCAAACTCAAATATTTCCCGCTGACTGGCTGCTCAGCACCCTTCCAGCCCAAGCACGGCAGCATTCAGAAAACCCTACATTCATCGGAGTGTAATTGGAGTAATGTCAAGATTCCCTAAATGTCACATAGGTTTCATTGCTGTTTCAAGATGCCAGAGGCACTTGACTGGTAAAAGCCCAGAAGTACAAGGATTCAGGAGAAATTGGGCTGTTCAATTCTGACTATAAGCAGAATATTTGGAGATCAGATAGTCTGACATTATTCTTTTTATTCCTCCTGTATAGTAGAAGAATGGATTAGACTTTGACATTTCAACATAATAATTGTCAAAAATAACTTAGAGAATGCATCACCAAGAAAATAAAAGTTTCTTTTTAGTGAAAAATTCACCACTTCTCTAGCTTTACCACTTCTTTAGCTTTATGAACAATACACCAGCAAAGAGCAGAACTCAGACTTTGACTAGTTTCTTTGTTCCTACTGAAGGGCAAGACTGAGAAAAAATATAAAGACACCAACAATGACAATCTATACTGTGAATACTATAGACAGCATCCTGGGCTAGCTTTAAAATGGGACTTATATGTATTTTCTTTGACATTTGACAGCATTTATTCCAGTACAACATGGAGGTTCCCTGCTAGGAAGTATCTGTTTATGAGGAAAAAGAAGAAAGTGAAGAAAAACTTTTCTAGAAGAAAGTGAAGAAAAAAAACATTAAGGAACAGGAAACTAATTATTAGCTTGGCTCCATCTGTGTCCATCAAAATCTTGACTTTCTCTTACACTCTTCTCTGTGACAGGTCATATCTGATGCAAAAGTCTAGAAAACTGCCATTCATTTGTACTCCTGTACAAATTGAAACGAAGTCCAAAGACCTAATTTCAATGGCCTTCCATTTTACATACCCCGAAAAGATCTACCCCAAAAAGAGATCCCAAATCTATCTGACTGCTCTGTATGGTGCAGAGCTATATGCACGTTGCCATCTGGCCTGGAAGGGCGTTTGACCCTGGAGCAGAAGCAGCAATGTGCTAGCAGTACTGCTTACTGTTGCAAATATTAATAATTCAGCTCCATGAAGCTGAAATTTACTGGATTCATTAGAAACAGTATAGTATAGTATAGTACAGTATAGTACAGTACAGTATAGTATAGTAGAAAACAGAACTCTGCATTCCCTGCCTGTCAGATTTACAAATTCCATGATGCATTAGACATCTCAGATTAACTAAGGAAGAACAGCCCAGAAAAGGAAACAAATCAGGGGAAAAACAATTCAAGAACAAGAATGCATCCAAAGAACTTAGCATGACCCACAGGATTTGCAAAACTCCCCCTTTTGCAAAATACCCAAGATACATTTGACCTACTTATACACTCAAACACTGGGATTTTGATGGTGTCTCGATCTCAAGATGCCTTTCAGAACTGCAGGGAATTTTACCCATGTACCAAATAACACAAGACCTTCTGAAAACTAGCTTGAACCCACAGGGACTAAAAGCAGCATGGAGAGTTTCACTGCAGGCTCAGCAGTGAACTCAGGAACTAAACCTGGAAGTTTACAGCACAAGGTTCAGTTGTCAGCTCCATCACTGGCACGTAATGCCACCCCAGGGACATTCTCCCTTTTCGTCCACCCTTCCTGCTTTAGGAGCTTCAAAGGAAGATGGTCTCCTCCCATGTCTAGCACAGTTCAGCTCTGATACCAAGGCATTGGAATGCTACAAATAAAAATTGAGGTCTGTACAATCACTTTTTAAGGCCATCTCCAAATCTCTTGAGATTAGGATGGCTTCTCCTCCCTCAGACAATATACTCTTAATCTGTATCCTATTGCTGTGAAGCACACGTTTCCTTCGGGAAAAAGAAAATACACCTTCAGCAAATCTAGAAATATCAGGCTGTCATTGGGAGCAAACAGGTGTGTTACAGAATGTCGTGAGACCGCTTTCTACAGCAGAGCTTAACAGAGGTGTCCCTAAGTGAGGGACAGGGGGAAGAAAGCTCTCCCATAGGTAACCTTTTAAAAGGGCATCCTGGCAGTCAGCAGTCATTTGACTTTTGGAGGTCCCTGGGTCCCACAGCAAAAATCCCTCTGCTTATTCTTCCCAGAAAGGGAACTCAAAAATGTGGAAGACTGCTTTAATTATAAACAGTAAAAGCCTGGTTTTAACAAGTCAGCGGTGAAATCCTCCTCAGCTTCTCAAAGGCATTTCTAAGTTGCAGTGTTGGTTTCAGTTTTTTGTTTCTGATTTTTTAAAAATTTTTCTTCTGAAATGTAGGTTTGAAATTATCTATGAAGGTGACCACAATTATTTGTGAGCTATATAATACATACAGTAGCTTGTTATCATATACTAGTGAATTATTCTCACTATTTTCCTCTCTCCTAAGAGATACAGGGGATGCAGTTTGGAGACAAAACCTCCATTTCAATTTTCATGTGATTGCCATGCTGGTCTCCTGGGCTCATTTTGGCTTTGAATTTAGAAAATTGAAATTCTTATCTCTCTGACCATACATCCTGTATGATTTGAGTCAGATTCCAGACTCTCTGATACTTTTTTTATGCTGCATACGTAGCGGAAGTGCAGAACTGAGTTTCTCAGCTCATATATCCTCTTTTGTCCAGACTAATACACTGAAGTCACAACTACCACAGCCCCTTTCCTGACTTTACATAGTGGTAGATTAGGAGGCCCAGAAAATCCATTTCACTCCACTAGGACAACAAAAATTTTAGACTCAGAGATAGTCTGCTGCAGCTCTGTGTAATTTACAGCTCACAACAGTTAGGACATTGAATATTCTTTACCTGTGAATTTCTTTAATTTATCCTTTACTCACTGAGCTTTACAAGTGCTTCCTTTCCTATTAGTTGTTATTAATTAGCCTTGAAGCAAATTGTCCTTTAATTTCACCTTTATTTCATTGTAATCACCCCTCATACAACAGCAGTCTCTTATTTTTTCATGCTTGGTACACTTATATTGGAAAATGGGTTTATCTACAGAGTTACACAGAGTATCACAATTTATAACAGTGTGTTTAATTCTTTGGAACCAAACTGAGCACTAACTGCCTTGAGCTGTTTGGTGGGAAATTAGATTTGTGCTAAACTGCTTAATGCTCTGGGGAATGCAGAATAAACTAGATGTGGCAATTTTATGAGTTTCAGAACTTCAAAATGACTATATTTTTATCACTATCACTGAGCTTGGATGTCATTATCCAAGATTTTTTTTTCTATGTATCGTCGTCCCAAAAGGGATTTAAATTTAAAAAATGGGGAGGAAAGAAGGGGGGGGAGTGGGGGTCATGCAAAACATGTCTAATTTAAAACACTTTACACTTAAAATATGGAATGAAAGAAAAAAAAGACAATTTGGGAGCATTTTCATTTAAATTTTACCTTTTAGATAAGACTACATGAGTAAATGTGATGTGCTTTCAGATTGGCAACCTAGAAGTAAAACTTAAATTGAAAACATGGAAAACCACGTTTATCTTACTTCTTTTCCAAACTGCAGCAGAAGGACAGATCTCAAATCCATTCTTTCATGACACTACCCAGGTCACAGCAGAGAAGGGGGAAAGAAACAAAGAAAAGACGATAAAATTATTTATGCTCAACCATTTAAATAGGCATTCCAGCTGACACCACACTAATTCTGAATAACAGCCACTGCTGTATGGACAAGAGTTCTTTATTTAAATTCCCAAGTGCTGTTAATGTAATATTATAATGCAACACAATTAGCTATTTCAGTAAGACCTGATATTACCAAATCTTTTATTGCATGATGAAGTGCCATCTCCATTATGAAATTTCATAAAATACATTTATCATGTCAAAAAATATATATTTGCAATAGAAGGACAATAGAAATTGTTAACAAGATGATGAAGCCTCTGGAGCAGTAATTATGTGGCTAAAGGCTGTGATTGTCCCACAGAGATTCTAAGGCAGGTCTCTGCAAGCGAGATCCGTATTGTAATGTTTTGTGCTGAATTCGCTGCCAGTTCTGCATTGCTAAGGACAAGAAAATTGATAATTTTCTTGTCCTTGGCAATGCTGTGGAAAGATAAAATACACAATGGAGGAATCTGGATTTGCAAACAAACTCAGCATGTCTGCCGAGTTATGAAAATATAGGAACCTATTCCTGCACTGGAAGGAGAAGGGTTTGCAAATTTCTGTACTGCTTTAGTGTGATGAAAGGCAAGTCAAGCTTGACCCATCTGTCCAGTTGCTGTTGCCAGATATTGGCCTTCATAGAGCTCAAAAAAAAGATTATTTCCAAAAATGTGTTAAAATTTATTTGCCTTTTTTGGTTGAATTATCCAGAAAGCTACTTGATTAGGTCTTTTTTACCAATGACAGACCAATGAGCAAAAAATCTCTGCAAGGACTTCACAGAGCTCTGATAGGACTTTCTATATTTTTAAGTCTTTGCCAACGAACATGTTTTCAAATAACTGGAGCTTTTAATAGGATTAGCTGCAACTGGGATCCATGTCATAAAGCCTACTGTGACAAGGAACTAGGAAGAACTGAGACAGAAAAATAAAATTAAGAATAGGTTAGGGTATCAAATATATCATAGTTAAATGACTGTATCTGGAGATCCATACAAACCTGAAAATCTAAAAAACCACAAGGAAAAACTCGTCCCACTATGATCTCAAAAAAGTGCATGTACAGCATAAAAAACTGAGTCTGTAGAAACGTGGACTTCTACCTCAGGGCCTTTCTTGGAAAGATTTGAAGAACCAGATGCTGTCCTCATTATGGAGACTGATATACTAAAGCTTTAATAAGGGCTTTTGGCAAGTAATTAAGTCCATTAGTATTTCTAGACTTACATCATTGGAAATTATTGTTAGATGATGCCCTTTCCTGTCAGATGCGTATCTATCAGGGCAGTGGTTTTCATAAAGCCAATTTTAAATTTTGGGCAAGGTAGACAGTCTATTGAAAAGCAGAAACATTTAATGAAACCAAGAACAGTACCCATACTGTGTATGTAGATTGAAATCTTCAACCCATCCAAGTTGTTGAGCAGTCAGAAGTTAAAAGAGATTGAATGGATTTCATTCTTCAGTGTATAATGGCAGTAATTTCTTCCCTGAGACCAGTAAGTCTGCAGAAGTTTTCATTAACTTCTCTTTACTGCTGATAAGACCTAGAAGAATAGAACTTGTCCAGTTGCTGGGAAAAACTGTTGTGCTGCTTTTCTGGCTGTTTATTATTGTTCCTTTTATTGCTGTTTTTGTTGCAGTAGTTATTATTTTAAAAATATGATTATTGTTAGCGTGTTTATTAGTACACGATAAAATTTAATAAATTAATATTATACATCACAATATTTGGATAAAATTAAATAATCGTATTACTAAAGCATGATTAAGAAGAGGCACAATCCCTAAAAACAAAATGATAATTCAAATCCATGTTTTATCAATACAGCTTGAACTTCAGTGTTTGGAAGGGCAAGTGGAGTGAACAGACACAGAGACAGCTGCAGATACCACCAACCACTCACTTTGGTGAACCTCTCTGTGACATCAGTAATACTGGTCATTAAGCAGCATACAATCCTGTTGAAGAGATCAGGGAAGATCAATTTCCACTAACAGAAAAAAAAATCTAAACCAACAAAACTACATCATTGTAAGTCTTCTTTTGGGCTATTTTAGTGACATTCTGCAAGTCTGCAGAGTTGGACAAGAGGAAAAATTAATCATTTGCAATGACAGAAATAATTTTTCATTTTGAAGATTTAAGTATTTTAAATCTCTATGCATATTTATGTCTAAGTAGTTCTCAATCTAATAAACATATGTATTGTACACAAAGTTTTCTATGTCGCTTTAACTCAGGCTTGATTTTACATGTATCTTTAAAAGAGATTTCACTGTTTCTATGGTACTTCATTAAATCCACCTTTCTAGATAAAGTTTTGAATAAGAGGCCTTTGCCATGAGACTCTTCAAGGTGAACCTGAATATGACCATTTTTTTGTCCTATGTTTCTCTAACCCCAGGTCAGTGTGATGAAACATCTTGAAGGCAGTTCCTCTTAAGAAGAACTTCAAGAAAAAACAACACTTGCCACCTCTCACAAGAGTCTGATTCATGTATTTCTAGAATAGGCTCAATGCAACAAAAAAATTAGTAACTGAGATTTTAATAGAAACATCTTCATGTTTTATAGTCTCTCAGAAGGAATTCTCCACTCCATGTAATTTTGTCTTGATACCATGGGAACCAGCTGGATCCCTGTGTTTTAATACCATCTGTATGTGATCATTGAAACAGGCACAGAAATCCCACAGCCCGAGTGCTGTGCACTTCTGTAGTCCTCCCCCAAGAATGAACTAATGCTTGAGCTAAAGAAATGGCTGAGACTGAAGATCACTCCAGATGGTGCAGTCCTGAAGGCAGCAAAAACACAACTGTAAAAATGTGAGATAGAAATAAATGTCAGTTTTGTATAAAAAAATTCAGATATTGAGTATATTTTCTTAATGGTGCTTACAAAGACACCCAGCGGGATTTGAGATACTGCTACATGCCACTGGATTTCAGTTGGAAAGGAGCCTCCAAGGCAGTGTCTTTGTAGAGAATATCTTGTATCTTTGATACAAGAAGCACATCCCCACAGGAACAGATTTACAGACCAAAACCTCTGATGCTGAAGACCTGACATCCACACTGCATGAATTTCAGGGAAGGTTTAGGTCAATTTAACACCATTCTGGCCCCATGTATTGAAAGCTCAGCTTCTGGGTGAAGCTTGTGGGAAGGTTCAGTCTGCACCCTCTGGGGCCTCTCCCCAGTGCAAACCTAACACAGGAAGGTGGGCAGCAGCTTTTGCTTCAAAAGCAAAGCCAGCAACCTGAAGAGAAAACACAGTTTTGATGAACTTCCCTGTTAATCACAGCACTTCAGAGCACACAGAGCCCATCCCATACAGCCACACAAGACAAGGCCCTCCTCTGAGAGCCTGCCACCTCCTCAGCACCCCTTCAGTCTCCAGTCCTCTGTCTGTAAGGGGTGTTGGGTTCCCACTGGATTGGTTTCACTTAAAGCAGTGCTAATTGAAAGAGCCTTCAGGTTTACTCTAGGAACAGTGAGTTTGTTCACATACCTTCAGTGGAACAAGAAACTTGGATTTAACAATTTTTTTCTTTTTGCTCTTCTTTATTTATCATTTACAATCTCTGGCTCCTTATGAATCTATGTCTATATACAACTGTATTGAATTTATGAGATGTGGTTCAGTAGTAATCATTTCATATATGTCAAAACACATTTTGGAAGCTGGCCAAAACAATATATAAATTTCTGTAATTTTAAAGGGTAATAGCAGCAAAATACTAAACACAGTGCTGCAGCAATGAGCTTCTCATACACTTCTTCCTCAAGATCCTGATTTAAATTCTGGTTTATCAATAAAAAAGCACTACCAGCTTTGAAATTTTAATTTCCTTTTGAAATAAAGGTCTCATCTAGATAAAGCTGGTGTTGCTTGCCTCTCAATGCTCCCTACTTTCATTATACAGATTTTTTTTCATACAGCTGCTAAATCCTATTTTCACAAGAGAAAAAAATTTGCACCTCCAGTCATCAAAGCAGCATAATTTAGGCCTTTATTGTGTCAGTCATGAATTGTCTTTCTTGTGAGCTCACAATGTCATAATATTCTTTCTGATTAATGAGGATCCTACAATTACAGGGTAGGAACTGTCGTGCTGTACTGCAGAGCCTGTCTAGAGACAAAAATTACTGTTAATGCTAATGCGTTACCGGAGAGTTAGGGGTGGAATTATTATTGTCAGCAAATCCAAAGGGTCTGCACCCACAAGATGGATGACTTTTGTCATTTCTGGAATGCAGTTCTGGGTGGCCAGTGAACTTTCACATTGGACCTCACCCATTCCCACTGCCACTTTTTGCATTCTTAGTGCCCCTGCACACATTATCTGGAACACCTCTGCCCACCTAGGAGGCTGGCAGATGGGGGTGAAACAAAAAACCAAAAGGGACCAGTTCCAGTCTTCAAAGTATAATCAGCTTCCCTCATGCAGATGAAAGGCAAAAATCAAATCAATAACTACTCAAATCAATCCTTGAATTGTTATAGGCAATTTGTTTCCTTGTTAGTTGCTTACGATGCATTTTCCCACCTGTAAGCACAAAAAAATAAAAGCAATTTCACAAACCTCTATGCCTCTGCATCCCCTTGGAGTGGATCCCACTCAGCCCGGTCAGCTCCGGACTCCGGGACACCAGAGGTCTGGCTCGTGAGTCCTTCCACAGGACCACCGGGATGGAGGCGAGCAGTGGAGGGAGGAGGCAGACTCAAAACTGGGTTAAATCTGGGAAGTTTATTGAGCCTCGGATGCAAGGTCCCACCTCCCAGGGGCGCCCAGTTCGGAGCGAGCTCCGAAGGCATCTGCGGGAGGATTTATGGGTGGGTGGTAACATGGGAGGGAACCAATCGGAGAAGGGAAGGGTGTGGTGAACAGGGCTGAAAGGCGTATCATGGAACCAACCATGGGAGAGGAAGGGAGGGATCTTTTTCCTCTAGCCAATCACACGATGTCCCTGCCAGAACTTTCTAGAAGCCTGGG
>NW_008237353.1:5371839-5376164 GCF_000691975.1 Corvus brachyrhynchos
GATACAAAGGTAAAAAACGCGAGGGGAGACCCGGACTGAACCAAAGCAAAACACACTCCCACATCTCCCCCTTTTTTGTATTTTATGATGACTCAAATTCGGGTTGGGGACAATATTCAGAGTCTGGATATAAGTCCCCAATCCACTGCGACTCTGGGGCCATGGGCTTGTGCTCTGATTCCAGGAGATCTTCGGCCTGGCCAATGTCCACGGGGGAGGGGGAGCTCGCAATCAATTTAAACAGCAGTCTTCTGAGAATTCCGAACATAATCAGGGTAACCGAAAGGACGAAAAACAAAAGCAGTCCGGTCCGGAGAACAGACACTGCCCATCCTGATAGTCCCCATCCGTTGAGGATGCTGCCGAGCCAATCACCTGTCTCACGTTGGATCTGCGATACCATGGTCTGCATCTTGTCCAGAGTCTTGTGGATGTTCTCCACTCTAGGTGACAAGTTTAGGCAGCACAGCCCTTCGAACTCCTCACACCGGTGGTCATGGAGGAGGAGTAGGAAGTCGATAGCGGCCCTATTTTGTAAGGTGGCTTGTCTGGTTATTTGCTCGTCTTTTAGGAGGTCACTCAGGACGCTTGAGGTAAGATTTGCTTGTTTGACGACCCAACATTCCAAATGACCTAATTCCCCTAACGCTTTGGCTGCAGCCACCCACGGCAATAACGTGGTGATTGCAACCCCTTTTGGTCTGGCCCAATGAACAACTTCCGAGTCACAATTTTGGTCCAGATTTGAAAGTTCACGTTTTCAAATTGCCAATTCGGAAGTCTTGTTTCTTTTTCTTTCCCAATCATGCACTAGAGTTTGGTTGGGCGTCAACAGCGTCAAGCAGCCAATGGCACAAGGGCCTCCTAACAAGCGAGAAGGGATGCCTGCCCACGCCCTGTCACCGCAGATGAGGAATAGTCCTTGGGGTAACCCTTATGGGTGTGACCTATGTGGGTTGTTGGTGGTCACCCCGCTGACAGCCAGGCACCATTTGTCTGCCCCATAGTCATGATGGTTCAGGGCTATGTTTTTAAAAGCCTCCCGATCCGGGGACAACCCGAATTGAAATTGGACACAGTAGTGAGCCGGATAGGATCCCAAGAGATCCAGCTCTTGGGGCTCACTACTAGTCTTCGGGAGCAGGGGCAGCCACTTTTCCAGGGGGTTATCGGTGTGGCGTTTCCCCCTGCGGTGCCAGCTGAAAGGAGGCCGTCTCCGATAGGGTACCCGGGGACGGTGCAGGTTGACAGGTGGCTTGGCGACAGTAGCCTTACTTGCGGGCGTCGTCAGAGCCTGCGTGGCTTTGAGCTTTTCAAGGAGAGATGTAAGCTCCTCTCGCCCAAGAGGGATCCCTACCAGACGTAGCCATCGGGTTTTGGGCCGCGGCTGTGGACAAACATATGTGGTCCTGGCCCATGGTTCGTGCCAAGACCAACCATACGTTTGCTGCCAGCTGGGGAATGATCCACAGTGACACAGGCTAGGGAAGCAGCTGCAAGATGATGATCAGCTGCAGGCTTCTGGTGATGGCTCGGGCGCATGGTGCACGATCCATCTCCGGTGTCTCCAACTAAAACAAACTTAGAGAGGACATTATTAAAACAAGGACCTAACTGGGGTAAAGTTGGGGTCCAGAGGGCATGGGGTCAGCCTATCCCGGTCTTAGGGGTTGCTTGACTTCCTTTTCCGGCGGGACGGGAGACACACGGTTTCACCCGTCTCAATGGGATCCACCTAGGGCCCTCGGGGGTGGATACGCAAGCATATCCCTTCCCCCACGTGATCAACTCATGAGGGCCCTGTATCTCCCGAGTCTCCAGGTCTTTAATCCACACCGGAGGCTTTTCTTTCATTTGCAGGTGCCGAGACCCTCCAAAGTGCCGCACAATCGGTGGGTTCAGGTTCTCAAAGGCACAGTTAAGGAAATTCAACGTGAACAGTGCCCTTGAGAGCCTGATAACCGGGGAGTCTAGTTTTTCTGGAAATCTTTGACACTGCAACATCCTTTTGATGTTTTGATGAGCCCTTTCCACGATGGCTTGGCCTGTTGGGGAATAGGGGATGCCCGTTTTATGTTCTATTCCCCATTGCTGCAGGAAGCTCCTGAACTCCTTAGAAGAATACGCAGGGCCATTGTCCGTTTTTATGAGCTCGGGGATGCCCAGGGTAGCGAATGCCTGCACTAAGTGCCTTCTGGCATCGCTAACCTTTTCCCCTGCATGGGCAGAAGCAAAGACGGCTCCGGAGAAGGTGTCCACTGACACATGTACATACTTCATCCTGCCGAATGAAGCGACATGCGTCACGTCCATCTGCCACACCTCGCAACTGTTGAGTCCACGGGGATTAAAGCCGGTCCCAATGGCGGGAAGAGCTAACTGATGACATTCTGGACACGCGGCCACAATTGCCCTGGCCTGGTCATGCTTCAGGTTGAACTGCCGGACCAGGGCAGGGGCGTTTTGATGAAAATGCCAATGGCTGATTTTGGCCTGCTCAAATATATCCGGGAGCAGGGCCATCATGGCTGGCGCAGCGAGGGCATCTGCCCTCCTGTTGCCCTCCGCGATGAACCCAGGCAGGTCCGTGTGTGACCTGACGGTGTAATAAGATTGCTCTCAGTGGGAGACTAGATTAACCAATTTTGAGAGCAACTCATATAAAGCTGTGTTGGAGACCTCTTGCAAGATGGCATACTCTGCTCTGGACACTACTCCTGCAACATATGCGGAGTCGGTTACTAAATTTAGAGGTTTGGGAAACCTTTCAAAAGCCCTGACGACTGCGTCTAACTCAGCGACTTGAGGTGATCCTTTCACCTCCTTAATATCCGCCTCCCACCGCTGAGTTTGGGGGTTTTTCCAAGTCACGACAGACTTGTGAGAAGCCCCAGACGTGTCAGTGAAAACGGTCAAGGCTTTTAAAGGTTCCTTACTCCGAACACTCTTTGTACTCAACTCAAATTGAATTTCCGAATTAAAAATTTTGTGGGCCGGCCTATGTAAAGAAATTTGGCCTGTGTAACCCTCCAGAGCAAATTGCAAGGCTTCACAATCCTGAAGCAGGCTCTCCAACATTGCTTTAGTAGTTTGGCCCGTCCGCATCCTGATTGGTACGTGGATGCAATCAAAGTCACGTCCCGATAACTCTCTGATCCGGACTCTAGTTTTCCGGATCAGTTCAGCCATCAGCTCTTGTGGTCGTGTCATTCTCTTGGACCTGTTGTGACTGAGGAAAACCCACTCAATTATCAAGAGAGGATCCCTCCAGTCCTGGTCCTTCTTGCTCTTCCTGTTGTCTTCCCATTGGAAGACGACCCCGTGTAGGTGCGGCAGATTGCCCAGGATGATGAATCTAAACGGCAAGTCAGGCCTGTACCTGCTTGCCTGCCTGGTGGACATCAGGTGTTGCACCTTCTCCAAGGCTGTCTGTGCCTCTGGGGTAAGCGTCCGGGGAGAACTAAGCTCCTCTCCCCCTTTCAACAAATCAAAAAGGGGGGCTAGGTCTTCATTAGACAGACCTACCCACGGCCTTACCCAGTTTAAAGATCCACACAGTTTGTGTACATCCGCCAATGTCTTTATATTTGTTTGGATTGCCAATTTTTGCGGCACAATGGTCCGCTTGGTAATTTCAAGGCCCAGGTATTTCCAAGGTGGCATCCTTTGAATTTTATCTTGCTGGAGCTCGAACCCTGCAGCAACCAATGCTCCGATTGTCAGGTCAAGCACATTCGCCAGCATGTCATCATCAGGGGCACACACGAGGACATCATCCATGTAATGAAGGATGATGGCCTCCTTTGCGGCTGCGCGTACTGGGGCAAGCAAGGAAGAGACATACCATTGGCAGATGGTCGGGCTGTTCTTCATGCCCTGTGGCAGCACCTTCCAATGGTATCTCTTTCTTGGGGCTCCTCAGTTGATGACCGGAACCGAGAAGGCAAAACGTGGGAGCCTCCAATTTCTCGCCATAGAGCAGCCACTGTTCTACCCCAACTGGGCAGTCCATTTTCCAAGTCAATTTCTGGGTAGGGCGCTCCTCAGTGACCGCTGCGCAAAAATTCTGTGGGGGGTCGGGAATGTCAATAGTGATTCCCCACTGCTGCATGAGATCTCTCCCCAAGAGGGGTTCCTTGTAATCAAGTACGAACGGACGTATATTGGCCAACTGCCCGCTCGGCCCCTTAATTTGTACGATGCTTCTAGATTGTTTTGCCAATTGGATGCCCCCAACACCTTGTACGTGCCCTGCCACGTTCTGCAGTTCGCAATGTGCCGGCCATTCCCGTGTGGGAATGATCGTCACATCTGCCCCTGTGTCC
>NW_008237353.1:5376314-5445330 GCF_000691975.1 Corvus brachyrhynchos
GACACAGCGCAGCCAGAGAACGGGTCCTTCGGGACTAGATGTCATTAGCCCCGGAGCGACTTCGATCTCTGGTGGTGTGCAGTTAACATCTCCGATGATGACATACCTGTCTGGGCTCTGGTCTCTCGCCCCCAGCTCACCACCGGTGCTCACCGGTGTGGCGTGCCACTCGCTGTTCTTCAGGAGGAGCGGTGTCAACAGCTGCAACCTGAAAAGACTTGTCGGAGAAAGAAGTCAAGCCAGGCTGAATTGTCACGTCCGGTAGATATATTTTATCACACCCTGCCCTCCCCAGCCCCTCCTCCCCCTCGCGTCCCATCCGTTTTTTATCTTCATGCGGGGCGGGCGCGCGCTCCCCACTCAATTTTTTTGAGACTCGTTTACGAGTCCCCCCAACCCCTGCTCCTTCTTAAACTGGTGGAATTCCCACTTGAGCGGGCAGTCTTTGGTCCAGTGTCCAGGCTGGTTGCAGAGGAAGCAGGTGTTCCGGGTCTGTTGTTGTGGCTGCCTCCGGGCGTTCTTTGATGGAGGTCGGGCGCCTTGGCCTGTGGTTCTTCTCTGGTCCGCAGCAGGGCGTGGTGTAGCTGCTCCCACAGAAGCCATTCCCCGGGATCTTTGCTTGTCCGAGCCGACAGGTTGCAGGTGCGGCGCTTTCGCAGCGCAGACTTCTAGCCTTGTGTTGTCGGCGGAGGGTCCAGAGGGAGGCTCAGGATGGCTGCCTTACACTGGGGGTTCGCGTTTGCCATCGCCATCTCCACGATGACCTCCCCTCTGACTGCCGGCTGCCTGACCTGCAACTCTACGGCTCGGGTTAGTCTCTCTACAAATCTGACGAATGATTCCGTGGGCCGCTGTCGGACCTGCGAGTAGCTCTCCACAGGCGCATCCGGCCTCAGGTCAAGGAATGCCTTACCGGCTAGTTCCTTGACCTGCTGCAGCACCTCTAAAGGCAAACCCTGGGCCTGCTTCAGCGCCAAAGCCCACTCCCCCTCGCCGCTCAGATGGTCCATTGTCAATGCCTGATTATCGGCATCAACGGCCGTATCGGATCCCTGCAATAGCACTAGAAGGAGTTGGCAGAGCTCCCTTTCCCATGCTGATTTCCAGAGCAGAAACTCTGCTGAGGAAAGTAAGCACGAGAAAAGTTGACGCAGATCAAAAGGCGTCACTACCGCTCCGGAGAGATTTGCCTGTAAAAGGCCGCGAAAATATTCGCTCTCCCTCCCAAACTCCTTCTGCGCTTTGCAGAGCTCCTTAATTGTTTGATGGGAGAGGGGTTCCCAACTGGCATGGGTCAATCCCCCTCTCCGGGACCTCTGATAAAAAACCGGAGCGACTGAAAGGATGGGGTCCAGTTCCGGGTTCCGGTCCTCAGGCCCCCCCCTTCCGGCCACTCACTGTGGGAACCGGAAAGCCAACCGTGGGAACCGGAGGTAGGGGCGTGGGAACCGGAAGCGGGAAGTGGGTGGCGACCGGACACGGACCTACGACAACCCCCTGGCGCGGAGCAAGGGGGCGTACACCGAAGTGGGGTGGGAGGAGTAGCAAGGGCGGACCCAACTTGGGAGTAGGAGGGGTCAGGGTATGGGGAGGAGTTGAGATGGGAGAGGTTAGAAAGTGGGAGGAAAGGGTTTCGGGATGGGGAAGGAGAGGGAGGGCAAGAGAGGGTCTCTGCCATGTGGCGTCCACCATCTTGTCCCCCTTGGGTAGGGAAGCCATTTTCTGAATCTTCCATTAGGCTAAAACGAACTCGGGGTCTTAGAACTGGGGAAGTCGGGGAACGGGGGGAGCCCCGGGCAGTCTGGCCAGGACTGCCCGGGCGGGGGGACCGGGACTCCCCAGGCGCGCCAGGGGGAACCCTGCGCAGCGTCGCGGTTTGCTCTCTTCAGGATGCCCGGTTTAGGGGACACGGGCTTAGGAGAAGACTTAGGGGTAGCAACTGGGGAACCTGGGGTTCGCTGTCCTTCCCTCTCCCTTTTTTTGTTTAAAGCAGACCGAATTTGCAAATATAACAAAGAAAACTTATCTAAACCTTTTTCTTTCACCAATTGTGATTCTGCCAATTTTGCTCCCACTGCGTTCCAAAAGGGAACGCTTAAAACCGAATTTTGGGAGCAGCGAGGGAAGTGCAAAAACAGCCAACGAACAAACCTTTTTAAACACCCCTTAGAAAAACGTTTCCCCCCACCCTCTAGGAGTCCCACAACTTGGATATATACCCCCTTCTGTGCTGTGGACAGTTTAGCGCCCATATCCACAGCACACCGTCTGAAGCCGAAGAATAAACCCTGGACACTAAATCCCAACCGGAGGCAAGTGACACACTCACCCCGGGGCTGCGCAGCCTAGCGGCTCCTCAGGAGCCAGGGACCGTAAGTCCCAAAAAGCCTTTACCGGCTTTGAAGTAGATTCCCCCCCTGGGGGAAAATACTTACCCCTTAGTGTCCAGGCGGGCTCCAGACGACCAATCCTCCACCGAGGACAACTCCGCTGGCGCAAGTGGAGCTACCATCCTCTCCCCCAGAAGCGCAGCTCCCTAAAACGGAGCGTGCTACAACTGGGGTAGCTAGACGTCCCAAGGACAGGCTCAGAGAGCCGACCAGTCCGTTCCGCGGGGTCCGATGGAGAGGGGGCCCCGCGATGGGCGCCAAGCTGCTTCTGCGTCCCCTTGGAGTGGATCCCACTTCGCCCGGTCAGACCCGGGCCCCGGGAGACCAGAGGTCTGGCTCGTGGGTCCTTCCACAGGACCACCGGGATGGAGGCGAGCGGTGGAGGGAGGAGGCAGACTCAAAACTGGGTTAAATCTGGGAAGTTTATTGAGCCTCGGATGCAAGGTCCCACCTCCCAGGGGTGCCCAGTTCGGCGTGAGCTCCGACGGCATCTGCGGGAGGATTTATGGGTGGGTGGTAACATGGGAGGGAACCAATCGGAGAAGGGAAGGGTGTGGTGAACAGGGTGAAAGGCGTATCATGGAACCAACCATGGGAGAGGAAGGGAGGGATCTTTTTCCTCTAGCCAATCACACGATGTCCCTGCCAGAACTTTCTAGAAGCCTGGGAGGGGTGCCAGCACAATTGGCAAGGGCCAGGGAGGAGACAAAGGTGGGAAATGGGATAATTGGCAGAAAATTGGGAGGATACAAACTGGGTAGATACAAAGGTACAAAACTCGAGGGGAGGCCCGGACTGAACCAAAGCAAAACACACTCCCACACCTCTATACTTTATGGTACAGCCAGGGTACTTATTTTGTACCTATGTGTGATCCCTGCTGTAGAAAAGCCAGGATATTTTCTACAGTTGTCTCTGTGACTTAGATAACTTAATTCTATGACTAAATGGGAAAGGGACATGACATTTTATGTGCTGCTTGAGTACTTTTCAAATTTTGCTCTCAGCATTTCTAGAGACTACTTCAAGCTTTCTACTGTTTATTATTTTTCCACATCACTCAGTAGTACAAGTATATACTAAAGATCAAAAACATAGGACTTGAAATCTGAAAACCAATTTTTCCCTTTAGAAAATAAATACTCAGGATGGGAATGATTAAATAATGAGCGGCACAAGTGATGTCAAAAACCAAAGTCTCTTTGATGCTGCAATTTCAGAACACAATATCATCTTCCTTGAATCCTCCTCTTTTGTCACATCTCCTTATTTAATTTCATTCTAGTAGGATGTATCATGTTTGAACAACTCAAGTGGGGAGGCTCATTCCAACTTCCAATATGTCAATGCCATTAACTGAACACATGTTTTGCTGTGGAAGAGAGTGGCTGATGTAGCAGTGCAGTCATTATTCAGAAGACAGACGTCCAGCTGAAAGCCATTAACCCAGAGAAAACAAATGACTGCTCTCAGGATTTGCCCCTCCAAGTTTATGCTGCTGTAAAGAAAAACATTTAGTCCCACACTGCAGTTCTCCATGTAAAGAGCTTTCTTTACAAAAAAGCATACCCTTCAAATGAAAGGATCAGTTTAAATATACCTCTTAGTTTGGAAAGGCAGCACATACGTAGGACATGGTTCTAGAAAGTAGGTGAAAGCAGAAGCAAATAACAGTTTAAGGATGTGAACAAACATTACACTGTTTTTTCTATCACCTAAGGAGCTTCAAGCAGTTGGGAGAGGGAGAAGGAACAAAAACATTCTGACCTACCACAAGCTTTTTGAAGTTCTGGTTAAAAGTAATAGTCTATGATAAGTAGGACTTCAAGAGACTAGTTGATTCAGTAGCATTTCACAGTTATTAAAAATATCATAGAAATGGTACTAGCCACAATATTATAAGTATACTTAGTGATAGTCAACAATCAAGATTATTAGGTAAATAAAAGATTCATATTTACAATATGCTGATGTTGCTAATATCAGTGAGAGTTTATTACCTAGCTGAACTAGCATAACTGCGATTATGGTGGATTGCTCCATTTTACGCAGCAAAATTACAAGCAGAAAAGTTAATGTCATAAACTCCTAGCAACTCAATATATTCCATGGAATAAATGAATTGTATAAACAGCAAAAATATTAATAGATTTTTCCATTGAATTTCTTTTCTTGGGAAGTTTCCTGCAAAAGCTCCTGAGGAAGATGAATAATCATCTATATTCCTTAATGGCTCTTGGTAATACAAACTATGGTTTTGAAAATGTAAATTGATACATTGACTTTTCAAAACTCTGCAAATCTATTTCTTTTGGAACAAAAAAAATATCTGAGAGAAAAATGTATTTAAAGAGAACCTATTTCAGAGCCTCAGTTCTGATAAATGGTAGTAGTGAATCTTTAGAGATAGTACAGTACATGATTAGTGAGCATATTCATGCCTTGCTTGTCCTCTAAATTTTGCTAATCAGAAGGTTAAGTGTTCTTGAGCCAAAAGTTGTATCCATGGCAATGAATAGCAGCTGTCAGTGGATTGAGTTGCCATGAACTAGCCTGCCATCTTTTGAAATCCATTTTGAGGGTGGAATCATGTAGCAAAACCGATAAGCAATGAGCGCATTTTGGGGCAGAGCAGCAAATGCCAACCATTGCAACTTCCCTCAACTCAGTACAGCCCTCCAGTCTACCAGCTCTAGTCTTGGGAAATACAGCCTTTCTCCCAGGGTTAGCTAAAGAGACTCCTGTTTCCTCTGTTAATCCAGTTGCCATTTGCATCTAGCAGTTACAGTGCAAGCATTAGAAAGGACTCTCAAAAACATCTCTAAAGGCACTCATAGAAGCCACTTCTTGGCTAACAATGT
Source organism: Corvus brachyrhynchos (assembly GCF_000691975.1). NCBI lineage: Eukaryota > Metazoa > Chordata > Aves > Passeriformes > Corvidae > Corvus > Corvus brachyrhynchos. The sequence continues at coordinate 5,381,566 of NW_008237353.1, forward strand.
CTTCTTGTTTCCACTATGTGAGTGGAAATTCCTTGCAACTGCAGCAAAGCAGGACTGGGACAGGCAACTGCTCACTTAGTGGGGAGAAGTGATCCATGTTCATCCTGCTCCTGACCTCCACATTCATCATCTGCACTTCATAACACAGATGTTCATCCTTATGGACCAGCATCTCATCCCTTCCTATTGCACAAAGGGATGAACACCACAGCATGAACTTATTTATTTCTACCCCAACTCCCGTTGCAGACAAACATCCTGAACAATTTAATGCAGAAGTTTGTCAAGTTTCATCTTCAAAAAAATTCAACCACCCCATTCCAATATTCTTCTGAAGGCTGTTCCACAACCTTCTGCAGGCTGCCTCCTTTTCCAGATGGCTAGAAACTGTCTTCTAATTATCAGCCTGAATTTACTCATGGGATCCATTTGTTCTTCTGCCAGTATTGTTTTGCAGCAACAAATTGTAGTCACTACTGAGTTGGGTTTGGATCAGCAAGTTGTAACCTAAAGATAAAAGGATCATTGTATCGCATTAATTTATTGATTAATTTCCCCTATAGTTATTTTATTAGAAAATATGCAGTGAAGTGTTGAGAAATATAAATGAATGACATTGGCAGTTAAAATGAAGGCTTATGAAGTTACATGACAATTAGCAGTCCTCCTAAATCATAGTTTAAATTATTACTATCTAATTATCTATATATGTATATCTCTATGAGGTAATTATGTGTAGCTTGTTAAATAACGTAAATGTTCTACAAAAACTTCAGTCATTAATAATAGAGTAATTAAAAATTTATCAATAATGTGCCTTGAGTTAATGACATAGAAAATAAATTTATCTCACATATTAACCTGATGAACTGATTTGGCTTGTTAGAAGAAGCCTTTATAATCTGCTGATGTCTTTTGGAGTACCTGAGCCTAACCTTGGTCATCTCTGGGACGCATATTTCCCTGCTCCTACTCCTGATCCTCCATGGTAAGCAGGCATCCCTCACCCCACTGCCCACCTTCTCCTCTCACACCGTCACCACTTGCTTTCTTCACCTTCTTGTGATGCTGATGGATGGATTCACAGTAGCTAGACTCCATTATAGCCTTGTGGCTAGAACCATTTTCACGGAAGAGAAATAGACTCTACTGTCACTAATCTTTGTATTTTTGCTTTACAGGTTATAAAAGATTTTGCTTCTCCAAAAAATACTTTTAAAAAAAAAAGACGCTAAAAATTCCACCAGTTTTCCTGAGGCCTTCTCCCACACCTGTTGGAAACAAAGATTTTGCTTTACCTTAAATTAAAACAAAATGCCCAAAGATGACAGTATTGAAAAAAAGGGATATATATAAGTAGTATTTTCCTCAAGTCTGAGTTGCATTAGTAGTAGGGCCAGCATTTTCTTTCTTTCAAACATTCACTCTTGAAACAGGGCAATATTCCTAAAGGTATATTTGCATATACATAGTTATCTATAATTTCATCACAGACAAGTGATACATAATGCCAAGATAAATCATAGCAGGCCACTGAATTAATGGCTTGGTAATTTTTTAGAAATTTTTACAGATTATTTTGTAATACTTTTTGCCAAGGATATAACACTTAATTCCAACTGTATCCAACATTTGAGTAAGATTTGCACAGTCTCTCACTAAAAATAACATGCCATCACTCAAATTTTTAAATTTGCTTTTGCTGAAGACAACAAGGAGAAAGCAGAGACTTCTGCATGCCCATGAGAAGAAAGGCTGATCCTGAGGTTTTGCATTTGCAATAGAATATAAGTGGCCTCAGTGGAATAGAATTCAGGAAAAGAGATGAAATTTCCCTTCCCCCTTCTTCCCCCATCAATAAAAAGATTCTGTGTGTGGTTTATTTTTCTCTTAAAAAAAAAAAAGAAAATCTGGTCCCCATGACAGCATGGATTGCAAATGCAGTATTTCAATTGGAAGATTAGTTAGCTTTCATGGGAATTAACAGAGTGCCCCATCATTCACAGATGATTTGGACAATAAAATCTGTTTTCTGTCATTAATCTGGCACCAACTGGCTGACTGGTCACCTACAGTGAGCTGTAAGAGATGGGAAGTGGGGAACAGTCATGCTTATTCACCAGATAGTACTGTGGAAAACAAACAGAAAATTATCTTGGGAAAACTGTGGGCCACAGAGAAGTTCTTGTCTGTTCAATGCAGGGTGCAAGGTTATTAATGTGATTCCTAAGAGCTCTTCTCTTACCCACAGTTCAGGGAAGGAAGATATTTTCCTCTCATAGGAGGAAAGAATGGAAAAAAAAATATACAGAAGTTTGATAAAAGCACAAAGAATAAGCACTAACAAGTCTTTGAGGAACTACTTATTCATTAATAATATTTACTTAGCAAAAGCAGATGTTCAAATATCAGCTTTTCTGTGTTTTAATACAGAATCTAGTTTAATGTCATTACAGCAAGCCCTCAACGTGGCTGTAGACCAGATCTCTGGGTTTAGAACCATACCTGTACAGGAACCCACTTTACACCACATAGACAACTTGAGAAGGGAACAAGCAATTGGAGAAAGGACTTCAAAAGTGGTTTGAATTTAGGCTTTGTTGCTTAAGCACAAGCAGTTTGTTCAGTGTGAAATTTCCAGTCCCAAATGCCATAAGAAGACTCAGGAAACCTGTTTGTACGGCAGCACAAGGGTTGCAGTACAGTACTGTAGGCAACTCTCAGAAGACAGAGCTTGGGCAAATTTATTGAAGCTGGATGAAACTGAGTATAACTAAAACTGAGGTTTTGGGATGGCAAACCAGTACCAGACTTCACCACTTGACACCAACAGGTTTTCTGACAGAAAAGCAGAAGCCCATGTTGGTTGCTCCATTTACAGATTTCTGATTTTGAAGATGGACAGAAGCTGCCAAACCAGAAGAAATAAAGGGCTCTGTACCTGTGGAGTTTGGTTCTTCAGACACTTCCATGATTACGTAGCTGTGGATGCTTAGACTCAGCTAAACCTTTCAACAGGGCTCCCGCAAATCCATATCAAAAGCAACCAGCTGGTCACATATCCAGAGAAAACCAAAATATGCAACAGGGAGTGCAATTTTGTATCCTACGTTACAGAACACTCTGCTGTACTATATACTCCTCAGCAACATTACTGTATGCTAAAAAAGGTGGAGATGGGCACCAAGCTCAGCAGTAGCCAAGATATTGTGTATTTTCCCTGAAGTAAAGGATGGCACTCAGCTCTGGGCAGTTGTGCTGTGCAGGAACTAAGAGCCTAGGGGAAATCTTCCCTGCGTGTGTTAGGCACTCTGCACTTTTCTTTTTGACTTAAATGAGTAATTTTTGCCAAAAGTGAGAGAGAAGAGCTGCTCACAGTGAGTGATAGTGTTGGCCAGATGAGTGCTGAGTATAAAAGAGGCTGAGTCCAGCACCTTCTCCCTTTTTAGACACAAAATACACTCAGATGGCTGACAGGAGCTATTTTGCTTCCCTAGCAGTCATCGACTCCAGGGTTAGTCCTCATGGAAGCAAGAGCTCCCACCTGATCTTCTTATGGTTTTCTACCGGGCTAGTTTCTCCCACAGAAAGCCCATGACTAGTAACTGGTTTTCAAGTTATCACTCAAGACCTTTGCGTGAAAAAATAACACTCTAAGAGGTTTCCTGCTAACTTACTTTAAATAGGAAATAAGTATTAAACTGCAGCAGTTGTGGTTGATTTGTTTCACTGCACCTGTAAAGACTTGCAATAAAGCTACTTGTAACTGCACATTTTTTTCTGTTCATTATTAGCATTTACTTGGTGAACTAATTTTTCAGTTCTGCCGGTTTAACTGCAGCACTTTGAAAGAAACACCCTATACAACAACAACTGAGTGTGTGTGGCAGTGTGTGTTCAGTCCATTTCTTTTCTAAAACACACATAAGCACAGGAATGTTAGCTTTTTTTTTTTTTTTTTTTTGTAAAAACAAATCCATTTAAGAAGTTACAATGCTCAATTCTAAGCAAGAAAAAGTTCAAAAGAGAATACTGTAAATATATCACCAAGGTACTAATCAACACATTTTTTTTCTTCTAGGAAATGTATTTGTTCTCTTGGAGACCGAATTTTCACTAAAACGAAATACATTAGTGAGAAAAAAACTTTGCACTGTGGCTCTTCTGACATTTACAGACTATTCTACAGTAAAAAAAAAAAAAAACCTGAGAATTTTGAGCTGAAGAAAATTATAACCTCAGTCAAAAAAAAGAAAAAAGAAAGGAAAACAACAGTAGAAGACGGAGTTTTAGTCACCCCTATTCACTGGCTTGGCACATGGATGTATTAAAGGTAGGAAAAGCTCCATTTTTGTGAACTACAATTAAGTATCAGAAACCAAAATAATGCTTGGCTTCATAGAAGAAGTTATTACAATAGTAATGCTACACTCTTATGCAGTATTTTTTTATCTTTAGGTCTCAAGGCTGCTTATAGTAAATGCACTGAAGTTTTGTTCAAAAGCTACAAAATACATGAAGCTTGCTTCTAAAATACCTTTTTCTAAAAAGTGTTCCTCATCCTTTTATACACACTTACATAAAAATGTGACCCACAAGGCCTAAATTGCCTCTTGCTTGCACCGGCTCATGAAAGATTTGCCTGACTTAATCCCACGGAGACTTCAAGTAAATCGAAACAATTGAATGTCCCAATCACATTTACATAGAATCTTAAAAGGATAAAGAATCAAAAAACTGGCTCAAGTATATGGAAATTAATGGAAAATTCTACTTTTTATTCCCATCCAAGGTGAGAAGGTAAGAAGGTGAAATACCTACCAAAACAATTGGTTTTGGGAACACACAATATCCCTGAAGAGAAAGACCTCTACTATTGCGCATGTTTAGAAGTTAGGAAGACAGATATGGAAAACAAGCAATCACATCCCTGGAATTAATAAGGCTTCCATACAGAAAAAAGATCTTTCAACTGTGGGACTTGCAGTCAGTGCCAAGAGCTACTGAACAATTTAAAGAGAAAGACAAGGTGGGCAAGAAGGTGAGCGCATCTGTGCCAATACAGAGTCAAAGCTGTGAGGGCTTTAACCAGAAGAAAACCCTTCCAAGAGGAATCACAGCAATGTAAATACTGAGAAACAAAAGTTTCACTACTAACCTCACATACCTTTGAATATCACTCTATAGCAAGAAGCAGTTCCAGGCCACACATTAATTTTCTACATGTTTCTTCAAGAGGTGTGTTGTACCATGCAAAGGAAAGAAAGACTGCAACTAATCCTATTTTCTGCCTTCCTCAGCTGCCACCTTCACACAAGGGCACGTGCACATTAACCAGTGCTCTGGTCTTCCAGGTGTCTAGCTATGGCAGCATGCTCTGCCCAGTAACAAGTTCCAGAAGACCCAGGCAGACTTCAATAACTTAGCTGACACTAAATTTAGCTAACACTTCCATTGGGGAAGTGGAACCCTTCCATCTCAGGGATTAACTCTCCAGGGAAAGAAAGACTTTATTATATCTAACAGGACATCCAAGCACAAGAACAGTTGCTATTTTTCAGACTGCTCCTTAATATTCTTATATTATATTAGTGGGGAGATTAGAAATACTTCTTAGATTTTATTAAGCAGAAATTACATAGAGACATAAAAAAATATGAATTACCATCTTCTGAACAAAACGGTCTGATGGCAACTGGAATCCCACATCCTTCTCTAACTGGTCAAGCCAAAGGTGTCTCCTATTACTGATTTCCTGATCCATTTGCTCCAGGTTTTGATGTCAAATGGACAGAAGGCCCTCCCGAAGTTTGCAGAAATATTTGGAATTTAGATTATAGGTTTACAACAATTACACAAAATTTGTTGAGGTTCAAAATCTTTGCCCATAAGCCAAGCAAGTTCTTGGAATTTAATTCTACTGGAAAGCTTTTAGTAAGGAAGACTGGAAGACTGATAATCTTTGTGAAAACGATGGGTAAACTAACCCCACAAAACAAATTGATTTAGTGTAAAGTATGTTTCCTGCATGATTAACTATGCAAGCAAATCTATCATTGACTTAATAGGAGAAGGGTGAGCCTGTAAACCAGAAAACCAATGCAATGTTTCTTGTTAATTGGATCTTCCTTCTCTGGGAACAATATCTCTGATTTTTTTTCTTTCTTTTTACAAATGAAGCTGGGGGTTGCAACTTAGCAAATTCTTTAACCATGCAACTAACCACACTATCCATTATGTACAGCGCAGTGCATATTTGATCAATAGCACTGTTTTTGTTAATGCTATATCAACTAAATAAGTGGGGAAAAAATCCTTCACATTTTGTGGGTATTTTCAGTTGCTGAGTCAGAAAACAAAATAAGGTCTAACATCTGCATTTATTTCTTGTTCAGTAAAGCTTGCATCTCCCTTCAGGACTAAGAGCAAGCAAACTGCTGCTAACCATGATAATTACACAGTACTCAGCATGGTGAGTAGAATAACATTGTAATTGTCCAAGGGTTTGAACAATTTGGACTGATTTTGTATAGTGTATAATTTACAGTAAAGATTCAGAATGTGTTTTCTTTGCTCCAAGAACACTTTCATCCTTTAGCTTTGGATCATTATGCATGAAGACAAGCATCTACAATCAAATTCAATCCAGATGAAGAACATCTGCAAAAATAGAACAATTTATTTTATTGACATTTACATTTACGTAATTTTATGAGTGTCTGATTTTGCTTGTGACAGTCAAGGTAATATAAAATAACCAAGACCCCACGGAGTCATTCAGACAAAATAAAAGTGTGCAAACTCTTGAAATTTTACCGTAATCAAAACAAATTAGTGACAGTGACTGAAGCCAGGTGAAAGGACTCAAGAAAATATTAACAAGCTCCATGCTTGCATAGGGTTTATTTTCCCTCATGAGGTCAGGGCCAGACTCAGTCATATGCAGCTACATATTACGACCCTCATTCTGCAGAAACCTAAGTGTTTATTTTTACATACTGAAGAGTTACTGTGAGGCAACTGGGACTAATAACAATTGAGAGCAGTTATAAATCAAGGCCCACATAATTTCTGAGTATTAGATGTGGTGGTGCATAGCAGTGGGAACAATTAGTACCATGGCCATTGTCATTGCCACTTCATGTAAAGCAGCAGCTTGACCTAAAAGTGTTCTAGCTTTTCTCAGAAAGAAATGAACAGTTCATCACTGTGAATGTACAGTATTTCCTTTATGAGACACAGACAAAAATCTTTACCAAAATAATCAGAAGTCTTAACAATGGTTTGTCTTATATGTCTTTTAAAGATCTCATTTTTTCTTTTTTTCTCTCTCTCTTGTTTTCTTTTTTTTTTTCTTTTCTTTTTTGTTTGTTTGTGGAATTGTTTTAACTGCGGGAAGCAATGGAAAAATGGAGCTGATGGGAGGTGGAGGGGGGGGAAATGTTTCTCAGTCAAAAACTGTCTTGAACATTTTTGTTCTTGACTTGAAATGGAGAATTTCGCTCTCAGAGATTCCATTCCATTCTCATTTTGGTGGGAAAAAAAGAGACATAAAAACTAGTAGGATTTTTTTCTCTTTTGTTAATGTTTCATGGCTGCCATCTATAAAATGGGAATAAGAAATATCTACCCCAAAGGACTCCAATGGAAATTATATAACCACTATTTAGGGGCCACTTTCATGAATGAATTTAAGATAAATACTCTAAATACTGTTACAAAGTTATATCACATCATAGAATAATTCTCGCAGAGAATTGAGTACTGTTTCTAAATCACAGGATTGTTGCCAAAATGACCTTTCTAATGCTACTGAATTCATTCCTATTAGAGAACCTAAAGAGGTCGTCATGCCAGTTGCCAGGTTTATAATACCCCCTCAGAAGAGCAGTAGGTTAAACACTAGATCCAATGTCTGCTTTGCTAAAAATTAGGCAGTAGACATATGTAATAGACTATCTAAAAAATTCTACACTAAATCCTTCCAAGGTTTCTTCTGTGTTTAAGGTAATACTTTAATTCTACTATGCAAAACTGGAAAAAAAATGTTTTAAGTTAGCATTAAGTCTAACAGCTACAGTAACTGTAAAAGAATTTGACTTTAGACTTGTATTTTACATATCTGGCCTTCAAGTGTGTCACACAAAGTCCTTCGAAAGTAAGATTCACAATATAATTTTTGACAAGCTTCCTATCAAAATGGACATCATAGCAGTTTCTGGACATAATGTATCAGTGCTCTTTTATGCTTATACAGCTTTATTCAATACAATGAAGAGAGAGGCAAAAAAGGAATTTATATATAAGGTGGTATCCTGCTTCTCAATGTTAACAAACACTACTCAGATCTGGAAAGCAAGACTCTTGAGGTTAGGTGACCTTCACAGTCAGAAACAGATTTTTCAATTAATTTAATATTCATCCTTATGATGCATTTAACACTGTAATATTGCAAGTCAAAACTTCAGACTAATCTCAGTTGCCAACAGTTGGTCTGACAAACTTTAAAGCTGATGCTGTCAAATTAAACAACAAATAAAAAGTAAGAAAATGGAAGAAAATAAGGGTTGTTGGCTTAAGGAGGTTTTCTCCTCATTATTATAGTTCCGGCGAAATTATTTCCTTCTTGCACTACTTTCATCATTGCCCACAGCTCTAAAACAATGTGATGAACCACTGTGAACAGAAGACAACCATTTGGGTTGCTTTCCAAACTATGCTCAGCTTCTGGGGCATGGATTTCAGTGTTATCTCCTTGAGGGAAAACTCAAAAGAACAGATGCAGAATTAAATGGTCCCACATTGGCTTCTGTGCTCAGCAAAGGTGTTTATCCAAAACACATCAGACACAGGACTTCCTGAATTACATCAGACCCACAGCATTTACTCAGCAGGAGGTTAAAAACTCCTTCCTGAGAAAGGAGAGCAAGACCAAATGAAAGACGGCAATCAGATCCAGGCACAGAACATCTTGGGAGATGCAATTCCAAGGGGACACAAGTATGACACCTTTTCTTGTCATAAACACTAATATCAAGAAAGTCACCATAGGCCACACTCCCTTCTGCTATTGCTAAGTCATTAGATTTACCTATATATTGGTGCTTATACAATACGTTTGCATATTCAGAGATGGTCCTGTGTCAGGTCCTGGCCTCAGGTGTATTTTTTGTGGAATTCCGCAGCAGTCAAGGTGAAGAAAGCAGACTTTGCTCTCAACCACAAAAACACATAATCTCAAGAGAGAATAAGTTCATAAACAAGCTACCAAACTAAACTGCTTGCACACATCCTTTCTTCCCTAAAAGGAAAAATTTTATTTTACTGAATACACTCTAGCCTGGTGCACCCAGGACACAGGGCTCCCTCTCTATCCCAGGGAATTGATGTATAACTCTCAAAATGAAGGAACAAGTGTGGAGGACAGAAAGCGGGAGGGAACAACCCTCCCTCCTACTGAATAGCAGTATTTAATAAAGATGTTTCTGGACACAACAGGAAACCAAATTTTAAGTTGGCCAAGGCTGACCTTAATACAAATAAAATAACTAACATAAAATAGAGGCTCTTATAAATATAATTTGCCTCCTTGGCTGCAGAGGCAATTGAGTAGGACTTAGGGAATATACTTTTCAGACACCTAAAATCCTACGTTAGATCTTAAATTTTTTTAGGCTGTAATTTGAAGTCTGTAATGATTCTCAAATCCATTCCAGGGAAGAGAATGAGAATCAGGAAGCCTGGAAAATAAATTTCCCAGAGCTCCTCAGGTTCTGTCCACATCTGACAGATTTTTCTGTCAGGAGGATTTGAATGTGTATTTGCCTGGTATTTCCATTCCATTTCTTTAGCAAGACTGAAGTTCCTTTTGCTTGAGAAAATTCTAATCGCAATTTTAAGATGGTCCACAGTGTTAACAAAACCAACAAAACATACTGAAGTTCAGGAGGGTTGGGATCTAGTCCAGAAAACTTGATTGCAAAGCAGGGTTTTATTTATGTCAGCTTTGCAAAAAGCAACATTTCAAATTCTGATAGAAGACCTTTATATCTAGGTTCTACATTAAGCAGTCTGATGTCTGGAAAATTATGCCATTGAAAAGAAAATTGTTTTCTTAATTATCTCAACCCAGTCTAACCCCCATGGTATTTTTTTTTCTTTTTTTTTAATGAGGCTCAACCTGTGCAGTTCAATGTGTGTTTATTTTCTCAGAAGGGGAAGGAGAAAGACAGGGTTTTTTTATTATGTGATGAAAATAATGGAGCTATGAAGGGGCTTTTTTTTTGGAAGAGTTTAAGGGTACATGCAACAAAGCATGTCCCAAAGGACAGAATGCAATCACTCACAGAGAGATTTCTCCTGATAATTTTTTTTTTCCAGGATGTGATTTTTCTGGTAGAGTTAAATAATCCTTTAATGTTGGCGTTCAGTAATGGAAAGTTTAACACTTTGCTAGGTCACTGCTACATTGAAATACTATGTTGGGTGAGATACCCAGTTTCTCTAAGTCAGCATAACTTCACCCAAAACACTTACTCCAACAAAACTTCACTGTTTTACAGTAGCTAAAGGCCTAGATACAAATCTTGCAGAAACAAAACACCCAACTAAAATAACCCTCCTCTCCATTCTTAGAAAAGACTCTATTCATAGGTAATTTGAATACACAGGAGGAGGTCAATACATTTTTGCCTTCTTCACTCATGAAAACCCATTATTTATGCAGTTTAGTTTTAGCAAATGGGCTTGAGGCAATTTACTTTGAAACCCATTTGGTAAACAACCTTATCCACCATCATCTTTCTCCTGCAGTTAACTTTTTCCTGTTTCATGCAATATCAGTAGGAGATGCACCATGCCAATCCCACCTGTCCACTTCCCTAAACACAAAACTTCTGAGGTCCAGCTGTGTATTTCAGAAAGGAATTTGAAAGAAAACAGTGACAGTATTTTCTGCAATGTCAGAAAAAAAGGAAGCATGAAACAGAGAGAAACCAGTTCTGATTTCTTTTTCTTCAGGAAGCTACAGACTGTTCAACAAGTGACTGGATGAAGTCACAGAGTGCTAAGCATTGATCCCTAACAGAGAAAAACCTCACTTGCTATGTTTAAACTTTTTTTTTTTTTTTTTTTTTTTTTTTTGTGTGTCTCTCCAGAAACCACAAATGAGCTATAAGAAGTAGCACATCTCTCCATGGCAAGAACAAAGAGTACCACAGGTTGCTCCTCTGTGATTTTATCCTCTTGGAAGCATTTGATGCAGATCTGAAAGCTCTTAGCTCAGTTTGGAATGTTCTTTGATTCAAGAATCTGTTGTATGTTGTACTATTCACTGGTGTGTTTTGTAATGCCAGGCACAATGCAATGAGGGTATTTCAAATTCACATGAAAGCAACAGAGGCTAACTTTGACTTTAAAGCCATTGCTTTATTACGCAAAGGTGTGTTTTGAAGTGATTACTCAAATATGAAACAAAGGAAAAGGTATGCTGGGCACTGGATCTAGTGAACATAAATCCGCAAGGCGGTACAGAAAAATGAGGATTCTGATTTATATATATTCCTTGTTGCTACTTGCACTTCTGACTCCAGATTCAAGTGCCTAGTATACCTTAGAGCCATGATTCTTAAAGTTAAAATAAATGTTAAAAAATATATATAAAAATTAATCTTTGTTACTTTTGAACCATGCATGACTGGTTGCAAGGCAACTGGTTGCAACAGGCAAGAGAGGCTCCATCCAAGGCTCTACAGAACAGTCTTGAGGGAAAACAGCAGACTGAGCCAGACAGATCAATTTTTTGACAGAAGTAACACATATAAAAAGAGTAACAAAGAGCCTCAGCCACAGGCCACCAAAAGCATTAGAGCCTTTTTTCTTTATAGATTAACATGGATTATGAAGAATGTAAGACTTTCATGAGCTCACAAACAAACTTGGAAGGAGTTTGTGCTGAGTTTTAATATATTGACTTTCCCTTTCAATTGCATTTTAGGGAAATAAAACTGTTAATTTACCTATTCATTCTCATTGTCAAACATTAAAGTTACAGCCTTTCACAGCAACATTTTTCAGAGTTGAACATTTTTATATATTCCAGTGACTTTTAAGAAGTGCTGTTGCTACATTTCCATTACAGCTGTCCCCCTTCCTTAAGGTATATACATGTATATGTACATATTTATATATGTACTTGACTAACTGAAAGGGAGATTCGTGCGGAGAGTTCATATGTAATCCAACCATTCAGCATTTTCAAAGTTTGCTGGAGACATAGCTCAGCTCGAATGCATTTCCAGTGAGACTGGTGTAGTTGAAAGTAGGGAGATATTATGAGCCTAACTGCTATAACACAGCACAGTTGTCCCCATCTGTTTGAATCTATGGTTTCACTAAGTGAGGGGCAAAGAGGCTTAGAACGTGCATACACAATGGTCACAATATGTGCAGTAAGGAACTTTGTCTGGGAGGGCCTTGTCACAACATGTATGAGATGCTTTTCATATCAGATAATCTCAGGAAAATATGTAGGGAGACAGCAGGGAACATCATCTTAACTAACAGTGGAAAGAGAAGAAAAAGGGTGTTGCACCTAATGGTGAAAATATTTGATTTGCCTATAATAGTAGCCTTCACTTTTCATTTCATTTTCATTTATTGAATTTCTTTGTACAACTGTTCTTAGAACCATAGAAGAGTCTAAGTACATAAAGTTAAAACTTTATTTTTAAAATCTTTAAAGAATTGAAATGTACTAGTCCTATTTTTATTGCTTTGAATGTTTTACATAACCTTGACACCCATCCTCTAAGAACTCCAGTGTATCAGTTTTCTACCAGAAAAACCTGTCAATCTACAATTAAAGAGGAATGTGGGAGATCCTATGGCAATTGGTTTGTACAATTTCCAGCATTAAATTATTTTCTTTAACCTGACTTCAGTTGTTTTATGATCAAAAATACCCATTTTAGAAGAAAAAAGTAACTTTTTAGCGCTAAAGTATTTCTAGTATTATTCAGGCAAATACCAAAGTTACGGAGTAGTAGACAGGTCATCTTCCATAGGCTCAGTTCTATTGTACTTAATTATGCAGAGGCCAGTGGTATCCTTAGTGTGCATCAGAAATGAGGATAAATACCACTGACAGTACCAATGCATCTAGATTTATACATGCAGCCAACAATACAATTAGACAGCAATTTATTTTTCCTGAGGTTGTTCAACTTTAATTTATTAAAACATTTTTATTTATATATAAAAACATTTATTATTATTTTCACTCCCTCTAATCACCCATTCTCACTGATGTTTCTCAGGCAGGTAATTTATGCTATTATTCTCATGCTTAAAACTTCCAGCAACTCAGTAAATATCCATTCCTTTAGTGATAAATCATGCTAAGAAAAAAACAGCACAGCAATATCAAAAACAATTCCCGATACCATGATGTTCCATCAGAAAGAAATTGCTTCATTTCTTCCTTACAAAATAATCAAGAGAGAACAAAGAAAGTGAACATCCGAGAGAATGTAAAATGTAAAGTTGACACAGTCCTAGAATACGTTGGTTAAAAAGTTATGATGCAAATGTAAACTGGAAGAGACATCCTCACTGCAAGAAATTCACAGATAAACAGTGATTGCTCCCTAAAGACTTCAGACAGGTAGAATGCAAAGGTAGGACATATTTATAGAAGGATACATATGATGAAGAATAAAATAAATTATATGACAAATGAAGCAGATCCTCTTTGTGTCACATTTAAAGCATCACATCCTGGGAAATTTCAGCTAATAGACATGAAGTCCAGAAAATGAGTTCCATATATAGGACGGAAAAAGCGTTTGTCAACATTTACAAATATTCACATCACAGAATGACCACATATACATGTTAAAAGGAAAATTAATCTATGAAACAGAGTTGCAACATGAGGAAAATTATAGTTCCACTCCTGTATTCTCCCCAGCCAGTCTTCAGCACTCTAAAACATTATGCCAGGAAAGAAACAACACATTCTGGGGATCCCAATATCCTCCATCAGGGCATAGGCTCCCACATTATGTGCATGTTCCAGGGAGAATACTCCTACCTACAGTTGGACACAGACTTAGGTGGAATCTCCAGAAGGACTAAGGTGAATTTTATAGATAGCAGCTGAGCTGAAATAGTTTTGAGGTGGCAAAAGCATGTCCTACTTAGTTAAGATAAATATATGGAACCTAAACATCAGGACCACACCAAACATAGATAGCAAATATATTCTTGGTTGTTTCTGTGCCTTGGGTATCCAAGGACTCCGAAGGCTTCTGAGTAGTGGACAAGAAGTGCAGAACCTGTGGAACAGAACAAACTGGAAAGAAACTTCCATACCTCCATTTCTGGATGGCTTCAAATTGCCAGTAATGAATATGCCATCAAAATTAAAATGTCATTAAATTTCCTGGAGACCAGGAAATGCTAAAATATGCTGCACTAGAAGCAGGAAATACAACTAAATTTTTCAATTTTCGCTTGAAGGACTACATTCCACCTTAAGCAGTATAGTTATGTTTCTTCTCATTTCTAAGCAAAATTAGACCATTTTGAATGTTCAATTATTACTTTCTCTATTTTTAATTTGTGGTTATAGATGAGCTTATACATTTTCTGGGAGATTTTTTTCTTGACATCATAGTCAAGTTATAATGTCTTATGGACCACAGCACACAAAAAATGCTGCTTAAAACACAGAGAGGCTGTAAATCTTATGACAAACTTTGTGTGGGATTGCTAAGGATTAAAACACTCAGCATTTTTTTCTTACTAACAGCCTTTAAAAAATCTGTATACCTGGAATAAGTTTGGATTTATGTAAGAAGTGACAGCAAGATTAAAGGACATCTTGAACAGAGGAAATGCATTTTTTTCACTTTTCAGAAAAAAAAGAATGTCAAAATACCATATATACAAGATGTAGTATATTGCTTATACTGTCATTATTTTCAATTGAACTGTAAGGCTATGCATATCCATCCTTTTCCTCCTCAGTCCTTAAGACTTTGAGGTTGCCACTGGTGCTGTCACTTGAAATGCTATCAGAGATCTAGGATCTCAGTCACTCATTGGAGAAAGTGTTTTGGAAGTTTCCAACCCACTTACCTGGCAGGAACATTCTTAATCAAATGAGGCTGAAGGTAACAGTGGGTGGGGAACTGGAAACTCTTTCCACGCTGAGAATTTTACATTCCCCACCTGTCTTTTCTATATAGCAGTTCTCCATGCTGGTGTTGAACCAAATTCAAGGAAGGGAAATGATGCTATTTTTACATAGAAATATGCATCCTTCTAAGTTTCAGCTTCACATTTCTCTGAAGAAAGAATGGCTCATGTGACTTAATTCTACAGGCAGCTGAGAGTAAAATCTTTTCTGTCGTGCTTCATTGTGAATGACAATGCTTATAATATCTCTGTAAGATGTAATTTTTTCATGTCAATAGAAATTTGATATTCATAATCTAAGCAATAATTATCCTTTGTAAATGCCCTTGTTTTTGACTGCCACACTCATTATGGTTGTTTCAATTCACCATCTTCAGCCTGTAGAGAAAAGAAATGCAGCTATTTATTCCAATGAAGAGAGGAGAAAAGAGATTTTTTTTAATGGAAAAAGTGTAAAAATCTGGAGGGGTTAATACAATTAGCCTAGTGCTTAAGGCCTTTCCTATCTTCGAATTTATTTCTAGTATTCTGAAAAAAACCAAAAATGTATTTGTATCAAAGAGGGGGAGGTTGTATCTCTTTCATATATAATTTCATTTCTTCGTTATACTTTTATCTGTGTAATTGTGTAGGGTGGACTGTACAACTTCCTCTTTGAGTAGATTCTTCACTGAAAATAGTTCACCTGGTTGGAGAAAGGCAAGTGACTTTGATTTATATGCCCTAATTAAAAGGCATGGCATCACATTGTTCTGTATGTGTACAAGAACCCATTTGTACAGACTATGGGGTGGGGGGTGAGAAGGGATTTCCTTTCAGCTGCTATTGAACAGCTGACCTAAAGCCTGAGGACTCTAACTTGATATTTTTAGCATTATACAGGCATGTAGCTTTGCCTTGTCTTCTTACATTGTTACACTTAAGGCTGCAGGGAAAACAAACTCTGAGTATTATCCAGCTCCTAAGATGTACCTGCAGCTACACATTATTCGCAAGCAGGCCTAACTCCTGCTTTTCTATTTTATTCATTACCATGACTTATGAGAAAGAGACTTTTACTCCCATTCATCATACCTGTGCAAATTAAAAGCCATTTCAATCCAACATACATGATAGGCAAGTGGACAAGGAGTGGCCTTCTGCTGACCTACAGCAGGAAATCCCCCAGTCAGACACATCTTCCATACTCCTGTCTCTCCCCAGCAGGCACCTTCCTGGGATGCTATCAGGGTTGGCAAACCTTCTGGTCCTCTGTTGTTTTTCCTTTGTTAGAAAAGCAAAATTCTAAAAGAAGCACAAAATTTGTACAGTTTACACAGAGAGAGAAAAAGAATCTGGTCTTCCATCCGTCATAGAGATTGCTGTGCTGAGGTTCATTGGGAATTAAAAAAGTGTACAAGGCAAAATATCCTAATCACTCACCCCACTGAGATTAACTACAAGTACATGTCTGGCTGTTTCTCTGATACAAGTCCTTCCTCTTTTCCTCGTAGTGTATCCCAAATGGCAGATGAGGTGAAAACCTACCAGAAAACAAACTTTTGAGAAAAAGTAAACCGGTTAACTCTCATAATTCTCTGATAGGCCACTCTGGTAGGTCCTCACAAAATGGCAGCTGCATCTTCCAGGAGTAACCTACCTCTGCTTAAATGGGTCCCTTTCCATAGCAGAGTTAACTATCTATAAAGATGAAACAATTGCAATAATTAGTAAAACCAAACTCTCGAAATACATTGCAGGCAACCCACAAATAGCATGTTTACATTTAGTACCTTTAGCTGGAAGCACAAGAACTGTGTTCCGAAAAGGTGGTGCTCCTGAGGTTTTCTCCATACTCTAGCTTGGTAGGATAAATGGGAAGTGGAGATATTGGAAATAATTAAAACCCCTGCAAAGTATTTTCTGCCTCCGGGAAGTTCCAACATCAGAGCAGACTCAGGATCAGGTTGCAAATTTTATTTGCTTCTCCTGTGCAAAGTGATTTCCCTTGATCACAACAAAGATTCCAGCATTGGTCCCCAAACCTTTACTTTCTTGGCTTTTTCTCTCAGATGAGCCACCTTCCAGCAAGCAAACATCTGGTCACTAATCAGTCCGTTTGGTGGCCTTGAAAGCCGCAAGAAAGGTCATTATCTGGGAGATTTGCCCCCCACAACAGTTCCTCTGCCTCGCCTGATTCTGATTTCCTCCCAATGCTCCTACTGATTTTGATCTCTTTTTCTGTATGTAGTCAATGTTCATTGCCATAACTATACATTTTGGTACCCTGAGAGATATAACTGGACTGCATGGTGCTGTGTGTCATTTCTCATCCCCATGACAGACTCAGGAAAATTCATCTGAATTATCCTTTCAAGTGGATTGGTTGAACCACATTAAAAGCCTAGCATAAATGCAACCTAAATTTGTTTTAGTTTAATTTGTTGCAGAAACAAATTAAGCAAAATTAAATTAGGCCATGTTTTGTTGGGTTTTTTAAAATATGTGGTTTCACAGACCTGTAACGTTGTTTACCTGAGGTACCTTCAGTTTATACCTTTGTTAGTCTGCACAGGCAAACTCTTACAATCCAGAAATTAGTGTCCAAAACAATTTTCCTATACATGCAGGTTCAGGATCAGGGCAGGTTGCTTGATGAAAAAAATCAAAGCAGCCAAATTACTGCTCTCAATTTTCCATTCAAATATGGCTCCCTGGACTGTCAGTATCACTGCATGGGGACTAAATTCCCGAATTCTACGTGCTTGTCTTTAACCTCCACCTTCTAAGACACTCTTCTCCTGGAAAAAGATGCATATCCAAACAAATAATTTTCAGAAAGCGGGGGAGAAAGGTGGCGTAAACTAAAGGAGTGGAATGCAGCCAGAAAGTAAACACAGGTAAAAGAAATATGCTGTCATTTCAGTGGGAGGCAAAACCAGGGGGATCCTCTCTGTGTTATTTCAGTTAGACTGAACTAACCAGAGGGTACAATGTGGTGAAGGAAGAGAGGGAATAGAGGAGAAGCATTAGTTATCTTCATACTTACTTTTCAAGTTAACAAATATGCTCATGTATGAAAAACATGGGGTGGCCTGGGAAGAGCTCCAATAAGCAGCAGGCATGGAGCCACCTTTGGCTTGAGACACTTACCACGATGGAAAAAAAAAGGCCAGGAAAATAAAAGCCCTCAACTGAGATCAGAATCCTTAATGCGCTAAAGGGCAACCATGCCAATCTGCAAGTTCATTACAGACAAGAACAAGTCCGCACTGGTGAGAAGGATTGAGACACAAAACATCTTTTCCAGCGACGAAGTCATCAAAAGCCAGAAGCATCCATTCCTGTGATCCCAATGGTTTTTGAAGAGGAGGTGCTGGGCTGCAGAGGGAGCTGTGCACACATCATTTCGGCGCAGCTCTTGATGAAGAGAACCTGCTCCTCCAAATGGCAGTGACACCTCAGAGGTGTGTTCCTATAGCAGCAGCAATGCACAAACACCACAGGGCTCAGTGGAACCCTATGGTTGCTTACATTTATGGCTCCATTTATTCTGTAGGTTTTCCAGCAGCTCTGAGTGCTACGTTGAAAGTGTGCTCACAGACACTACAGTTTTGTCTCATCTGCATGCTGTGTTTAATTTGAACTGATGCAGTATTTCCATTCTCATTTAGCACAGAAAACCTACCCTTCTTCCAAGGTGAAGAGCCAAGCACTAAAAAAACACATGGTTTAAAAAATTCATTAACTGATGACTACGCCTTCTTCCAAATTGCAACAAAATGCCTCTACCAGCACAAAGAATGCCCAAATGAGTAACTGTTTAATTTACCATCAGTACCAAGGAGATAAAATGCCTAAAAAATGCTTTCTAGCCAGTCTATTCAAAAGAAATTTAAATTATAGTATTCATATGGCCAACATACAACCGGTGAATAATGTTACAATGGGAATGCACCAATAATACTGGTATTTGGAAACTGAAAAAGTTTTACAGCGACCTATGAGTCTGTAGAACATGCAGTGTGTCTGCTAATTTTATCAATCTAAATTGATGCCTCATTTAAATGAAATGGAGCAGAGAAGCCAGCTTAAAAAAAATGCTGTATGTATTCCATTTAATAGATAACTACACAGACTGGATGTACTTGATTCAGTAAATTCTGGTACAGATATGCTTTTCCTGCAATATGCAAGGAATGTAAGGTAGGATGTAAGCTATAGGAGGAATAGGAATGAACAGGAGGTAGAAACAATCATTATGGTCATTCCTATCTAAACTCATGGTGATTTATGACTTGGATATATTAATCTAAAGAGATTGTTAGCAGTGGAGGCTATTTTAAGTGATCAGCTCTGCAGACACAAACTTAACACACAAGTGCTTGGATATGGCACTGATGAAAACTAATGTAAAAACCTGGCTGCAACAACATTCATCAGAGTGAGCAGTCTTGACATCCCCTTCTCTGAAATCCCCTTCTTCAACTGAGAAAAAACCTTGCTCTTTCCTGAGCTATGCAAAGCACAAAACCAGCAGTTTGACCACATATTTTCAGCCAAATGTTGCTAGACAAGAAAGCTAATAATTTAGGCATTTTGTGACAATCTGCTTTGAGCCAGGCCTAATAGAAGGCTGAAAGGAATCGTGTGATTATACCAGGAAAAACACATAAGTAAATACTCTAGAAAAATTATTAATGGAGTAGAAGAGGCATTACAGCTGGACAGTCTCTGAAAGCTTATTTGTCAAGGTTTCTGTCTTGCCCAGTTGTTATTTAATGTCACTTGGCAAAACTCTGTTTTGACCAGAGATCACAGAAGACTAATTTACTGACCATTTTTCCCCCTTTTTTCTCAACAGCAATTTTCCATATTAGTTTAGTCCCAGTACTGTTAAAATCATTCATTTAGAGAATCAACAATGGAGAACATGTAGAGAAATTATTAAACATAAGTATAAATCAACATGAGCAGATCAAGCAGTTTTAAGAAGGAATTAGCAGTGCAAACATATGACATTCACATTTAAATATGAGAACATAGAGGTAACTCTTTAATACGTGTGGTAAAGGGAATGCACAGGGACAAAGAAACATAAATATTCCCTCACATCCATCAAACAGAACCTTTCTAGAGGCTGATGATTAAAAATCTATAAGGGCATCTCAGTCTCAAATTTGGTTGCTTTGTGAAACTGTTGCCTCTTTGGCTTGTACACACTTGGATATGTACAATGTGGTATGGACCTGCAAAAAACAAAGATTGCTTCTACTTCAAAGACAGATGGAGAAACTACTTTGGTTTCTTAACTATTAGCCTTGAAACACCATCTTAGTCATGCCTGCGGTTTAGGGAAGAAGAATATACCCCACAGCCCAAAGGCAAAATTCAGATTTTGTATGTTCCCATTAACTGAGAGCAACAAGAACACAAGTTGGTGCTATATGTTGTTTCTTCAAGAGAAAGCTAATTCTTTTGAATAAGATTTCCAACAGTTTGTAGCAATAGAGCATTGAAGTAGTATGCAGCGGGAATCAATCAATGCTGCTCTGATCAGCAGCAAAGGGCCATATTCTTACATGACTCCACCAGAAGCTGCCTGGAAAATCAGCAGAAGAAGAAAGTATTGGCTTACCACATAAGACTACTTCCTACTTCATTCCTACTTCCCAGGCATTTCAAGAGGCACAGAAAAATACATCTGTAAGAGAAGGAAAAGGGTTTAGCTAGCTTAAGTGTTGAGACTTTTTTTGGTTTTACATGCAGATCACGCATTTCTACCAAGAAGCCTAGGCATTTTCAGGACTAGATTTTGGTGCAACATTCAAGAAAAAATACATGGGAAAGCAGTTTAAGATTGTCCTGTTCAAAGTTCATAGATAAATAATGTACAAGTTTCCCTATCATCCTCAAATGGCTCCTGTTTACTCAGACACATCGTGCTTATCACTGGGGGTTTTTAGCAAGGATAATCTCTTTTTGCATGTTGATTACACAGCCAAGGACAACAAATTTGCCCAAAGAGAGTCAATAAATCTGAAGAAGGGCCTAGAGCACAAATTGTATGAGGGATCTGGGAGTGTTTAACCTGGAGAAAAGGAGGCTCAGCGGAGACCTTATCACTCTCTACAACTGCCTGAAAGGAGGGTGTAGCCAGGTGGGGGTCGGTCTCTTCTCCCAGACAACCAGCGACAGGACAAGGTGACACATCCTTAAGTTGCACCAGGAGAGGTTTAGATTAATTGTTGGGAAAAAATTCTTCACTAAAAGGGTGGTCAGGCACTGGAATTGGCTCTCTGGGAAGTTATGGATTTACCATCCCTGGAATTGTTCAAAAGGCACATGGCTGTAGCATTTGGGGATATGGTTTAATGGTGAAGATGGCAGTGCTGGGTTAAGGGCTGGAATCAATGACCTTAGAGGTCTTTTCTAGCCTGAATAATTCTATGACTCTATGATTAATCCTGCTCTCTCACTGAGAATTTGGATAATGGCTGTGGTAGAGTAGGGGGACAGATAACAATTAAGCTAAATGAAGAGAATTTCTTCCAGTTCTTATCCATTCTTACACTATGCTCCACTGTTGGTGGAGCATGCTGTCCACGCAGCCACCCATTACTTCTCTGAGCCCAGCTCTTACTACACCAACCATAGATTTAAAAGCTGAACAAACTCCTGTTCTCCATCAGGCCACAACAATTCACCCATGTATAGTAGGAATTACGTTCAGTTGTCTCAAAAAAACACACATGCTGCTAATGAAAGCTTCCACTCTTCTGCCAGACCTCCTCACACTTGCAGCTGTGGCATCTGATCTTACTTGTCATTTAAGGCTTTCCAAAGCTAGAGACATCTTTTGGAAGTGACAAAAACCCAACCAACCAAGCACACACATAAACATCCACGCCATGTTGCTGACCAGTTCCTCCTTGTTGCAAGTCAACTACTGCCGCTGTATCAGGGGAAATTGAGGAAGGTAACAGATAGGTCCTTCCTTGTTCTTCTTGTGAGTGAAAAATCAGGGAATTAGGCTCAATAGCCTCATGGCTAATTTACCACTGACGATGTCAAAGTGTCTTACAGAGACTGTTCTTTTAGAGGTATCCCATTCCTTGCCACACTGCCATTTACTGTAGCTTGGCAGGTGCTCTGCAGCTGCTGCTGCTCCACATCAGGAAGCAAATATCCTCCCTTTTGTGTTCCAGATGAAGAAAATGTAGCCTATGAGACACAATACGAGATTTCCTATGGCGACTAACGAAACTAGGAATGCCATAATGGTACACCAGTTAATGCATGGGGAGAGAGAAAGAGCAATACAGCACTGAAAAAAAAAAAAAAAGAGTCCATGCATCTGATATATGTCTGATAAATGATTGCCTTCCCACAAGACATGTGGCAACAACTGCCTTAACTGAGTGTGTAATTCCCCTTCCCAGAGACAGGGCCAATCTGCCTGACAGATGACACTGGGCCCAGAAATGCAGGAGCATTCTCCCTGGGCCGTGGAGCAATAAAGCCTCCACACTAGAGTTACTGCCCCTATTAAGAAGAGGTGCAGGGCATTAATTATATTCACAGCAGAAACAACAGTAAAGGCTGTGGCGTAGCAGTATAATAGTACTGAAACTGTCATTTCCCAGTCCAAGCTCCTCTAATTAAGTCCCAGCTGAGGTCTCCTGTTCAGGTCTACAGTCTTGATTTCAAAGGGGGAGAGGTGAGTGAATAAATAAATAAATAAATGCAAACAGTTTAATTTCCCTCCAAGTGAGGAAGGGCAGGTATTTGGAGGCATTTGTGGGTATTTTTATTCGAGGAGGTTGGTAGGTTTTTTTACCTTGTAATTGTCTGCTGTCCTATTTTGAAATTAATTTACAGCGTTCATTCTGTAGAACCTAACTGACCTTGAAGTCCACCAGGACTTGGTACATCTTAGGCTTACTTTCCATATTATAACTCAAGATCTGCCAAAGAATGAGAGTACAGGAAAAATCCCACCATAACCTTGCTCTACATCTCCATGTACTGATTATATCTAATATCCAGCACAGGACTACTACAACCCACTCCAGACACCAGGAGAGAGCATCATGGCACCTTGTATAACTATTTCACTTCCAGTTTCCAGACTGGTGCATGTAAATTTGATGAACAGTTCTGCACATCTTGGTGCTGTTTTCCTTTCCTTTTCTTTTCTTTTCTTTTCTTGTCTTGTCTTGTCTTGTCTTGTCTGTCTTGTCTTGTCTTTTCTTTTCTTTATGGTACAAGTGCAAGTGATCTACAAATTTCTGCTACTTGATACTTTTAATGAAACCTTACTCCCTGTAAAAAAAAAAAAAAAAAAAAAAGCTCCAAGGGAAAACTTGGGAAAAATTTAAATTTCTTCTTTTTTTTTAAAACTACATACTCAATGACATTTCAAACTAATAGTTTTAAACCTGTTTCTGTTTACTTTGCTTCACGAGGACAATGTTAGCAAATCCACTCCTCCTCATTCTTCCATTGGCATTCTTCCATTTGCTAATAGACTACTTCAAAATAAAAAAAAGAAAATAAATTACAAAGGTGAGCATAAGTGAAAAGAAAGAAATCACCAAGTTTGGAGAGAAGACATTCCCTTTTCTTTCTAATATTTTCATTTTACTTCTTGAATAGAGTCCATTCATGAATTTACCTTGCTGTTTGCTTCCTTTTTAAATTTAAGCTAGTTTTCTTATAGGTTTATGTATTTAATTCTCTTGAGGTTGCTAAAGAAATCATTAGTCAATGGTTTATAAAATTGTAATTTCATTTTCCCAGGTTATTAAAAACTAATAGCATGCCATTTAATTAGACTAGATGATGAGAATCCACTTAAAAGTTAGAAATAGACTTACAAACATCTTCTTCCTTACTGCCAAGCAAGACTTTATAATAAATCATTATTCCTTTTAAATTAATTTAGTAATTACAAAGGACTTCATTCTTCATTATATTCACCGTAGATATACATATTTCCATAAGTTATCTCATTTATTTGTACCAAGAGTACTATTAAATATAGCATTAATTTATCAGAGCAGGGTACAGAAAGAAGCCCTTAGAGGATATTATTGGTAATGGTCTGAAACAAAGCTTTTTGCTTATCCAAAGAATGAGCCTCTGCAAGAACCCTCAGTATTAACTCTCAGACCACAGCATGGCAATGCTGTAGAGTCCTGAGGAAGGGGACAAGGCAGGAGGCAAAAGACTGATTCCTTGGCCACATCCTTTCCAAGTGCAGCTCCTGTGCTGAGCCTTGAACTTAGATGACAATTACTGTCACCTGGAGCATAGGCCTAACCTAAGGAAATGAACCAAGACCTCCAATTTATTTCACATAGCCTATTTAAGAGTCATTGGATAATAATGGCCTTCAGTCACTGCCAACCCATGGTGAATTTAAAATAGTGACTTAGACGGGAAATGCTCTATGTCATTACTCCCTAGGCACATGATCCCCTCTGTCATGCCATTTATTAGGCAGCTTGGTGCTGGCACCACATTTATTTATACCATAATATTTCATGCTCTATAGTCTGAGGTTAATAAAGTCTCATTAACAGCTCTTTTATGGACTCCCTCTTTATAGGTAGTCCCCATAAAGCTCTCCAAGATTTCATTTTACAATAATGGCAAAGAACCTCACAATTTATTTTCCCCCATCCAATTTTAAAGACCCTACAGCAACACAAAAACGGGGGAAAGAAAGGGGAAAAAAAACATAACAGGAAAATAGTTACTATCTGTCATGCAATGAGGAGAGGGCAAAGAAAAATGTGGCTATCTAATAGGCAAATATGTTTTCCCTATGCACCAGACTACACATTCTGTTGGTAAGTCCAATACTTCTTCAAGAAAAAACCTGGATAAGGATGACAGTGATTTTTAGTTGTCTCTTTGTCACAAAATTCTCATTGACTTGGCTTGAACTGGAATTTCACTTCATACCCAGAGCAGGCTGCTGTTTTCTGGAGTCCTCCAAACTTCTGAACAGACTTTCTCTTGAGGTCTTCTTTGATACAGTCACAAGAGCCTCTGTGTCTTGGTGTTTTCTTATTTGAATTCTAAATATCAATAAAAATTGTTGATGCTTTCTAAAAGAATAAGATTTCCAAGGCACTGGGGATTGAGTGTTTTTCTTTTGTAAAATATATGAGCTTCTTCAGTATTTGGATTTAGTAGACACTCATTACTTCTTTCTTAACCTGTTCAATATCGGAACAGCTCTGGAACATCCAGAAAAGAGAATAAACTAATAATAAATTTACTTAAACTAATAACAATTATAAACTAATGCATCAGCTGAAGAGACTTCTTAAAATGTGTATTAAAAAAAACAGATTGGAGCTTTCAAAGGTAATAAAACAGTCACAGCTGAAGGAGTGTGCCCAAAGGTTGTGGCAGGACTAAGATGCATTTACTTTTCAGGAGTATGAAGGAGGAGGACAGCACACTCAGCAGTCCCCTGTGAGACAGGACAAATTTTGCCTCACTGCATATGTCATTCTGAAATTAATACACAATATCTCTTCACCAAAGAAATCACAGTCCAAATAAAGGGAGCACAAAGAAGTGAAAGATAAGAGAAGCAATGAGAAAGAAAATTATTTGTCCAAGATCAACTTGAAATCTTCTGGCTCCTATTCTACACCAAACTTAGAGGAGAAGGGGTCAGGTCTAATCTGATTTTCTTCCATATGGCCATTCCTTCCTGCTTCTCCCCTGTCCTGAAAATTAGTGTTCATGTGAAGATGGAATTTAAGGGGTTTGGGACACAACAGATAGATATTACACTTTTTGAAGAAGAGCAACATATATCGGTCGGTGCTTTCTGTAATTCTAAAGTGGGATTAAAGAATTATAAAATGCTCATTCCCCCTCAATTTCATACCTCTGTATGCTTTATATCCTAAAAAAAATTGAAAGTTTTCACTGAAAAGTGAGTTATGGTGGAAAGATTACATATTACTTCAGAGAGAAGGGGGATGAACTTGACAAAGAAAACAGTCACACATGAGGATAAATAGATAGATAAAATGATAGATTAGATAGATTAGATAGATAGATAGATAGATAGATAGATAGATAGATAGATAGATGGATGATGTCGGAGCCTTTGGACACCATATACTCCGATGTAAAGCCCATATTTGAGATTTCTGCCATATTCAGGTATTCAAAGTCAGAATTTGCAAACAGTGACAGAGTTCATAGGATTACAAATACTAAAAGACAAAGATAAAAACAATTGTTTCTCAAATAACATTGATTATTCAATGAACACCTAACATATGTGCATAATTTTTCAATGGGAGATCAATGGGATCACACACTGAAATTTAAACATTTGCTTAAATAATCAAAAGAGATGGGATTATTTATATATGAAACTGAAAATTCATATTCTACTGTAGTCTCTCATCCAGATTGTTTTATGACTGTAAATTTTGTATTAAGAAAAGATACCACTGTATATTGGCTCTGATCTCTATTACAAGAATTTTAGGAACAGAGAAATCAAGATGAGACCATTTTCCCTGCCAGCTAAGCAACTGCATGATTTACTCCATTTACTGCACTCCAACCCAGATTCCTTCTATCGAGTACCTAATTTGCCAAATCCCAGTGATGGAATGACAGTTTATGCTAACTGAGAGCTTCAGTCTTTATGTTTCTTGTGGTTGGGTTTTTTTGTCTTTTTTTCTTTTGTTCGGAGTTTTTTTAAAACTCATATTTAAAATCATCTAGATGGGAAGTACCTTTGGTTTTTGTTCCATGAATGACAAGAACAGGTATAAACCAGGCACATGGAACTATTTCACTTTGAAAAAGAATACTTGCAAAAGTTTTACTAAAGATTGTGACTTTCTATGTCCTTCCCTTTTTTGGATGTTCTTCCCCCTTTTTTTATGGCTTCCAGTCTTCTAATAACTGTTTCAAAACAGATATTACATGGGAACTGTCCATCCCCTTGTGCAATAAGATGCTGTATAACTCAACTGCAGTCAGAAAAATTTCAGTTCTTGCTGACTGAAGGCAGAGGCTCAGATTATGAGGCATAAAACTGACATAGGATTGTTGCCCATGCCTGGGAAAGACAGACCTTTAAAACAGATATGCTTAGCAATATTGCTTTAAAGAATACAGAAGGTAGGCCAATGTATTAGAACTACATTTCCATAATGCAACATCTGTGTTATAGCCCTCAGGAACCTATATTTAATTTAGCATTCATCTCTGCCTGTAACTGCATCTAAGTATTGATCTATCAATCTGTAGTGCTTCACATCACACACAAACAAAACTTCATTTATCTTCACACAACTGTTGTCCATTATCCAGGACTAGCATGTCCAAAAATCAAATGTTCATTAGGATTTTAAAGATAATTTTGTAATAACAACTCTTTTTCATCTTTTTTTTTATTATTCATGAGAGGGCTTAGACCTCCTGAGCAGCTCAACCATAAACTGATAACACACAGACTAACACAGCATAAGAGAAACAACCCCACTCACAAACAAACTCAGCACACAAAACCCCTCGTTTGCCAAGTCTATTGCATTAAAGTATTTGTAAAAAAACAGAAGTAGGAAAACAAGGGTGGTGGCTTTTGCATGCTCTAATTCCAGTCACTGAGAAGCAAAAAAGACTGTGGGCAGGTAGAAGTAAAAAGAGAAAGGAATGGGTAGAACAAAAAACATTTTAAAACAGAGCAGTAAACAGGAATATGAGAAACTCATTTGTGAGAGAAGCCAAGAAACCTTCAAGACAAAGGCAAGAAACACATGTAGAAGATTACAAGTATGGCAAAAAACCCCAAAACAGTAGTGCTTTCCACTCATCTCAGGATCTTAAGAATCACCTTTAGCAGTCTAAAAAGAGGAAAAGCAGAGACAAAGCACATCTACCAAGAAGCTGAAAGAGGGTTGACATTTATTTCATCAAAAGAAAAGTTTTTAAAAGCAGAATATTGAATTTATAATCATTTAGAGTCAATAAAAATTACAGAGAAGTAAAGAAGCAGCAATAGCTCTGACACATCTGCAGGTAGTGGGAGTAACCAAGTGTTATAACTGGAGAATTAAATATATGCAAATATGTATACAGTTGGAAAAAACAAACAAAAAAATCTCTGTATCCATTTTCCAACTGAATCCAATCTATACAAACGGTAGAAAAGTTGAAGTTACATTTGAAACCTGCTCTCCATTTAAATTCATGCACCACAATCAGTGTTATATGTATTTTACACACATCGTTCCTGTTTATTCACTATATACTCGTAAGAGAATTTTAAAGGGTAGTAAGACAGGAAATCACTTCAAAGAGAAAAGCTTCAGCAATTTTGATCAGATTATTATTAATCAATTGCATTCATCGTGTTCTCCCTTCTAAGGTAGTTCTGGGCAGCTCCTCTTATAAACAATTAGTTGAAGATATGCAAGACAAAACAGAAAAAATGAAAAAAAAAAACCCCATCTGTTAGATACAATGGCTTTAAAGAAGAAAAGAGGCAGCATGAAGTTCACACTGAAGCCTAGAGAGCCATAGCAGATGAGGCAGAAAAGGCAACTCACATAACTGCATTTCTAGGAGAATGCTTAAATCTAAAGGATCTCCAAATATTCCTCATGAGAAGGCACCAGTATGAAATCACAAACACACAAGGGTATGGACTTCCCATGATGTCCAGGCTATCGTCATTCTTCCAGCACATCTAAATACCAGATGAAATGAGGGAAAAGTCACAAGAGCACATGTAAACCCATAAGATCCTGAGATACCCAAATGTGTCTGTAGCTCCCACATTATGACCCAATGGGGGCCCGTGGGCTCATAGAGCTGCTAAGGACTCCAATTTTTAATATTTTTTTTGCTCACTTCAAATTTTTATTTTGTGGAGAACAGATGTCTTCTTTGCAGAAAAAAAAGGTGAGGGATGAGAGAATAAAAAGGAGGGGAAAAAACAGTGAATGCATTTTTCAATGCTTGGACTCCCAAGGAGTAATAAAAAAAATATATTCTTTTGAATTTCAAATTTGATTTTTTTTCAGACTCAAAAGAGTGGGGAAGACACTCTTAGTACCAGTTCTTAGTACTAGTATATCAAATGTTCCTTTCCCTCTCCCTTCTTTTTGCCCTCTCACCACACATCCTTTCCACATTCCCAGCCTGAATAAATAAGAAAATGGGTTTCCCATCCTCACTGCTCAACAGTAAAGCAAAGCAGGAAAAGGGAGGAAGAATTAAAAGCTATGCATGTGCAATTAAGTGAAAACATACTCTGACTTCAAAACGATTAGGAGCAAGGCAACACAAATCTGGAAACATTAGCTCGGGTTCAGTATCACAGGGGGTCC
The DNA here is from genome assembly GCF_000691975.1 of Corvus brachyrhynchos. Lineage (NCBI taxonomy): Eukaryota > Metazoa > Chordata > Aves > Passeriformes > Corvidae > Corvus > Corvus brachyrhynchos. The sequence goes on from NW_008237353.1 coordinate 5,411,133, forward strand.
GCTGCTGGTCAGCACTGGTGTGCCACGACCTTCCTAGAGAGAGTGTCCTGCAAAGAACAGCTCTTCCAGGGGCAGTGGCAGGCCTCCCTGGGCAGCAGGGGATTTCAGCAAGTGTAGAAACTTCTCTGCTACAAGTGACTCCAGCTCCTGTGATTCAGCTCTTTGTGAAATCACCCAAGGCGAACTCGGGGACAGAGAGACAGGAGCCTCATTTGGCAATTCCACAGAGGTAGCCTTTATTGTCCAGCAGCCCCTGGGAAGGAAAGGCCACAGACAAGACTCCCTGCTTAGGGGCAGAAACAGGGGCCTTTTATGGGAAAGGCAGGGGGTGGGGTAGGAACCAACTAGCCAGCTGGGTACAGGCTATTACCATATAGGAACAAGGCATGCTGGGGGTGGTTCACTTTGTCACCATGACCCGAGGAAGGTTGTTGATCTCTGGGGAGAGTCTTTTTGGCCTCAGGCCTCTCTCCTCCAAGGGAGTGCAGAGTGCTCCCAGCCCTGCACAGGTATGAGCGGGTGCTCCTATTTGCTGCTTCTCACCATATTCGCTCTTGCACTGCTTATTCTTGCTCCAGTTCTTTGGAAAGGGATTATCCAAGGTAGTTACTTGCAATAGCAGAGGTTTAGGCTCAGTGACCCAGAAAGTCCCTTAGTCTGAAGTCTCTCTGAGTAGTCTAATTCCCACCCCAGCCATACTCCATAAGCTGCAGCTGTCAAGTAATAGCATGATCAAGCTTTTTCTTATGTACAACATCTTTTATTTAAAGCAGAAATATTTTTCTGTATCCTAGCACTAAGTTGTACCACAGTAACTGAGCAAAATAGAATTCTGTTTGCACACTAGCAAAAAGAGGTAACACGGCATCAAAATAAAAGAGTTTTATCTATAAAATCTTTTATTTTAAACTATTAGGCCTGGATTTAAGTTACATTTTAACCCTAAACATGGGAGAAGCTGTCCCAGATGGTGAAGGTAAAACGTGCTGTAAATTTTAATGAAGCAAATAAGTCACTAATAACCATAATGCCAACACTGCTGCATTTTTGGTAGATGTTAATAAAGCAAAATTTAAAAAGAGCATGCAGCATTCAAATAAGTGCTTAAGAAGCCCAATATAATTTGCTAATTCAGCTATTCACACTTTGATTGCACAGCCCCTGGTCATCTGCTCAAATACAGCTGCTTCATGTAAAAACAAATTAAAAAAAGTTTTATTGTCCACCAGATGTCCCAGCTTGTAATATTTGCTGCTATAATTCAGGTCATGCAAGGTTCAAGCACATTTAGAAATCAATTGTTCCTGGATGGTCAACCTTGTGACAGTGGTCAAGGCACTTCAGTCCTGGGTTTATCCTGCTGGGAGGTGAGGGAGCTCTTCTCTATGGAAAGTGCATTCATGTTATGAATATCACAGGCACCCCAAACAGATAATTACTACTGCAGCTTAGGGAAAGAGCTGGAAAGGGCTGGAGTGGGAAGAATTCAAGCAACATATGCCCTGCTTTATAAGGCCATTGAAAACCCATTAACAGGGCCCTACCAGATTTATTTTCTTTACTAAAAATGAATTTATTATTAATTTATTATTGTTAATAAAGAATAGTATAAAAGCACAAGGCACAGCAGCCACTGCTGCTGTGCACCAGCGTTCTCACTGCTCTTGATGGGAGCTAGACAATACATGTAGTGCAGCCAGTGCTTCTCCCCAAATCAAATGTGAAAATCAATGGAGCAGAATTATTAGCTGAAGCTAAAACATCTTGCATCAAGGGTGTCTGCCGTTGTGCTGCACAAAGCAGGTTTGAAATCAGGGGGCAATGTTTTGTTTATGGATTTCACAGGGCTGACAACTAAGGAAAGGCTGGACTGAAGGCAAAGAGAGCTTGTTTCTGCACACACCTACTCTTCCAGAGGAGGAAAAGGGCATTGGTGAATGGAAGGAATCTGAGTAGAGCCAGAGACTCCTGCCAGAGCCATGCTGAAGGCACAGCTGTAGCATACAGATCCCAACACCAGATCCCCACCAGTTCACCAGGGTGAACTGAGAAGGCCGATGACTTTATACAAGAGTGTACCCCCAAAACACTCTGCCTCTACTGCACAAGATGTAAAAACCTGAAGCTTCCCAAAGACATCAAGAGGTTTCAGAGTAATCTTTCCTTAAGCAGGACCTGTGCAGCCTGTCTTAGCAGCACAAGCACTTGTTTGTCACCTTCTCTGATGATTTATGAGGAGCAATATCTTGACAGGAATATTTTGTGAGAAATGATGTTGTTTGCTATACCTAATTTACAAGGCACTATAGAAGACAGGAAAAGTTAAATTTTCATCAGGCATCTACCTTTCATTGTATGGTTCCTCTCAGCACACTGAATTTTTGCAACTCTCTGCAGTCAGCACCAGCCCCTGGCACTTAAATGTGCATCGCAATTAATAGAACAATTACTTGATTGAAAACCTTCCCTCTTGAGCTTTACTACTATTAGCCTCAAAATAGAGACAAGCACTGGAATCAGAGGAGTACTCAGCCACTTACTCATTTCACTTGAAAGTCCCTTCTGTCCTACTAGACTGAATTTTGGAAGAGCTGTTAACATCTGTGAAAGGGCTTTACCTCTCAGCTTGGACATATTTAAACCATCAGTATATTTGTTCTTCAAAGCCTGCCTTTCTCACTTTGTTCTCAGAGTTCATGAGCATCTCCTTGCCCATTTTTCTCCCTCAGCACTTATTTGCTTCTCATCCCTACAGTCCGCCTGCCATGATGCCCATTCAAGCCAGTTTATCAGAGTTCCCTCTGCTCCCCATTTTATCACCATGTCCCAACGGATAACCACAATCCATGGATTTGAGTGCCCTTCAAAACCTCAGTCCTCTTTACAGTTTGCCAGCTGCCACTGACAAAGAAATGCCACTATGTCCTTTATCTTCCTCCATCTCTGTTTTGGAAATTTATTCCCATCTACATCAGTAGCCAGCTGCTGTCTCTGTACCCTTGGTGAAGCACTAAATAGCCAACAACAGCCTGGAGGAGATGGAGCAATGGCTGGCTCAGTGACTTGGCTATACTGAAGACAAGGATGAAGTGGTGCTGGTACAGAAGCCATGAAAGGAGCCTCATGTCTGCAGGCCCTCTGCTATCCTGTACAAGGGGAACAGGAGAAAAGCAACACAGCTGGAGAGAAATTGGGTGCTTGCCTCAGGCTGCCTGCGACTTTGGGCCAGCCACTTCATCAGCTTTAACAGCCACTTTCTGACACAACAAAGTGGCAGAAATATTGTTCAGAAATGCAGTGATCTTACATCTATCCAAAAGAGTGTGGAATAGACTCAGGGAGAGCAGAATGCAGGGGCTTCAAACAGTTAAAGAAATTAGGTTTGAAGAAGTTGGATCAAATTTTAATTGTGTCAGGAGAAATCCACCTACATGCCCAGGGAGCAGAATATCTAGCCCAGGACGTGCAAAGAGATTGTTGCAAATGCACATCCTTGCCTTTTCCACACAGTTCAGGTGGGACTTGGCCTGTGCATGAAGAGGCTTCTCAGCCACCTGCCCAGCGCTCACCCAGCGGCTCCCACTTAATTACCCATTCCATGTTCTGCGCCAGGATTAGCTGCAATCAGAAAGCTGTCTTTTCATTCCCATCTATCACAAGTCCCCAAAAGCTGGGACAAATGTTGGAAGGATTAAATCAAATTTAACAGAGAAAAAAAAAAAAGGGGTCAGATGTGGGAGGGAACGGAGGGATGAGAGGAGATACCCATCCTCAGTGGAGCTGGCGTGCAAAAGGAGTGAGCAGGTGCCTCCCAGCCATTTACTCTGCTGTCACATTCTGTGGAGGGCCCAGTACCAGGCTTTTCACCCTGGAGTGATGCTGGCAGCGTGCAACCCTTGTGGAGACAAAGGGAAGCCTGATTGGCTCTGTGCCAAGACGGCAGCCCCAGCAGCCGGGATGCCCTGGAAACCCGCCCCAGCTGCAGTCACTCTGCCTTCGTTGGCAGGCAGCACCGCGGCACCAAGTGCCACTCCTGGCCATTGTACAGGCTCATACAGACTAATCCTCTCAGAGGTTATCCTAATGAATTAGCAGCTACTGGATTAGATGGGCTGTAGGCAGGCTGCAGCTGAAAGCTAACTGAAATCTCCCCTTATACCTCTGTTTCTAAGCATCAGATTCAGCTTCCAGCTATCAAACTATATTTCCCCCCCTTTTTAACCAGCAGCTCTGTTGCAGACCCATAGATTTGAACAAGTTTTGTTTGACAAACTGCAAAATTTGATCCTGTATTTTTAAGACTCAGTGTCACTTTCAGGCTATTGTTAGCTCTCACAGTTTCATTGCCAGGCAGACAATAACAGGTATTTTTCAAGCTACTAGGACTAGAGTCCAGGGATTATATAACTGGGAAAACAAAATGTGACCCATATCTAATGGCTCAGAAAGAAAATGTAAGAAAACAGTGATTATTTGTCAAGTCTCATTTTTAAGCCAATTTCAGGAGCTTCTAAACATTGAGGGTTGAACAATTTGTATCACTGCCAATTCTTTAAAACAAAATTTGTCCCCTCTGCTGTTTCAATTATACCAACTACACTTATCTACAGTGTTTACACTTTCAATAAAAGATCTTAATATCTAAGAAGACATGCAAGCAACTTATTTCTCTGTGCTTTCTTTGAGCATTTATCACAAAAGGTTGTTATTTCCTTGGGACTGTGCAATTAGAATTCACCCTTTATTGACCTCTGTCATACTTTGAATTTTCCATTAGCTATGTTGTTACTAAATAGCTGCTTTTGAGTCTCATTTCATTTGCAGCTTCAGGGAACTTCTAATCCATCTAATCCGATGGAGATAGGCCTTGCTTGCACAAGCAGGAAACAAGAACTGTGTCTTCTGTTCTACAGCCTCTCCACCAGGTACAGGTTTGATCTTCTCTGAAGTCCATGGAAGTCATTCACCCACAGAGACTTTCAGACAGATAACGTGAGCCAGCTTCTCAGCTGTCTGACATCTGGTGAAATCAGTAAATCAAAACTGATAGCTGCAGTTAGGCAACATCAGAGCATCTCACCCATATGGATAAGAGAAAGCTATGGAACAGCAAAAAGGAATATGAGAAGGACTTTAGAAGCCAACAGAATATGTGGCATTATGCATAGAATACATGAATATTGCTCATGGCTTTTTTTCTTCTTGTTCCCCTTTTGTTCCAAAATGATACTTCTACTGAGCTTTTTCCTCTAGATTTCACAGTTCTCAGTCTTCTGTGTAACTGGAGATAATACTTTTTCTTCAACTAACAATAATCCCCTAGCCACGTTATTGGTTTAAGTCTCAGCCCAAAGACAGAAATAGGGCTTGCCATTCAAATTAATATGAATGTATTAGCATATGCTTTAAACTCTAGGGAGTGTTATTCTGGGAATATTTTGCAATCTGAAGCCAAATTTGTATTTCAGTTCCGGGGACAACTTTACTGCTTGTCATCTGACCTAAATGGTCCCAGTGTATTTCAGAGATACAGGCCTATATATTTCATGCAAATATTCATGTGGAAAGGAGATAATAGAGCAAATATTCCAGTGATGCCATGATGATTTTTTGCATTTTCTTTTATATACTTTTTATATACCCTTTTATATAGCTTTTATGTATCCCCAGTGCTTTTAGCATGCATACTTGTAATTCCTTAAGTCTGATAACTTAGCTTAGACCCAATATGCTGTTAAACCAGGAGACCAAACATCCTGGAGGCCTCGCAGCTGGAGGCCAGAAAGCCCTATGCCATCCTGAGAAACCAAGGCCTTTTCTAGAACACATCCTGTAAATTAAGACAGGCCCATCCAGGGGGGAATTCCTAGGGATGGGGGGGTTCATTCGAGCCTCTCATTGGGGAATCTTTGATAGATCTGCTAATTTGCAAGCCCTCTAAATTGTATACATGATTTATCATGTGTGTGCATTTTGGTGCATTCCACCTTGGCAAAGTGGTGCACCTTCAAGGATCATTAAATAAATACCGAGGTAAAAACCCCTTTTTCCCTTAACCGTGTCTGGCTCTTAATTCTAAGACCAGGAAAAGGCAACACCAGCATAAAAAAATTTTAAAAAATTAAAAATCCACAAATTCTAAGAAAAAAACCCACCTAGAAGAAAAGCAGACAAATGGCTATAAAAGAGGGCTGCAGACAAGTTCAAAGTACAGTTTTGGATTTTCACTTAAAAAATTCGGCACAAGGAATCTTTTTCTGATGATAGCTAAGCACATTTACCTCTGTACAGCATGGCACACTTGGTAAAGTAGTGTAATGCTTTTCTTCCTTCCCCTAAACCTCACATTTTCCACATCCCTAGCAACATGAACGTTACAGTACAAAAGCTTTAAATAAACCCAGAACACACAGTCTGTGGGAGAAAACCGAAAGAAACAAGTGCCTCCACAGGCAACAGTTTGGAAACCAGAGCAATACAGGTGATACCCGCTTTCGCAGCTACTGCAGAGGTTTCTGTTTATGTGCAAAAAAACCCTCACAAAAACTGATCAGAAGTACCATGCATGAGATTCATCGAGATACAAACTGTTTAAATGAAAGTTTGACTGAAGACCCAGGTTTATTTAACTTGATGCCACTTTTATCACCTCCATGATAATTTGATCTTTATATTTTAACACCAATGAGACATACTTCCCTTTAAATTAGAAGGCTATATATTTCCCCCTCAAGAATATTTCATCTTCTAAGGCTACAGTGATTCTGAAAACTTCACATTAAGTGTGAACCTGGAGCAGAAAACTCAAAATGACCTACTAGGACAACCAAGCTTGAGAATACTACATGTAACTTCAGTCTACCCATATCTAGTGTGTTTAGAGGTTTGCTAATGAAACCCATTTCATTTAAGTAAGATGGTCTCCTTTTGCATTATATCTCGGCTTACTATTCAGGGCCTTCTTGGGCAATACTCTGTTAAAATCCCATTTTAAAGCCCCTGCTCTGTGAGATGACATTTTAATGTAGTCAGTGCTCATCTCCAGAGTTTTTCTCTGAAAAAAACCCATGTCTGTTTTGAAGAGATAAAGCAAGAACACACACAGGCTCAAAACCCGTCGTGAGGGGGCAGAGGTTCAATGCTAATGTTTCTGTTCTCTCTGCTTCTTCATTAAGTAGTTTCTTAATAAGAAGCCCTTTTTTTTGTTTTTGTTTGACAGAAGCAAAGCATTTGATCTGCTAAACCCTTTATACCTGGTCAGATGTGAATCCCTCTCATCCTCCATCACCACAGGACTACCTGCAATCCTCCTCAAACACTGATTCTGCCTTGGAGCCCATAGGGATTTTGCACAGCCTGAATTTATATTAGTTCATGCAGTGCATTTTCCTCCCCCACTCTCTGCCCACACTTTGTCAGAAGATGTCTGTTGACTCACATTGGCGAGGATATTAACAACCCTGGGGAAACATTTTCCTAAGCTTGTCTGTGCAAGGTGACACTTGACATGCTCAGTGTCACAGTCTAAGCACAGCTGGGCAACTGCTGCCCAAACATGAATACTCATGATAGATGAGTTTATTTAAAAGCTGTATCTGATACTGATGACTGGCTTAAAACACCTGCTTCACCAGCACCACGAGAGAGCTGCCAGGCCAGTGAAACACCATCACTCATCAGCAAGATTTGAAACTTGGCTAATAGTTAACTTTCTGACCTATTACTCTGCTCTTTCTGTTTATGTGCCAAAGCATGAAAGATGAGGGGGGCACATTTAAGTCACCTGATGGCAAACATATGCCAAGATTTACTTGCACTTTTTGGTGTTGTCATTCCAATCAAAAACAAACAGTTACATGGAGAATAAAAGAAAACCAGAGCTAACTTGCACGCTGACTTTGCTGCAGACTTCTGCAGAACACAGCCTTCTTTACAAGAGTCCTCCTACAAAACTTCATTCATTCAGCAGCTAAACATCAGTGCTGACTGTGCATCAGGCTGGCATGTTGAAAGGTGATTCATTCCTCTTATCTTAGCATGGCACTAGAAGTGCGTGCCTGTCTCTCTCCACACTTAATATAGAAGCACCTGAGTCAGCAAACTTGTGTATGGTTAAAGATAGCAAAGCTGAATCCCTCCCTCAGTTCTGCAGCTTAGACCAGCCACGGATACAAGCCAGCTGTGTAAAAACCAGTGTTGCTCACCAGGAAATTTGTGAGACCTTAGGTCTCACAGCCAAAACCATTTTGCTCACCAATTTTACTTAGTGAAAGTCAAGAGGACAATTAAAGGAGCGTTGGTACCCAGCAGCAGCACAAGCACAGCAGCTAAGACATGAGCAGCTCCAAGAGGAAGCACACAGACAGCTTGGGGACAGCAGGACCTTTGGAGGCTGAATGACCAGCAAACCACTACCAGAGTAATCTTCACGGCAAACAGTCCTCTCTCCTGCACCTCTGTGTTGCAGAGATGATGAGTGCCTTCCACCCATGTCTGCAGGATTCAACTCCACCCTCCAATGCTGAGTCCCAAATGCACAAAATTAATTAGAACTAGGTCATGTTGCAAGACATCAGACCCTACTTGGCAAAATCTTCTCGAAACATCAAGCAATCTCTAAAATGATTGTCTCACACTCTTAAAGGAGAAAGACTCCCAGTGACAGAAGTCATGAAAAGGAAAGAACTGCTGTTAAGTTTCTCCTCCCAAAACAAAGGAAAATCTGGATAAAAAAGCAGGTAGTAATAGTCACTTAATAAAATGAGTCCATGAAAGAAAAAAAACCACACAACTTCTTTAGCATGCAGTGTACACTGTAGGTAAGTTTAGAATGTTCATCTTTTTGATTTTTAACTCTGAGAAATATGCAAGAAATTGCAATGCTGTACAGGAAAGGCGTACGTATGGATTTTTCCTCTAGACATTTCTCTAAAATAAGCACAAAAATAAAACACTGAAAATGGCCTTATTGATAATTTATCAGCTAAAAGGAAGACTTAAATAGAGTTAGACAATGTCACCTGAACAGGCTCCAAATGTTGGTCCTGGTACAGAAGAAACTTTTAGTTCAAGAGTCAAAGTCTGGGAAAATAGATTCTGCCTTTATATGTACTATGTGCTCATTATAATACACAAAATCAAAAGGGATGGTGAATTTGACTGTAGTATATAGAAATTGTGAACGCTTATCCCTTATGAAAGAAAGGATTATAAAACATTGAGTAATTCTAGAAAGAGTTTAACAAATATCAAGTAATAGCTTAAACATTATTCTAAAAATTACTTCCCTATTATTTTGAGGAGAACAAAGTCACAAAGGATTTTTGGTCAGTTGGTTGGTTGGTTTTTTTACAGTTATTTCCAGACACTTTCTATAGGTGTTTACAGGAGCTTTTTACCTCTGCGGTCCACATCACATTCCTTCCCTAAAAGATGCCTTAACATACATATTTTTATTGATAAATTAAAAAGAGGTTGGATATATTAGAATGGAAAAACCTCACAGCATCACTTAGATTAACATTTTCTCTCCTGTCCACTAGGCATTTTAGCCTCCTGTCATTCACCAAATTTTCCAGTTTTTAATCGCTGTCAACTTTCTTAGTTTGAAAACTGCAGAATTCACTAGTTTATCAGTGTAAAAAAAAATTCCTCCTAATCACATATTATAAATATAATTTCTTCCCCTAAAATTGTCTTTTATGGAGTCTAATTGACTCTTGAGACCCCAATTTATTCTTTCCATTCTAAATATCAACTATGATTCAATACAGGAATTCAATAGCTGTGTATATTTTTAAGCACCAAATTTTAATTCTCTTCTGGTACTAATTTCAAAATCAAAACTAGATGGCTCTCTCTTTTTCATTCCTTCCCCTCTTTTTAGGTCCCTCTAATAATGCCAGCCTATCTTTATGAATATTCAAGATGGGAAATAGGAATATGTAAACAGCACAACTGGTGACTGAGGACCGCTGACACACTGTGTGCATTACCACCAATGTATTTCCAATGTAGTCCTTAGCTCACGGTACATTTTCACACCACCACGCCCCTGACAGATTAGCGACCAGCACTGACAAGTTCTGAGAGGTGAGGCCTGCTATCTTTTTGCTCCCTGATTTTAAAATGCATACAGAGGGTATAATTCAAGCTGTCAAAAGCAAAATCTTTTCAAGACATTTCAGTCTTGGACACATTTGTTTGTAATTTTGTATAAAATGTCCAATTATTAGTACCAGGTTTGTCTTTCCACAGAAAAACCTACATTGTTCATGACCAGTATCCACATTTAATAAGTTGATGCAAACCTGGGACCTACTTGTAAGAAAGCCAAGAAGAGAAAGGTACCTGATTTCAACAGTATAAGATTCAATCCACAAAACCCTAAATCATATAACTTAACCTCTGCCCTGAGTCAGAGTGGTAGTTCTTGTGGAATATTGGCCTGACCCACGTAACAACACACTTATGAAATACCGTATTTATTTTAATGGTAGTTATGCAGCTAAATATATTAGTTACACAACTTCAGAATCAATGCTTGAACAGTTATTGTATTTATCCCAATCTATGTATGTTTTGCCACCTTTATGCTAAGAAGCAAGTAATGCTAGTTAAATTAAATTGATAAAAAAATCTATAAAGTCTACAAAACTGAAAAATTTATGATCTAACATTCCTAAGCCATCATTCCATATGTCATAAACCCTACATTTCCTAAAAAAAACCAACCCCCGCCCCCCCAAAGAAACCAAAACCCAAACAAAACAGCTAATAAGGAAATCCAGTCAAACTTCCCCTATTTTTTAATGTGATTATTGAATTTAGTCTGGTTTATCACATAAGCCCACTAAACTGATCAAAACTTTTTAAAAATATATCATCAGATTGAAACTGCTTCATGAATGAGCAAAATAAACATCTGTGAATTGTCCTATATCAGTCACTGCTTGTTCCCCTTTCTCTCCTGTTTTTACTCAATACTAATAATTTAATCAGGAAGGCAACCTATTTATAGGAAATGGAAGAGATATGTGTTTACACAGGGTCTAATTAAGTAAAACTAAACACCTAATTTTTTGGAAATTTTCTGCAACATTTGCAATTAAATGTGTTCTTTTGCTCAACATTTCTTTTTCATAAATCTGTTGTAAACACCTTCTCAAACTTGATTCATCTAAGACATGGAATGACAAGTCATGAATAGTACCACTACTACTACTAGTGTTGCTTTCATTCTCTTGATGGATGTGGCTGAATGTCTAAGCAATTTCAGAACCTACCTCAAATCCCCAAATTTTGAGTTTGTGAAAGCAACTGCTATGGAGAATTTGGATTCTTTTGATGTAAAAGAATAGAAGGAGCACAGAATAAAATAAAAGAGAAAAACTAGAAAATTTTGAAGTTTCAAAAATAGCTGGGGAGAAGATAAAAGGCAGTAAGTATTAAAGACAAAGAAGTTTATATTCTGTCCAAACTGTTCTACTCATTAGTGGTACCTCTTAAAAAAACATTTAAAGGAAGAGTTTCTGATACCTACTTTCTTTTTACACCACCAGAGTTATAGCAGAACTGCTAATAATGGATATGAGTCTTCAAAATTAACCTAGTCAGAGTGGAAAATATCTTAGTTCATTATTAAAGTCTCAAGAGACAAAGAGGAGATTTACTAAAATTATGCTCAGTAGAATAGCAAAAGCATTTCACAAACAGTAGGAGACTTTAAAACTAATTCTCATTCAAAGAGCAATAGTGGGGGTTTGCAGTATGTTTAGCCAATCAGAATAGTCCTAATACTGCAATAAAAATAAATGTAGTTGACCATAATTCCCTGCAATAGCAAGAGTCTATGGGTGTGATAATAAAAGAGTCCTACCAAAGTGTAAGTACATAAGAAATAATAAACTCCAAAATCAATACTGTAGTTTAAATCTTTATCAGAATTAATATTGCAAAGAATCTCCAAGTCTTTAATAGAATAAGAACCAAGACAGCAGTATTTCCATGTCTGAAAAGTCATGGTCTGATTTGGGATTTTAATTTCTTCAGCTTCACTGCCAATCAAAAACTTATACAGCTTTCAAAAATTATTTAGAAGTGAAATGAAGAGGCAACATGACCAGCACATATTTTACTTCTAGATCCAAGGCCATCCACAACTGTCAAAAACAACTTAGAAGGAACAAATGTGGATAATATATGGAATGGAGTGGTCACACCAGTAGCTGGTAACTGTGCCAACTCAAACATTAGTTTGTTCCCATGGGCTGACCAGCCAACTCAAACTGAAAGTACCCCTCGAACACAGGTTAAGAGATGATTCATGCAGGGGAGAGTTAGAAGAGATTTAGATATATGCAGAAAGTCAAATCACTGACTCAGACGTGCCTCTGTGTCTGCGACCTGAGGTGCAGCCCAAGTAATCTGAACAAGAAGTAGTTTCAGTTTAAGAGCAGAGCCTAACAAAGACAGAAGACTAGTGTCTGGCAACTTAGGAGCAGAAACCAAGTGCATTGGGACTTGTCTCTTCCTCCAACCACTGCAGGCAAGTGAATGTCAGCAGAGTGCGCAGCAGTTGCCTGCAGCTCTTGCATTCAACTCTATTGTGCTGAAATCTCAAACAGGATCTTTGCCACCGGCATAAACATTTTAGAGAAGCTTCAGGGAATATACTTCAGTGCTTACATCTCTGCTAGTTCTTGTCTTGCAACACAGGAAAGATCCCTCAGAAACAAACACAGGCTGTGACTTGTAGCAAAGACTAGGATTTCTGCTGTGAACAGATGAGGTTTGGGAAGGAGGGGAAGAAAGTCAAGGTTTGAGAAATTACAGAAAGGTCAGATGCTTACCTTACACATGGAGTTCTTTCAAAACAAACCACATGGCACTCTTAAACATATAAATAACCATGTTGCCTCAGCATTCATAGTCTCATATCCGAAGTTCCCACGGAGTAGCAGAAGTCAGTTGTACAGAGAAGGGTGTGACAACAAGGCCCAACTCAGTGTTAAAAAAGAGCTACTTCTCTTTGGCTATCTTGGTGCTTACCAGTGGTGATCACATTAAATGGCAGATGACAGCAAAAGGGCACTCCAGGCAAATCCTGTTTCATCGCTTCGTGGCCTGTGTGAGATACTGCTTCCCAAGAAAGCATTCCCTAAAGAATCAGTGCTCCTCCTCCTAATCAAACCCAGTAAACTTTGAGGCACTGCACGATGCCTCATGAAACCTTTGCAGAAGATACAGGTTCCCACAAGTGCAAACAATTAGAAAGGATCAAAGTAACAAACAAACATCCAATACTCATAACTAAGAAGATAGCAAAGGAAAAATACTGCAGTAATGATCTGTATTTTTCCCCACAAGGTGAGGTAGTCTTTGATTTAAAAATACTGTGACGTGCAGCTTTATACAGAGACACCGTTCCAACTCCAGCACATTTCTTAGACATGCTTTGCCAAGAGGACAACAGATTACAAACACGCGAGCACATGTTTAGTAGGGAGTGTGATGTTCTGAAAAGATAGTCAGCCTTGTTACTTTTGCGTCTCTTGTAAAGAATGTACGTAACTGTGGTAGGATTGCTGAGAGTTGTGAGTTATATGGGGCTATATATAAACCTAATACAAGTTGTGCTCTCACAATTTGAATTAAGTAGAGCAGAGTGCACAATGTGGCTAATTGCATTTATTCTTCCCTTTATGCTCACATACAATTTCATTTTATCTTAAGAGCTGTGTTGGAAAAATGAAGAGACTATGCTAGTTTGTATTTTGTTGGCATGTATTTTATGAACTGCATTCTCAGACTACATATTACTGCTGTCAAGAACCACAAAACCTTAGAGAGAAGCTGCACAGATTTTTTTCCTTATTTTATGCTATTGTGGCACTGTCACAAAAAGTATTAAAATGGACAAACATTGCTTCTCCATTTAAGGCTTTGTACAATTGTTGCACAGTGAATGATACCAAATAAAATCCTTCTTCCCCCCTTTAATTCTGGCAGATATAACAGATTGAGACATTGCTAGACAACTACTAGACTGAAGTAATTAAACAGTGTAATGTGCAAACAGCATTTTAGAGTCAGCAATTAGATCACTCAAATTAGATGTTTTATTTGCCCAAACATGTCTGTAAATCTCATCTAACAAAAGGCTTCATTTACAAACAATACAGCACCAGACTTTCAAAGCACAGTGCTAGAGCACTGCAGACCACTGCCTGTAGTCAGTGCCCAAAGAGATCCATCACACTGAGACATGTAAACACCCCAGAGGCAGCCCAGCTCTGCATTTACAGTGGGCTGTAATGGTGTGTACAGGCTGTACCTTTGACTGGATGACTACAGAGTTCTGAGGGAGGAAAAGAGAACCCTCAGGAGTACAGGATGATCTGATCAAATATGTTTATTCATCTTTTGAAAGTTGTTTGAATTTTGAATTAGTCTAGTGTTTCTGAAACATTCCAATTCATGGCCTTGAAAACTGAAGAGGTCGAGCCCAGTCAGAGGCAACACAAAAAAAAAGCACTGTCCACAATGTGTTTTCTTAATCTTGTGGTTGTTGTTGTGATATATTTGAGAGAATAGCATCATAATAAAAATAACATTCCAGTGCACGCTCAGCTTCAGACCTCCTGCACTGTACTAAAAAGAGGAAAACTGATATTCTCATGAGTCCTCTCTGTAGTCCAGGTCCACTTATTATCTAAAAAGTGCTGGAAGTCACTGAGTAACACACAAACCTTATAAAAACTGCCACATGACAGACTGTAACATCCATTATTTAACACTGAAAAATCCACACAATTAAATTTCTATGCAGCAGCACAGGAGATGTCTTTTATACACACACCCACTAATAAGATCAAGTGCTATGACATCCTTTCCCATAACTAGCACAGTCCCAGGTTATTGTAATAGTACAGTTTATTCAGTGTTCCTATCAAATTACTCTTGTATCTCCCGGTGGCTGGAAAATGGGAGGTAGATTCCCTTTCCTCGAGGAAAAGAAACTCACTCACGGAAATCATCAGAGAATTCACAAATGACCAACAGAAAGGAGAAGCTAAACTGAAGGGAATGGCAGCACAACCAAAGGAGAGATCAAGGACCCATCCAGCTCCCAGGAGTGGCCCAGAGTCCTGGGGCCACAGCAGGACCTGTAGACCCTCTGAGGTGCTCATTGCTAAAGGGAGCTGCTGCTCTTTCTGTGACAGACAGATCTCCCAGTTACTCTGGCACAAAGCACAGCTGACCTTCACTGGTGTTTACCTCTCCTGCTGCAGCACATTTGCTCTTGAGAGACACTGAAAATGGCCTGACGGTGAGTACATCTGGCCTCTCCAGAACGAGAACCTAGAAAAGAAAACTCTGAAAAATGTAACACATGTTCCCAGTCACCACGTTCTCCAGGCTGGTGCAAAAATGTCAATATAATCTCAGCTATATGGGCAGTCAGACTACAGACCGAGCATTGTATTGCAGCCCTTGATCTCTGGACTTTTCCATCTCACTCCATGAGCCCAGCATCAAGTTAGCACTTAGCATTTCAGCAATACAAAAGCTCAGCAAAATATAAATAACTTTCCCCCTTTTTTTTTTTATACATGTGCTCTTTGTTTACTTTTGCTATCGTGAATGTCATTAGAGTGAGGGGGGGAGGTGAGAAAAAAAGAGATTGAAGGCATTATTGCATATTATTATCACTTACTATATTACCTTGCCACTGATGCTTCCATTTCAGACTTAAGTAAAGAAAACCAAAACTATTAGAAACAGCTGATAAAAACAAACCAAAGCAACTGGAGTGTGATGAAAGCAAAGAAGGATTATTAATGTGTTGCAGGTACAGGAGAGAGATGCAATTATAAGATTCAAGGGAAATAAGGCAGACAAAAACATCTGCAGTGAAAGTCTAATCCTTTGAAATGAATTCATTTACTAAATACTCCTATCTTTTGAAGTTTAAGATTCACAGCAAATATCACTGCTTGTCAAAAAAGCTTTGACAGAACACACTTTGAAATACTCATCATCCAACTCCAAGGATAAAGTATGGATTAGAAAGAATGTGTTTTCTTTTTACTTTTTTTTTAAGGTAGCTATATGCATTAAGTGCATTATTATCCTTTTAAGGGCACATTTTGAGGGAATTAAAAAGAGTTGTGAGGTTATTCTGTTTCTTTCTTTTTTTTCTTTCTGTTTACAAAAGAGTTCTATGCCCTTGACCACTAAACTGCACTGAGTGTTCACGCTGTATAAAACATGTACATTGGATCTCCTTCTAAATCAGACACAGATCAAATAGCCCTGCAAGTGAATGAGAAAAATCAACAATATCTCAAAAAACATACTGACATGCAAAAATTAGCAAGTATGCCAAAAGATGAAGGTAAGGAGGGCAGATCATCCAGGACCTGACTATAGACTCCTGACATGTGGAATCCCCATCACTGGGGAGCTTTATGAACTGGTTAGTGAGGGATGGGCTAGACGTGTGTCTGAAATACATCCAGTCTGGCTTCTCTGTGATTAATATCTCTTGTTTGCATTACAGCAGACTGAGCCAGGAATAAGGACGCCCTCCCCTAGCCACTGCACACACGAACCTTTATTCCAACAAGTTTAGAAAGGCTGGAGACCACTCATTATGTTCCTATAATTTATTTTAAATGCTAAGGTGCCACGAGCCTCTGCAGTAAGGCTTGATCACCATTCAGCATGCTCCATATCTGATAAAGCAGGACCTGCCCAATTTAACCTAAATGCCATGAAAGTGGAGGGCAGCAAGCAGGAGATGGGGCACTGCATACTCAGGCTGAGACATTCACAGGAGGATCAGTGAGCCCCAGTTGCCATGGGATGTGGGGACAACAGCCCCTCGGCCTCACTTAAAGCCTAGTAAGCTTCTGTAAGGTGCTAGCACCTCCTGACCATGAATTCAAGAGCTGGTTTACAGCAACAGCACACCCCCACAAGTATGCCTCAGCAGAGCTAGTCCCTGCATGGAAAAAAAGATTCACCTATGTGCTGTACAGTCCTCTGAATCAAGCATCATGCCTCAAACTTCATGCATGTTTTAATCTGTTTCATAGAGGCAGCAAGAATGAAGTCTGAATTTATGCCCTTGCCTCTCCAAAACAGACCCCACAACTCTTTCAGACAGGGAGTCATTTGGGATAATGTTCCTCTTAAAATCACAGAGAGCTCAAGAGAGTAAAAGGATATTTTCACAAAGCAAGCTTCAGAAACTACACTGAATAAATACTGCAACATTGATATTTGCAAGTGATCCTATATAGATGACAAAACCAATGCATACCAAACCCCTGTCCAAGCTGCTGTTCAAGGGGCAAAGGCACTGCACACAAGTACTCCTATGATGCTGTGTACAGCTCTCTAAAATCCAGCTCACAGGCGTGCACACCCCACCTCCCAGATATCCTACTCCCTTAAAACAGGCTGGATCAAATCAAAGGAGCCTGTCATCAAGGAAGCAAGGAGCTGCAAAGACTTCCTGTCAGACGGTAAGGAGGACAAGATGGTGACAAGTGTACCATCTGGCAATTTACTTCTCTTCCCAGGCTTCAGCACACAGCCCAGATTGAAAAGCTTGCAGGAAATCCTTCCTACACCCATTACCTCTCAGCTTCTGTGTTACTCTCCTCAACATGAACACGGCAACGTGTTGCTTTCTCAAGGTACAGAGACCACAGAACGACCCACAGGAGATGATATCACTGTAGCACACACAGAATTGCCTGTCCCCTTTTGGTTTAACTGTGCCATGCTGTGGCATTCCAGGCTCCAGAGCCTGAGGCAGGCAGGTGGTGCTCTTGGAGGCTGCACAAAAAGCAAATCACCAAGAGTTTCATCCCACTGGACTGACACTTTTCAAAATCTGCTTTGTTCTGCATACAATCACTTCAGGAATCAGGGGAGCTGTCGGTCTAGGTAAGGCACACACCTCAATATAAGTAAAAGGAGAGAGAACCAGGCTCCATTCATGAACTGGACACAAGGGCTACAAACACTACACCTCAGCTTTAAGATGAAGCCACAATCTGTAAACAGTTTAAATCAAGCTTTGAAGATTCAGCTTGGCAGAATCCACACCTAGAATCCTAGAGATTTCAAGTGTCTAAGTGCCATCTACTTAAAAACTTCACTCGTATTAGAAAGCCAAGGAAATTGTATGTGTTTGTGACAGAAATAGATACATATAGTAGCATATAAAAATATATACTACAAGTCAAGTTAAAGGAGAAGTTTCTGGTATAAGACACGTTAGGTTTGTTTAAGAAATGGTTTAAAATATAGTAATGAGTAAAGAATCCAGCAATCAAAACCAGACTAGTTAATGTATAGTATATGATAACTCTCAAAAGATCTTTATTCTGCAAAATTTTCTAAGCATTTTACATTTTTTAAAAAGTTTCAGTGGCCAAAAAGAGTTGATACTAACCAGCTGCATTATTCAGGTGTGTTATACAGAGGGAGAGCTTACAGTTTCAGCAGAGCCCAAACATACAAAAAAAATTTGCAGTGAAGTTTCCCCGTTGCCCTGCCTTTGTCACACATAATTAACTGTCCCTTTAACTAAGGCATCATTGCACGGATATCATCTTCTCTTTTAAAATACTGTGAGAGAGAGGAGGAGTACCAACATTCTGACAAATTTTGAAGTATTACACAATGGTGCAAATCGTATAGGACTTGGACGATGCACACATCAAAATATGAAGCCCAGTTCTATTTTGCTAGTTGCATCAGATTAAATACAGAGACTTGTTAGATTTCAGTGGAGTTTTTTCTGCTGTAAACATGAAAAAAACTAGAAGAGAGATAGTCCTGGGATAAGAATATGTATTAAAACCAACATAATTTCAAGGAAAAGTGGTTAGTGATAGCACTTAGAAAACCCAGCTGATTGCTTAACAAACAATTATATTTACAGAATAATAAATGCATTCAACCAGCTACCACATAATGGCACATTCTGACGGGCTTTAAGCTGTGTCTTTATAAAAAACTTCATTAGGCTACTACGATCCTTTCATATTATCTTCAACTGGAAGCGCAGCAATAAATCAGCTGATTGTTCATGATCCTGCTCTGATCCCTGACAACTGAAAATCTCATATATAGTTTAATCTAAAAAAAAAAAAAGTAAGTACTGAATCAAATACAAGCTTTTTCAGCTATGGAATTATCTCAGAGAATTAAGCTGGTTTGGAATAAGGCCGCTCTTTTAGCAAATTAGTAAAGAACATAGAATAAATTCAAACTACAGGTCAATCTGAATTCACCTGACTGTATAGAAAACACATTGCACTATTTACAACCCAGTTCAAATAAATCAGCATAAGGGAGACATTTACTTCAGTCTAACAATATTATATGCTAATCTTAATACAGTAGATTTCTGACAGATTTCAGTAAATTTTTGTTTAACTTAAAAGAGACACAAACTTCCTGCTCACTTCCATAGAGCTTCCCTTGTATTTTGCTCTCAGAATTATCTTAGATAAATAGAGGTACATTTATCCATAGAGTCTTTTGCAGACTGTACACGTAGACTAAGTGTACTCTGTGCCAGGTACTTATTGCCTCCAGTACAGAAGCCCCATGTCTATATTAGATCTACCTTAGTGCAGCACTGTTGTCCAACTATGTCCCTCTAGTTCTTAGCACAGTGTCAATAACATTTAGATTTGTTTTCTTTCATTAATTCTTTCATTTCCACTCTCTGCAGCTTTCCCAGGGTCACTGAAATGGAAAGGCATTCTTCTGCCTTTTGACTTCTCTACCAAACCACATGGGGAGCACTAAACCTATGGGCACCTTCTCTCATGTTCATCAAGTTGGACTGACCATGAGTTCTTTTCTGTGCTTTTGCTTTCTTTGTTTTTTAGAACCCCCAGACCATCCTTAGCAGCATTAAGAGGTGGTATACTCCCTTACGCTATTAATATGTTTGATTTTTGAACAGTCAGGTGAATTATCTTCCCCACAAAAGTATTGGTAGACCTTTCCGGTTTAGAGTTTATCTTGCTTTATTGGTTCATTGAAGTATTATCCCTATTCATCTCTCTACCTCTCACTGTACATGGCTTAGATGTAGAAAGGAGGGGTTTTCTTACCCTCATTTAAAAAAGCCTTTGAGTAATCTCTTTTTTGTTTGTTTGTTCAGCCTACTTCTCTGCATGTAGCAACTAGATTTCCTGCTTTTGCTTCATTGTTCTTTACAATTCCCTGACTCCTCTTTTCAGCTTGCTGTCATATACTATTTGATTTTCAATCTTCAGATACTCCTTTTCTGCAATACCATTCCCCATCCCAGATGGCCAAAAAATATGTTCATTTGCAATAACTTTGTTGCTTTATTTTTCTTTTTGTTACCTTCACAAACTTTCTAGCACTGTTTTCTTCCTTCAGGATGCAACACGACCAGAAATACTATTGTTACCTAACTTCCAAGGTCTTCTTAAGATTTCCTTCTACACAAAGATCATGAATCTTCTAAGTCAACCAAAATACAGTCATTTACCTTTTCTGGGTTCTTGTTTACAGAGTGTGTCATGATCAGATTTTCCCATCCTCCTCCCCCTCTACAGAGGTTTCATCTTTTCCTCTCCTCTTTGTCATTCATAAGTCAAATATTAGTTTAAGATACGGCTCGAGAGGGTCTGCAGGAACCACCAGGAACTGCTCACAGTATGCAAGAGAGATTCTGGACGACATTTGGGAAGGTGACTGTGGTATAGCTTTTGCTGTAACACAGACAGCCAACTAGTAATTCTAAGTGTTAAAAGGGGTCATGGCACGTAGGAGCAATGGACATCTGATCTCCAGTCACAGAACATATCAACTGCAAACAGGGGATTTTGACATGGTGGAGGGGAATAAATCTAAACACAGGAAGCATATCTTCATTTACTGGATGGAATCCCACAGTATTTCAGTAAATAATTGCTGTACATGTTAACATGAAAACTTCAACCAGATAAAATTTTTTTAAAAGTGCCTAAAAGGCAGGCCTGGATGAGAAAAGCTAAATGCTTCAATAACAAATGTGCATAAACCCAAGGGGGACACATATAAATTAGCCTAAAAGGGGCCTCCGAGATGTTGTCCTGTAGGAGATGAAGGATCTGTACTAAATTAAGAGGCAGCACCTCATCTTGCTCACTTCAGGTCTTGCCACAAAGCACTGTTGCAAATACCAGACGTAGCCATTTGTAGCTTCTCTTATTCCTTTGCTAATTGATAATTCTTTTGCACTTGCTCTACTCTAAGAGAACAGCTACCTGCAAAAACTGTTTATCAAGCACCTTTTACCCCTGGCACCACCTTGCAGCCAGAACCTTAGCCAGCCTGCAGTATCCCAGGCAGTTCCCAGCTGCATGGTGCAGGATGGCGTCTAACAGGGACTGTATGAAAGGACAGCAAGATGAGATAGCCCTGGCTGGTTGCAGAAGAGTTCCCTTGCCCCAATAAAAAATTACTTACTATGCCACTTTCAGGAAAAGAGGGCAAAATCTAAAGTAGCTTATCTATTAACATAGAGTAGCCTGCAAGAGCCAGCCACAACAAAGATGCTATTACCTCCTCATCTTTTTCTAAAATCAACGATTTTGGTCCCCCTAGTTGCCCTACAATGGTAGGAGATTAGGAAAACTAGGAGTATTGACTGGAAACAATTTCCTGACATTTCCTCCATTCAGATGAGCTATTCTTCCCTTCTGCTATCTGGTTAAATCAGAAAGCCTTATACCAAAAACACTCTGGCACATGGTGTGGGCCATTTTTGAAACCCCGTGCAATAGAAAAGATGAAGGGAACAGGACAAATAATGTAAAACAAACATTTCCATGAATCCAGCCTCTCATTTTGATTCTGATTTTTTGTTCCCTCTCCCACACCCCTTCACATGTATGAGTTTGCATTTGCATAAATGCTGAGAATAAGGGCCCATACAAATACTCATTCATATGCAAACAAGGGTATTCACTCTTGTTCCAGAAGTGTTTGCCCTCTGTTTACAAGGCTTCGGTAGCAAAATCACACAGCAGAAAAATATCATGAATTCCAGCTGGTCATTGATATCCCACCAATAATACTCACTAGCCCAGAGAAAATAAAACCAAGCAAACAAAACACACTGATGTTCACAGTGTCTTGATACAACTAGGTAGTGAGAATAAATGTATGAAAATCAGACTCTGCACACACCATGCTTATAAAAATACTGCATTTGCTGATAAGCTGGCTGTTTCATAAAGACAGAGTCACATCTACCACAGTGGAGAATGCCTGAACACCTAGCTCTGCTTTCTGCTGCCACACAGGCAGGCAGATTTCGGCTTCAGGGTTTTGTCACTTGTTTCATTCTGATGCACAAGAGCCCAGAAAGAAAGGAGAAACTCCCTAAGAAATGATTGGGATGCTCACTTGGGAATGGAAGCAGCAGCATTCAAGTCACTGGCACCAATGTCTATAAAAAAAAGTTTTCAAACTTGTATTTTTATGCTCTTGATAAATTAGCCCGCTGATCTCTTCTATGGCTCACAGCTGTCTGTCACAGACAGCTACTGAAAATGTTAAACTTCTTCCCTCCTACTCTCTCTCTGGCCAGAAGTGAATTGAGTGCACTTGTCCTAGACCCACAGTTTTTAGGCTCTAGCTCCTCTTCCAAACAGGTCTCCTGGCTTTCTGATGTGTGCTGAGCATTGCTCTTTATTTCTGAAATGAGTACTTACAAACACGGGGTTATGTGATACACAGGGGCCTCATCCCTCCTTCCTCTCTTGCTGAGATCTCCCACCCTGTGATTTATTGGTTTTGGGATGTATCAGCCCTTTCTGACAGCAGTTTTGGGTGGAAAAAAAAAAAAATTGTCTTACCATCCACATTCTTCGAGAGAAAAAGACCAGATCTGAAGTATGAGATATTCTACCTCCCCTCAGCAAAATGAGAAGCTTTAAATACAAAATGTTAGTTGTTACGGATCTTGGTCATAAACTGTGAAGGCAAAGCATCATTCTGGGGCTTTTTCTCAGTTTAGTCTTTGCTAGTAATAATTCTACCAGTGATTTCAGATGTGCCCTTCCTGCTTTCACTTTCATCCTTGAGAAATGTTCTGGGAAAAGTCATTTTATTAGATAACAGGCAGAACCATCTTAAATAAACTCATTTTCAAAGAAAAAAAGAAATGCTGGATCATATCTTGGCATCATTTATGACAGTGCAAACATATTGATGCAGATTTTATTACCAAAATTTATATTTTGCATCTGTTGTCTACCATAAAAGGGGAAAAAAAAGAAAAAAGAAAACAAAACAAAAGAAAATCACAATATGATCAAAATTACAGCTAAGTTTTTAAAAATCTCCTTACAAGAAAGACTCCATTTAGGAACCAGGAGTCCACACCTGAGGTGGTGACCAGGCTGCACCTGAACCTCCCAGGAGCTCTGGCAGCCAAGAGCCTGCTCCTCTCCACTGGTGTCAGAGTGCCAGGAGAAGTTCCCAATGAGTCTGAAAATGGACCAGGAAACGATTGCAATTTACAACAAAAATGATAGGACACAGATTCTCACAGGGACAAACCAATGGTCAATCTAACCAAGAAGGGGAAATTGAAGTTATGAGCATTCAAAACATGGTTGCAAAGGAAAACCGTTTTGGTAATGCATCTCAAAATGTACTGAGTTTATTTCATAAAGTTGAATGAGTTCTTTTGATCAAATCAGCAGCTTTAGACTTTAAAAAATTAACTATTTTTTACTTTCCCCGCAAGACTTTCTGTTTACTGGGATCATATTTGGTTAAGGTACACCATTCACTCCCAGGGTTTTTTTCTCATTTTCAACAGATTTGCAAGGGGCTACAGCAATGAGCAGGAAACACACAAGTCTTCTATTCTGATATGTATTTTGAGAGAGACTTATTTTTCATTCTCTTTATTTATAGTTTGTATTTGTATGGAGTATAAGCTGTGTGAGGAAAGAAATTGATTTACAAAACAGACTACATGCAGCACATACAAACTGACTCCTCTTACCAAATAGGAAAGAGTTTCTCAATGCAACAGCTTGGTGCAGAAGAGCATGCTGAGCTGAAAAGCAAATAAAGCTATCTGATTAATTGATTCTGACCTCATAAATATTATACTTTGGGGGCTCTAATGGAACTTCCTGAGGGTAAATTGCATGGTTCACCTCATTCATTTATATCTCTGGCTGACAGATGTACATTATGAAATGTCACTGAATATGCTGGCAATAAATGAGGTATAACATTAGCATCTTGGTTCTGCTTTCCTGAAGGAACACTTTTGTTAAATGAATCCCACATCAGTAAAAAATATTATTCTCTACTATGTACACTTCTTTCTATTTTAATCAGTCTCACAGAAATATATATCGGCCTTCCAAAAAACACAGAGCCCCAGTAAATTAACAAAACAAGCTGCTCTTTTGTTGTGCATGTTTCCATTGTGAAGCTATATTGTTGGAGAATATTAGGCTGTGACAAGCATTTGATAGTGTAGTAGTTGCACTAATGTTATGGTTATTATCTTTACTACGGCGCAGTGAAACACAGTTAATTAAAATACAGTGAAGAAATTGCTCCCTTCCCCTGCCCACACATAAATGAGATGATAAATTTGTTGTTGTAGTCAGCATATAGGGTCCCTTGACCTCTCTGCATGTATTTAGGCATTATTCTATTTTATTTTTTTTTTTAATTTCATTGCCATTTGAGACTGATAAAACTACATGCATGTATTTAGGCATTATGCTATTTTATTTTTTTTTTTATTTCATTGCCATTTGAGACTGATAAAACTACATAGAGGTCTTGGGAATAACGGCAAATAACCATGACATGTGCAGCTTAATGAAATTATATACTGTGGTGCATTGCAATAAAATTTGTAAGAATATGTGCCACACTACTGTAAGGCGTGCAAATTCCAATAAACCATTAATCCTTGCCAGGAGCAGGCCCTGACTGCAAAGGTAACTTTGCCAAGGGATGGGGTGAGGGGAAACAGAGGAGGAGGGAGGGAGGCTGAGGGAAGGAGAACAGAGCTACTGGCAAATGTGGTAGTTAGAGGAAATGAACCATCCCTTTGGGATTAAACCTACTTCCAACTATCCCCTTTCCTCCCACTGTTAAGGCATAATTGTTATAAAGGACAGCACTGGAAAAACATGTAATTTGTCTCTCACTTGTCGCCGACAGCTAATGCAGGCTTAGGAGCCCAAGTGAGGCTGAAAGATATTTCATCTTTCAGTGTAACCTCCAGGACAGCTTCTGAAGAGCTGCATGGTGGCTGCCTGCTGCATGTCTGCACAGAGAGCAGTACAGGGGCAGCCCCCACCTGCACCTGCTTCCCAGACACTGGCCACAGACATGTTCTCCTCTAACAAATCTTTCTCCGCAAGCTCCAAACCCCTCTCCAGTTTTTCAGAAGGGGAGTGAAGGAGAAAAGCCAGTAGGGTTGGGAAAATGGCCATTACAGGAATTTTCTGCAAACAGAGATTGAAAATAAGTGACTGAATTTGTGCCTTCTCTGCTGCTACATCTGTGCATTTATTGATTTACTCTCAGGCACAGACTACAGCTGGACTGTAAAGGGGCTACACAAGACACCTCTGTCTTTGCTTAAGACCACAGAGGTCAGCTGTCACTTTGGTACTTACACTTTTTTGACTGAGTTTATGCTTTCGAAAAGGCT
The DNA here is from genome assembly GCF_000691975.1 of Corvus brachyrhynchos. Lineage (NCBI taxonomy): Eukaryota > Metazoa > Chordata > Aves > Passeriformes > Corvidae > Corvus > Corvus brachyrhynchos. The sequence continues at coordinate 5,436,889 of NW_008237353.1, forward strand.
AGAAAAACATGTTAGATGCAAAGAGCACCATCTAGCACTAAGACCAGGAGTGGAGATATGTTAAAGATCAGTAAATAGGATTTCTACCCCAGAAAACCTGTCGAAGGTGTATATGCTTAGATGTAGACAATTAAATATTCATATGTAAAAAACAGAAAGACAAGTAGGAAGTATAATTATGGTTATATTGGATTTCTTTCCTGTTTACATTTCTCTAACATTTAAGAATACTTGTCTCTTCTGCTTCTATCTTGCACACAACTGAGAAAAACAAAACACAGAGAAAACAAAAATAAAGCAAAAACAAGTCCCTTACCAGTTTCTGCCTAAATACCAGCACACACACATACCTTGACTGATAATTAATTTGGGTAAAACAAGGGAACTACCCCACATTGCCTCGTAACAGGGGAAATTATCCCATGCATGATTTCCTGGCTGATAAACCAGGGTCCAAATGACACAGTATCCAGTGCCATAAACCTAAACTTGCCAAAGGCATTACACAGGTCAGGTCTGAGGCTGCTCAGCGCCTTCCACTCACAAGGGGCACAGACAGTGTTGCCCTGCTCCAAAGTGTTGTAAACCATCAGGCTGTGAATATGACGCCAAGCTGGACAATTATAATCCAACCCAGCAGGGAGCACTCAGGTGAACCAAGTACATGCCACTAACCCTGCCTAAGTCATGGGGTAGAAAGCAAATCTCTAATAGCAGATGAGTCTGCTTCAAAAATATTAACCATATCACACTTGTACCTAATGTACAGTGTCTAGACAGTATTGACTGTGTGTACAGACCATCCTCCCAGGGATAGCTCTCTCTTAGACCTGAAACTGTGCTGCTATAATTAAAGCCTACAGTTTTTGGAAGTCACTTGGTTTTCCACTTAGAGTTTTCCTGAGCGGCCTTGCAAGCGAGGCAGCTACGTGCACCTCCCTAACATAACAGGTGGAAGACGAGGAGAGGGGGGGGCCATCTTCAACCAACTGTGAGCAAATTTACCTGTTTTATAAGGCATTGGTGGCTGACAGAAATAATGTTCTATTTATCTACACAGAGCATAATTTCTTTTTCTTTTAAAATGTCCAGTATACCAGTTTATAATTTTGATCCCTAGACATCAACCTTGAAGACAGGAACATATCAGTACTTTTTATTTTCTCCCTGCAGACTAGGTTTGCACTACACAGACAAACAGATGTTTTTAACTCCACAGCTTTACTTTTCTTACTAATTTGGTGTTTTGTTTTCACCAGAAACCACACTTCTATATATGGCACAGCCAAAACATCATTAATTTTGCCTCTAGCAGCCCACCCTGCTCTGAGGGTGTAACAGCCAAGGACCCATTAAGCTGCCTCAATGCCCCAGATTTGTCAGCTTCTCTGTGCTTCCCTCAGAAATCATCTGGCTGGTCTCTCAGAAAGCAAGTTAAGCCCTGCAACAGTCGGTGCACATCTGGCACAGGAACAGCCTTGCACATGGCATTTGTTTGGCCAGCAGTGCTTTAGGAGGTGAGGGCCACCAACTGTGTCACGCAGCTCTCAGTATTGTTGTTGGGCAGCACAGCAGACACATCATTCAAAGGCTTCCCTATTCTCAAGGGACATTTCTATCAAAAATTAAAAAAAAAAAATTCCCAGGCTGTTCTTTACTTCTAAAAGACCTGAAATGAATTGCAGTCTCTTCCTTTTAGAGCATATTTTTATGTTACCCATTCCTCCTTTCATCCTAAGGATCAAGTAGGAGGGTATTTGCAGCATGGTCTCTCTCTCTCTGATCTTTGTGATTCTAGAGCTGCCCAGACAAGACCAGAGCAGAATAACATCTGTCCAGATCAACATTAATATCTTTGGAGAGAAGGCCAAGGAGAGCAGAAAAGAAATGAGACAAAACACATGCCAGAGGATGAGAAGGAGTAAACAAAAGGATCTTGAGAATCTAAACTGACAGTCTTGAATGCTCAGCAATAGTGCTAGCAGTGCTCCCCCCACAAGACACAAAGTAGAATAACCTGGAAACCAGTAATATGTGCAGAGCTTTGTTTAAAATTAGGGTAGGTATCCATGATGAAGCCACATGATGAAGACATGATGAAGCCTTTCTGAGATGGCAAAGGAGCAAGCATTTGGCAGACAGCAGTCAGTAGTGTACACTTAAAATACCAGAGATTGGCTATGCAAAGCTAACTTCCAGGAAGACAGAAAAATTAATAAAAATAAAATTAAATTTTTTGCATGGAAGGACAATTTATTTCCCCTCTCTGACCTTCAAATACCCCTTGAAGAAGTAAACAGTGCCATTCCTCTAAACCACTAACCTTTCCCAAATGAAACCACATTGTCTAGCATTAAATTTTTTCAAGCATAGGCCATGGTGAGGGGTGGGGGAAGCTAAGATAAAAGCAAAACAACAAGCTTTAAAACAGTGTAAGAGCTTTTTCTGCAATACTGAAACAGATCATGAGCTCTAGCTCTCCAAAGAGAAGCAAGTGAATTCTGCTCAAGCATCTACGAGCAAGTTAGCTTGGGTTTAAGCTAGAAAAGATCACATATTCTGAAATACTTACTCCTGATTAGGCACAGCCATTTCCACCTCGTGTCATGGCCAGCAGAATGGATCTGACTCTTGCCTTTTCTCCCCTCTGGACTAGACCAAATGTCATCTTCCTAACTACAAGAAGATACAGAGAAAAAAAGATTAAATACATACATACATGCATACATATATATATATATATATATATATGTATGAAACCTCTTAGGCATAAAACTTTGCTAACTTTTCATGAGGTGACTAATTTTCCCATTGCCTGGGTCAGCATATGTGATCCATTGTTTTTGAGTAACATAGATAGATAGATAGAGAGATAACAGATAGATAAATAGATAGATGGATACGTGTGTATGTGTGTATATATGTGTGTGTACACATATATATAACACTCACAACAGTGAGTTACATATATTTCTCTCCATAAATCTTCAGTGGAATATAATACCACAGAGCTTATGACAAGTTATTTTCCTGATCCTTTGTTAAGCTTACTAGCATGAGCTCTGTCCTAGTTTGTATGCTGCCTTCCAACTCATAACCTGATGGGGAGCTTACAGAAAGTCTAAACACAGCTGGGCAGAAGCTGGGTCAGTTTTGGAAGGCAAACCAGGAATCAACCACCAAGGAACTGCTGCCATGCACCACCTCCTGGGGACCCTAAGACAGGGGTTTGGTAACAGCTTTTGATATATCCAAGGGGATGCTGGAAGCAGGATATGTTGAAGATGTTTGTTCCCAAAGCACAGAGAAAGAAAGAAGAGAGCCATTACGCCCTCCATACATGCCAAGAGTGGGAGAGAAGGTGTCACATAATTTACAAGGTAAGCCCTTCAAGAGCTGATGGAAACGAACTGAGTTGCTTGTTTGAAGGTCATGTGTATAAGTGCCTGGGCAAACCACAAGACAAGCAAGTCCACTTGCTTTCTGAAGCGCAGGCCTAAACAGCCAAAAAAAGTATTGGCTCTAATAGTAAAGAAAGAGAATGGAGAAAACTCACAAACACTGCTCATCTTCTCAGAGACAGAAGCCAGCTTCCCACTTTAGAATAGAGCCCCGTAACTAGAAAAGCACCAAAGGGGGCGGGGAGGAGGAGAAGTCAGATCCTGCCTTTGAATTCCTCATTTCAATTTATGTATCCTATCTGCCAGAGAATTAAAAGAAGAGAGGCAAATGCTGGAGATTTGCATAAGTTACACTGAAGCAGAGATGCATGCTGGTCTTCAAAGTAGCAACCTTCAACGTGGCTTCTTCTTCCTTCCCTGCTCACTTTTTTTTTTTTTTTCCTTTAATCGTTTTTTCCCTTTAATGATCCTCTCCTCGCCCTCCTCTCTGAAGAGTTGCACGGAAAAATGCTGCCATCCAGCGGCATTCCCAGAAAGAATACCAGAGACTGGGAGTTGCAAGGGTCCGGAGAGGGAGACACCACACCCCCCACCCCCTTTTAATCATCCCAGAGCAGAGGGGCAGCAAAGGGGGTTCAGGAGATGGAGTTTTAAGGCTTGCTGGCACTCTTTCACTGGCAGACATGATCATCTCAAATCAAAAACATGATGACTCTAAGGATCCTGCAAAGCACACTGATTACTCATTACTGAATCCAGTTTGCTCACTGGCAAACGGAGTTTCTGTAACTGATGCACTTGAAAAGCCCTGATTTTATTTCCCTGAATGATCTAAACATAACTGTATAAAAATTGAATAAAAATTCAAATATCTAATTTTGTAAATGCAATTCGAAATTTAAAAAATCTCCGATTTTGAATGAAAAATATTTCCTTTTCTGTTATTTAGAATTATTTTCCTAGCGCCCAAAAATTACCAGTTTCTCAGACTGAAAGAAATGCAGTCTGCTAACATGTTATAGAAGACTGATTTTTTTTTTCCCCTAGGAATATTTAACATTATTCAGTAACTTACTCGAGGACAAATGTCCACAGTCTATGAATTATAGTTTGAAGTCATTCATCTAGGTTTTCATAATCCATTAAGGCTTTGGAGACCTTTCCATCACTTTGTTAAAAGCGTGAAAATATCTGTTCCATGTCATGGAACTGTGTGCTATGTGCATAAACACATAGTTACACAGCCGATGTTGCTGTCTCTGGAATGGGACGGCAGGAAGGGCTGGAGCAAAACCAATCCTTTTAAACAAGCACATACACTTGCAGAGAAGGTCAACAATGTTAAAATTTTTTAAAAAAAAAGAAAGGTGGTTGTTTATTTATCTTAGGGTAAGGGGATTTTCCGTACCACCATCACTTAAAAACACGTATGCGCAAGACTAATGCACCAAGCTGTTTATGAAAAATTAACATGTTTGTTAACCTGTTTTGGCTGTGCCTGTAGCAGTACGTGCCTAGTATAGCACATCCAGGTTGTGTCTGCAGCTTGAGTTTTTGCTGCCTTCTTGCTCCACAAATGTCCTCTACCAGAAGTTCTAAGCTTGGCATGAACTTGGCTCTGCTATTCAAGACAGAGTTTTAAACTTAAACATCTGATTCCAGAGATAGGCACAGCTCTCTCCCTGCCTTCTACCCCCAAAGGGTGAATTTGGAACGTTTCCCATGGCATTCCCAGAGGCTAGCACTCCCCAATGTCCAGCACCCAATATCCTGCCCCTGGGTTGTCTCCCATGGAACAGGTGACCCTCTTTTCTCTCCCTGCTTTGGGACACAGCAATCTAGAAGGAATAAAACCAGGGGATTTCATTTTGGTTGCAATAAATTATTTATACTCATTTTCCCCAGTTTGCAAAGTCTTCCCACATGTTTGACTTTTCAGTCACTTTACAGATTGAGTGCGTAACTGCCCACTGCACAGCCCCAGTCCTCAACCAATGAACAGCCTCACCAAAGGAAGCAAAATGCTGACTGGATCATCCACACAATTCTCCAGTGTGAGTGGATGGAGTCAGACTGGGGGCTGGCTGGGTTTCTGTCAGACTGTCAGCTATGGCGTAAAGCACCAAGTCTAGATTTCCAGGCCATGTCCAGATCCCACCTTTCGTGGGAAGAGCTAGGATGGAATTGAGCTGCCGGCTGTGGGATGAGCCTGCAGAATGCCATGACAGGACAAAGAAGCTCATCTCCACCTGACCTTGGTGGGGGGAGATGCCACAGGGCAGAGCCCTGCGGAGAGGAGCCTGCCAGAAGCTGCCGGGTGGGCAACGTGTGATCACCCCCATACAGGTACATTAAGAAAGTGTGTTACTGACATGGCAATGTGTGATAGGTCACTTAGTGAAAAACACCAGGCAAGGAAATACTGGGTCTTGAAGCAGTGTATAAAACCAGCTCGTTTCTCTGAATAAAAGTCTCGGATTCCCTGCCGGCCTGAGTCCGTGCCTTAGTCATTACGTCAACCTTTCATACCATACAGAAGTCCAAATGCTCCACTGGACCATAGAAAAGACATCTACCTCCACATGTACCCATGAAAGAAAGCTAAGATAGGAAACTACTTGCCTCAGTGTAAATATGCATCTTGGTTTCTGCTTCATGTACTTCATTCCCAGTATAAACCATTTTCAGTAATCCCATTAAATTAAACTGCAGGCCTGCATGTAAATTCAAGAAATTTTTTTATTACTGAAGCTTGAATTTTCCATTCATGCAAAGCCTATATAAATAGTTGCATTTTAAATCAAACAAATCATCAACCAAAAGGCTCAGCCTTAAAAGCAAGGTCAATATACCTACATTCAGGACCTACAGGGACATGCTCACAATATGTGGTAAAGGAATGTGTATTCCACACATGACAGATAATGGAAGGCAATGGGGTTACATCTACTGCTGACCACTCCCTATGCCTATTTGTTCAAATAGTCTCTCCACTATTTTCACCTCAAAAAATGTTTTCCATCCTTGCCAACAGTTGGGTCCCCTCGGCCAGGTATTTTGCAAAATCCTCTATCACTCCTGTTTACTGTGTGTCTACTCTTTGATTAGACATGACTTTACAGTTCCCAGGGTGTTGCTGTGGTATGTTTTAAAAGGATGAAGAATTATCAAAATATGAGAAGACTGTCCTTTGGGCCTATTCAAAGCCATTAAAATCCAGCAAAGTTCAAGAAAAGAGAGATTCATATTTCATGAGAGGCTTTTTGCCCCCTATTTTTTACACGGCCCTTTACCCATGCTAGCTGCGTGAGCCAGTTTCTGCTAATTTTGCAAGAGTCAAGAGACCCAGATTGTTAAAACATTCTGTTTACTGGCCTGCAAAAGGTCATCTCTTTCAATGGTTGTCATTAAGCCCATTACTGCACAATTTAATCATAGATGCTTAGAGAAAACACTCAAAGCAAAATATCACAATCAACATGTCTAAGTGCATTACATAATAGATCAGTAGAATGGAAGCTTCCAATTTCCCGTCAATGTGACTGAGTAAATTATTTTCTTGAGTAGACTAATTACTATGAAATATCTCAACCAAAACCTCTCCTAAACTCCATCTATCAGTCATTTACTACATGCATCCTTGTCAGAAGAAATATCCACTTATCTGCTCCATTTAGAATAATGAGACTAATGAGTTTATAATTGTTATTTACCAAAATCCTTTATAAAAGTAATGAAGGAAAAGTAACTGTTACATCAAGTAAGTAGAAAAATACACTCCCATGGGACAGCCTTTCTGTGGGAATTGCATTGCTAGCAGTGAAAATTTGTGGACAGAGTAAATCAATAGAAGCAGCATTTTACAGTCTAACTGATGGAGTAAGCAAGGTGTGGACTCCCACCTTCCCAGGATGCTTTTGTTGAGCTATGCAGAAACATGCAAAGTAAATCAAATAAATGAGTCTGTCAAAGCAGTTCTGCCACCACTAAGTCATACCCAACACCTAAGCAGGACTCCTGTTACATGTAGCACCAACAGTGCCCTTGCTTGCCTCTTGCTTTCAGTTCATAGCACTTCATCCTTCCAAGCACTGTGCAAACACTGATGATTTTTAAATAAATAAGAAAATAGAACTGGCATAGTAGAATGAAGTCCAAGTCTCGGGAATGTTTTGCCCAGGGCTGCAAGCAATAAATCAATGCACTACAAGATAATTACGTAGTCAAACTGAGGATTCAAAAAACACCTCACATCTATGGCAGTACCACAGAGGAAACACAGTGAATCCATCAACAGATGCCCTTATATTTAAGGGTGCTTCAATCTCAGATTCTTATTTCAAAACACGCATTAACTACAACCCCAAAAAATCCACTTCAACTGAAAGAAAAAGATTAAAAAGTCTTGAACCTGAAGTCCTAATGGACTATGGCAAACAGCATTATTGAGTTGGGAACGCATTCCTTCTCAAGATATCAGATATCAGAGTGGAGATGGTAGAGCATGTAACAAATAGAAATAAATCTGGAACTGGAGCTAAAGTGAGACTGGTAGAATACACCAATGATTTTTTATCATATACTGATCCAGTTTGTAGACTCTTTCCAAAGCATCCAGCATTCCTTTCTATTGAAAACAGATCATTTGGTCTCAGCCATACTAATGTTTTCTTGTTCTGAATCCCTTTTCCCTCACATTTATAAGCTCTTTGCAGATGACTAAAAAAGAAGAGATTTGAGATCCCACACTATAGGAATAAAAATATTTTAGAAGAGGCAAAACATGTAAGAACTATGATATTTCATTTTCCTTGTCCTTGTCTTTTGTACAGAGTTAGACAATTTCACTGCATGTTGATAAGGTTATACTACAGGATGAGAATATCTAAGGAATTATTCAAAAGAGATAGTACTCAATAAAAATTCCTGTATTTGAAAAGCTGCAACTAATACATCCCATGTGAGACATCAGCTCCACAGACTTGATAATTTTTGGCTCACCCTGAGTCAATGCCTGACTAGTCTGAACACTAAATGATGC
>NW_008237353.1:5445356-5510144 GCF_000691975.1 Corvus brachyrhynchos
CCCCTTCCAATGAAAAAGGTAGCACTTGCAGCAGGTTTTTGATCCCAGCCTCATGATGAAAGAATTCCAAGAAAAGATGTTGATTTGTTTCTGGTTTTTTGGTAAGATGCCATCTTTAACAGGTAAGAAAAGACTTCTTGTCTTGGGTGTCTACCAACATTGAAGCAGCCATAGCACTTGTAAAAATATTTTATTAGGATGAATATTTTCCTGTCAAAAAATTGATCTGGTTGAAAACTGCATGTCCTTTTATAACAACATGCCTACCCAACAAATTCAGGAATGGAACAACATGTCCATTTCTTTCATTTAAGCCACCATGGGGATGTTTTGGTTTAGATTTGTATTCTAATATCAATTTGTATTCTTTCAAAACTTAGATATTCCCATTATGGAGAAAAACCTGCTTTATAGAATTCTGCAAATAGGGATTAAGTTTAAATCATAAGCAGAGATTTGATACGGTTAAAAAAAAAAAAACTAAAAAAAGATGAAAAAATTATAGCCTATACCTATAAATTCTAGTGCACATCTGCTCTATGACTGCTGTGCAGGAACGCTGGGAATCTGTCTACAAACAATTCACGTAGACAAACATTCTAAAGATACCTTAATCTCTTTGCAATTTATTTCAAATGCCTTTGATACAAGGACTTTGGTTAGGAGAATAGGTAAGTGCACAATTTGGAAACAAGTGTTATTATCAGAACATTACTGAAAATGTCTCAACAACTGACTACAAGAACAGTAAGAAAAGACACAGAAACAGGATTTACAGCTTCCAGCCCAGTCCTGCCTTTACCTCCTACCCATACATAAAGTCCTTGACTACTCTGGCAGAAGACGCTGTACCCCATTTGAGGAGCTTATAGCTTTGAAAATTGAAGCAAAACCTAAGCCTTTTCTGAGAGTCTCTCCTCCTGTCCTTGCAAATTGACCTGAGGTTAGCAAAAGACAAAAATATAAAGGTCCCTTTTTTGCTGCAAGAACAGCAAATCACATGAGAAAAGTAGCAACATGGGATTGTATATTCTCCAGGATTTCTCCATCTAAAACCTGGGTGACTAACTTTCCACATTGCTGCTTCCAAACACTTTGCCAAGCTCCATTGCAATGACGAATTCTGTCATGCTTAGAGACAGTAGAAATAATTAATGTTTAGTATCTATTATTTTTAAATGGGACAAATAGAAACCATGTTTAAACCAAAATAAGAGCATACATTAAAGTGTGCTTGTTTGAATCGCAGGGCTTTAGTTAAAATGATGCAGAGCTTTGCTAAGCTCTGAGAATATAAGGGAGATACAGAAGATCTTAAAAGTGGACAGATGTATTTAGCAATTTTAAAAAATAATATTACAATAAATTAAACAAGGACGTCCCTTCACAAAAACATTGAAACATACACCTTAGAGTCTAGATGTTCATTGTAGATATGAGAATTCCTCTTTTATCTCTAGGCAGTCATGTCTATCTCTGCAACAATGAGCACAATAACCCTGCTTATGAAGTGGATTCATATTCTTCATGCTTTTTATTAAGCCACCCATGTATCTGAATACTTAAGCAAGCATGTCTATAAACAAACAGTGACTATTATATCTTCTCTTCTTATTATATCTTCTTTTCCCTGAGATATTTCTACACCCGTACAATGTTGCTCCTTAAGTTACTCACCACCTGAAGCCTAAAACAATTCAGTGCTTCTGTGAAGCTGATGAAAAACAGGTTATAATTCTCTTTAAGAACAGAGGATGAAAAAATAATCCCAAACTTGTCAGCTGTGGATTGATCCAAATATCAGAAATTTAAGGACACTGAAAAAAAGAAACTGTTATTCAGACACCCATAGACTGTTTTGTTAGGAAAAAAAATAGTTTACTATTGGCATAGGATAACCCACACCTAGGGATTTGAATTTGTCAGAGGCACTGATCATTTGCTTTGGACAGCAACGAGAGTCCCAGTGATTGGAGTCTGTTGCAAGTGACATTTCCACCTGGGTCAGGCAAGACTCCCCAAACCGTGGTTCTGCAGATTCCTTCAATACAGCTGCTCCATGGCCCCTAGATGATCCCTCCAGTACATGAATGATCCATTGCTATTGTCTCAAACTTCATGGAAAATACCCCCTACCCATTTTACCTACCTAAAAATACTGTACTTCATGACCACTTCTGCATCTGTAGAAACAGCTTCTACTGATTCACAAGCATCTTATCAATGCACAGTTTGGTCTGTTTTGCAGCAGGAACCACCTGGGTATCACTGGGACACCCAGATTCTTCACTCAGCATGTTAATAATTGTATTTAAGCAAAGAAACTGTTCTAAACACTAGGGAAAATCTTCAGGGAAATCTGAAATGTCCACATGGAAAGCTCCAAATACTTGGTGAAGTATACGCCCAGTATAAGCCAAATACTTAGCTGTGGAGACATCTAGTAGTTCAGTCAATGACTGAGTTTCAAATCAGTTCAGTGTCCCACAGCAGTGCATTATCTCCTCTGCACAGATGACTAACCAAGGAGCTCCGGGACCACCCAGGCTGTTAAAAGACTGAAGTGCAGGCATGCACACAGGTTGCAACCCTTTTACCTGGCTACAATTAGAACAAACTTGACTTTTCTTATTTATAACTTGCATCCCACAGCCCTTGCAACAGAACAATCACTGACAATACCAGACAGCTACAGTTAAACCCATTACATGGATGTCCTGGGAAATCCATGTTTTCCAGAGAATTCATCCCATCCACTAGAGACCACCACAGTCAGCAGCTCATTTGCAACACCATTTTACAGAGGAGAAAGCAGGAACCTGTGTTGCAAAGCAGAAAATTTGTTCTCACAGCTTAATGGTGAAATTACCACATGAGATCCCTTAGAGCTCAACTCTCCTAAATATAAAGTTGTACTCAACAGAGCATGGGGCACTGAAGAAAAGCCAGTATCCTGCCCTAGTAAGTAAATGGCAATATGCTCATGTCGCAAAATTCTGCTTAAAATAAAGACAATATTTCCCAAAAGAGCCATAGATATGAATATCTCTCAGCCAGCAGTGGATTTTTTGAGCTGAGAAAAATAAGCCTTACATTTATGAATGGTTGCTATTTAAAGGAAAGGCAACATATGGCAAATTTTATTTCAGGATTAGAGTGTTAAGACGGGTTACAGTAGCACCTACAGTGCCTGACTGCTAACATGACTAAGGACAGCCATATGACAAAGCAAGAGAACTGTGTCAGTCCTCATTGCTTTTTCCAGTACTTCATATAAATGTACTGGAAAGGTCAAAAAGAGACTATATTTGGATTTCGCTTATCCTGCTATTCCAGTTTCAGCTCATGAACTAGATTGAAGGAGACTTGTGATACAGTAGATATTTAAAACATGGGATAAACACGGTAAGGCACTCAGCCACTTGGATAATGTAAAAGGAGTTCTGCCAGAGTCAATACCTCCCTATATCAGCTCCTGAGAGGCAAGTACATGTGTCTCATCTGCACCTGCATAAAATGAAGTGATTGCTACTTCACCAACAATTAACTGTACAAATACTGGAGTGATCCCAAAACCCTGAGAATCCACTAAGCCTTTGGAAATCAGGTGGGTTTTTATCCACTGCTGCCAAGATACCATTCTTCTAGTGCAAAAGAAGTTTAAATTCTTAATGTCTGTTCCAGGCAATACTTTCCAACCCCAGAGGGTCAAGCAAAAGATAAGAGACTGCACCAAAAGCAATACAGAGCCTAAGATTTGTAGGCATCAGATTGGAAAAAAAATGAAGATAATGTGTTTTGCCAAAAATTAAGAGAAAAATTATACAAATTATACAAATTATAATCATTTTTCTTCAGATTTAACTACTGCATGAAATAGAAAAATAAACATCCCCAAGCTGTTAGCATAAAAATTGAGTTGTTCTGTCTAGAGACCGAAGCATCTGGTTACCGTACCAGAGGGAACCTGACAAACCTTCCCTTTGACTGGCAGCAGCAGATTCATAACCTGTGCGAGGCACTGGATCTAGATTATTTCAGCTTCCTTTCATTCTCTACAAGCAAGAATACAAAACAAGCAGATTTTCTAGACAGTGATTTATTTGCCAAAGATCTGAACTTTATTTAATGCTTTCAGTAACAACTCAGCAATCTACAGCCCACCATTTATCTGGCTCTGTTTTCCTGAAGTCATATGATTCCTAGTCTGCCATCTTTGATCCTCGCCTTGGATTTGTCCTGCATTAGCAGAGCTGCTAGCATTCCCAGCAAAGAAAATTATTTAATCCGACTGCGCATAGCAACTGAAGTTCCTGCTTGAAGCACAGATTTTGGTACTTAAAAAAGGTAGTAAACAAAAGAGACATTTGGAGAGCAATGGAATTAAACTGTCTTCTGGCTCCCCTGCCAGGGCCTTGCAAGACCTGCTCCCAACTTTGCTGTGCTGTGGGATTTGGGTCTTTTTGTACTGAAAGGATTCTGAGGGACTGATTGTTTAAAACACTACAATTGGCCATGATTCACTCAGTCTAGTTGGCACCACGTCTGGACAGAAATATATTTCAGGCTGAAAAATGGTTCCGCTTCCCTTAGGCTGACAGTTGACGCTTTTTCTACTCCAGTAATTTTTTCCAGCAGTCACTTTTGCAGCAACAATTCCCAAGATTTTCCTTCTAACATAACCTACACTGTGGTGAAGAGTGGGCCATGATCTTTTTTAGGCATATAATGAAACAGTAAAAGACTTTTCTGCAGTTTGTTTTTGTGAGTCCATTTGCTTTTGATTACAAAGCTGTGGAAGTCATCACTTTAATCCAAATAATTTTCCAGATACTTACGCCTAAATGATGCTTTCTATAATAAATTGCCATATTTTATGTAAACAGTACAAGCTTTATGTGCTGCTCTAAAAGTTCATCTGTTTAATCTGGCCCTGTCAAGGGCCCAGGCATTTTGAATCAAGGCACGAGCTATATTCTCTTGCTGTTTTCAACATTGTGGACAAAAGCCACTTGCGTTTTCCTGAATAAGTATTGCCTTATTTCCAACACTGTAGGAAACCCTTGTATTTTTTAACAGAGACAGAGGCTAAAATTACTAACTAAGCATTCGCTTATGTTTTGGTCCCCATAACAAGACTGACTGCAAAAGCAGCATGCCCTTCTCGCTGCACCAGTGCTTACACCAGCAGGACTGTCATAAATTGTAATGGATGGCTTGTGTGTGTTGTACAGCTCTCTTTTTGATAGTTCCAGGCATATTTATCTCAGCTTGCAATTTACTCATGTCAGGCTGTATCCCAGCAGTACATAGTCTGTCTCTTCAAAATGCTGTTTTGCTTCCAGAGAACTGGCAATTTTCCACCTTCAGTTTTTATCCAAGCTCCACTGACTTACCTGAAGCCTCTGCGCAGACTTATTATTCTGTCCTTTTTTTGCACCACTCCTGCCTGTACCCCCTCTCCCACTCCTTCTTCTGCCACCATGGGCAATGCAGACACTGACAGGCATTCCCAGGTGTCCTACTCCATGCGCCAGGGATCTGCACAATACTGAATGCGCAGACCATCTGATACATGGGGATAATCTTTTCACGGAAGCCTTGACAAAGGCACCTTATATACAACTCATTATCAAACTTATCTGCCAGGAAGGTGTGAGTCACTTACCTTTCAAAACTAATAGGCAAGTGGCATTTTTTATATTATTTTGTCTTCTTGAGAGACCAGAGAATGTCCTTTCTCTTTCTACCTTTTTTTCTAATGGATGAGTTTAAGCACACAATCTGCCTCTTTTTCACCATCTGGCAAACAAGTCAGATAGCCCAATTAGCTGGATACAGAGAAAGGCCAGAAATGAAGACTAATCCAAATTTCATCTAAATTTCGTTGGAAAGGAAAAATAATATTACAGAGACCCTGTTTTTTTACTTAACTTTGTGAGGAAAATGTCACTAATTATGTTTTATCGGGCAGTAGTGTATCCCAAACAAAACAGCAATTCAGATGGAGAAGTTTGATCTTGAATCTCTGGTTGATTATTCAGGTTTTGTGGTTTGAATTAATTTCATGTGTCTTCTGTATAAGACTTTCTACACAGCCCTTTCTGCCTTCAGCCAAATTGTTATGGAAGGTAAAAGCCACAGCTGTCAAGTAAGTATGATTTAACCACTTCAAGCTAGCAAAGAAGATAGCAGAGAAAGACTCAGTGAAATGGAAAAGCTTTCAAGCATGACCCAAGCCACCACCTGCTCTGAGGGAGCATCCAGCACACAGAAAATATTTGTTTGACCTAATCCTTAATTTTTTTAGGCATCCACCAAACATCCCCCATGTAGCCTAAGTGTTTCATCAGGCTAACAGGTAGAAAGTTTTCTTTCCTGCTATCAGAACTAAATGGAAGCTTATTGTTTTCCACTGTATAAACATAAATCAAGTTAATTTCTCCCTCTCATAAGCAGTAAGAAAGACTGAGCACTTCATCTTGTTATATAGTCCATAACAGAAATAGCTAAGGAGCTATTAGGTAACAAACTCCATTCTCTTAATTTTTCCTATCAGGCCACAGTTTCTTAACACCTTACTATTCTTGTTAGCTTTTTCTCAGTTCCCACCTTAGAAAAAAAAATGAAATTATTTCACAAAGATTTATATTCACATCAGGTTATCATGCTGTGATTAGTCCTTGTAATAAAGCACTGGAAGATGCTTACAGTACCAGGAGCCTGGGTTCAGGCTTCAGAAGTCTCTCTTTAAAGGGCATCTTGCCCAAGGCACCCATATTAAGTGATGTTTCCCTACTCAGTTGCCTCCACCACAAGTGCTGTTTCTCAGTGAGAAGCATGTTAATTTATGGATTCCCAACAGAAGCATATTTCCCATCACCAGCCATAACTGCCACACCTGGTCCACAACAGTTCTGCCATTTGTCCTTCCTTTAGCTTCCTCACTTGTGCATGCAACTGTCCCAGAACAAATGTCCTTTTAAGCTCACCCCTTTCCCTCCCCCATCCCCACAGCTCACCTCAGCTGCTAATGGTCAGCAGAACACAGAGCAATGCTCATGAAGGATCCTTTCCATTAAGTGAGAATAGCAGGAGAGCTGGAGGGAAAAGGAGACAGCAGGTAGCTTCCAGGATACTAAGGGAATGCACGCCATCATCTTCTCTTTATCACAACTCAGAATTACACCACTCTGTGCTGTAAGATTTGCTACTTTGCCCAGCTTGCAGTGGCTCCAGCGAGGTTAAGGCATAGGAAAGAGAGCAAATCCAGAAAGGGAGGGTTGCTTTAAAAGCACACATTTTGCAAATTTTTAATTCATCTGTCCTACACAGGAGTCACTAAGATGCAACCAGCCTTCGAGCCCATTTCTTCCCTTTGCTCCCACTGATTTCAACTTGTTAAATAATTCTTCATGAGGAAAAAGGCGGGAGAGGTCAGTGACTGATCAGAAACAAACCTGAGCCAAAAAAGCACATGCCAGACAGCAAACTCTCTTGCACTGTCTGTCAGATGGACAGTGTGTATCAAGCTGCATTCATTTCCTGTGATCACAATCTTTCTTGCTCCCACATTAAAAACTAAGACACTGACATGCTAGGACACCAAAGAGGCACCAGCAAAATTATTTTCATTTTGCATCCAGAGAATCTCTACACAAAATGGAAATAATATGTCTATATTTCAAGGCAGTCAAAATGCCATCATGGCAGTCTGTCTGTCTATCTATCCAGGCCCATCAATCCTTCTTGTTATTGTTGACCCAAGCAGGTAGCTGACAGGTCACAATCAGCCAGGCAGAGAAAGTTATTATTTTCTGAGGCAGAGAAGACCCGCAGAACATGTTTCTTTTTTGTTCTACAGAGCATCAGATCTTAATACTGCAAGTGTGAAATAGAGTTACTAATGTCCTCTCCTTCCCCTTTTCCCCACACTTTAGGGAGAAGCCCTGCAGATTTAACAAGGAGGTAACTAATCACCTTGCACAGAAATGAAAGGTTTCGGAGGAAGTTATCCCTATCACAACATAAATATGAATAGCTCCACTGAAGACAATGAAATTCCACTGGGATAAAAGCTTTAACCAAGGGTTAAGGATTTTACACAGAATTTGTTCCTTTTAAAAAAATCTTTGGAGTCCTTCCACAGAAGAGATAAAATCCTCTGCTCAGTTAAAAGAGTGGTTACAAAATAACCTTTCATAAAGGTTTCCCATTGAATTTTGAGAACTTTTCCATTAGTACAGAATGATAATATTGTCTCTGGAAAGTGCCTTGTTCCTGCAGTGGTACAGCATCTATACAATGCCTCTTCATCTGAGCTATTAGAGCACACAAAAGTAGTTGGAGTGTGAATCCATTTCATAGAGGCTATGTACCACTTAGAAGAATGAGGACAATAAATTCTGGAACTGCCAGCATTTCTTCCCAATGCAACAAGATACTCATTTAACTTCACAATTTCAACTTAAAACATGACCAAGAAAGACAAATGCTCATCATGCTAAAACAGAGTTGTCTTTGGAATTGAGGCTTTCGCTGCAGAAGCCAGGTAGGGGAATTTCTCAACTTTCAGGGCACAATTGTTTTTAAGCCTTTGTTTAAAACCCTGGGAGAAAGAGGATTCATTATGACAACAGAGTTTGAAAGAAAAATCATTTTAGCAGCACTGTGTTTGACCTCAAGTATGATTTTTGCGTTGCACAGTACAAAAGAAATACACTATTTCTAGCAATGAAGTAGCTCCAACTAGTAAAACAAAAGACATTTTAGACTGAGAAGTATCTGAGGAACTGACTGTCTTTCATAACAAATGAAATGAAAATTCCACTCCATTTACTGTGCTCCCACGGGAGTAATGCACACATCTAAGTTTCAACCAAATGGAAAATGCAATAGCAGCACTTAACTTCATTTTCTTGTATCTGTTCTCAATTTTATGAGGGATATACTTTAAACATCTGTAATAATTATATTGAAATTGTTTTTAAATTAAATGTCACAGAATACAGTTGAGAAAAAACAGCCTTCGGTACATGAATTACACATTGTTTTAAAACAATACATAACAATGATTAACTATCTGCAGGTACATTTAAAGAAAGGACAGTGGAGGAAACTCAGTGGGATAATCCTTTTTCCTCCTTTTGTAAAACAGTTGCACAAGATTGTCCCTAGATTCCCAGTAAAAGATCCCCTCCCCCCAACCCTAGCATCTGAAATCACAAATCCTTTGAAGAAATTCTGTACTACTGGTAACATTGACATTTCAGAAGACTTTCATGATTTTCTACTTGACACTCTGAATACAGTAAAGTATAGTTTACCTCTTTGAAATGATGTTATTAAATGGTTTATTTTTTACAGGAATAAATTGAAGTACATTTTTAAATATATATATATAAAGTGTGACTGTGTGTGTATGTATAAATGTGCATATGCAGGCTTACTTGTGCAATACGAGCACCCTTTTAGGGCTGGACCACTACAAACTCACCAATTCCTCCTCCTCCTCCTCCTCCTCCTCCTCCTTTATTGAGCAGACATTCTGGGAGATGACTTTTTCCTCCTCCTCTGTCTTGAACAGCCAGAGTGATGTGGAGAGATATAGTGCAAGCTACAGCTGAGATTTCAGTTTACCCAAATGGATATGTCAAGCAAAATTAAGATCACTTAGACTTATCAAAGTTTCCACCAAATTCCACTTTTTTTTTTTTTTACATAACTTATGCTAACCTGTGGTTAAATCTGACTATTTCTGCTTCTAACACAGACTCTGCAAAAGAGTCATACAGCTGTTCATATTTAAGCAGGCTCTTGTAACAGAGTACAGCGCTCCAAAGATGTAATTAATGGCCATGTGGAACAGGATGACTCACCATCTCTTAATAAGCCACAAGTGCTACAGGCATGAGCAAAACAGGCAAATCACACAGAGTGGTTATCAACGTGTCCTTCTCACAACCCCAAGTAGGAGTGCATTTGGTGTCTTACAAACCACTGAAAATATGTTTCCAAAGGTTATAGATACTTTGGTGAACTTTACTGGCATTATTTTGTGCATCCTTCTAGCAGTAAGGTATATTTGCTACAAATACATCCATGGCACTCACAGCTCAGGAACAGTTAACCTGTCACTCTAGCTGAGAATCAGGACATCCATAAGTAAAGGGGGTTTAAGCCAAGAAAATTAATGGTTTGTTTGGGGGTTTTCTTTAAGCAGAACTAAAACCAAAGCAGTATAAATAAGCTGATTTGTTACATATACACAAATATGATCATTGTCATTCTATTCACTGGTAAAAGACTGCTGTCCCAAATCATTTCAGGAGCAAACCCAAAATCCCTGGTTGCCAAACACTGAGTGGACCTGCAAACCTAACACTAGCAACCACTGTGCTAGTGAGTGGATTTCCCTCTGGCATTCTTAAAACCCTTGACTTCTTTCAGTAGTCATCTTTTTCTATCTTTCTCACTTTGATCCTTTCAATATATTCTAACATGGCACTGTTGAACAGCCTTCATACAGGTAAAATAAATTCTAACAAGAGTACTTTTTTTCTTGTTTGTTGTCTTTTTTTTCTTGCACAGCCAGCACAGAATAAATTAATCCTCCATGCACACTTGCTATGAAGCACCACTATATCACTTTCATTTTGACTTCACCTTTTTCGTTCACAGAAGCAAGTGAGCAGAGAATACATTTATACACTTGAACAGAGAAAACTAAACAGTTCAAACATTCTGTTCAATCATCCATATGAAAAAAAGAAAAGCAGTCAAAAACTAACAGTTTCTTCACATCAAGCACCTCACGTTTTTGTTTTTAAAAGTGCTCAAGAGAAAAATCAGAATCAAAAAATTTGTGTCAGATCAAAAGAAGTGGTGATGGACATGAAACAAATTGCAATGCACTTGAAATGTTCACTTCTGAAATTTTTTTTTTTTTTTCAGAACTGCCAACAAACTGAAAAACAATCTGTTCCTTACAATCTATTGTGCTCTTAAATTTTGCTTCACTAGCACATTAAATTGCAAGTGTCTTGATCAATCAAAAGTGACTTCTCAAGGAGTTTTGTTCCCCGATGATAAGCTTACTTTTACTGAGAAGTGGCTAAAGTCCTTTTTATAGCTTTTACATTTGATAAAAATATAAAACTTTTGTTTCACTTTGACTCTAGTTTAGTTCATTTAAAATAGGGCTAACTCCAGCTTATTATTTTTACATAAACTGACATCAGGAAGAATAACAGATTTAATCAGGACAAAATACTGAATACTTACTACAAAACCAAATGAGTCTTCCTGCAGTGGGATGATTCTCTTTTTTATTCATCCCACATCACCACCATGTTTGAATGAATCATCTTTTCTTGATATCTCCTAGTCACAGGTCTGTAGCTGAGAAGCCTAGAAGTCCTTTCTCTTTCCACTCTCAATAAAAATCTGAAATAAAAAATATCTTCCTAGAAACTGTTTAAAAATATTAAGCCTACAACAAAAGACATTTTTTCCAAGAACTTGTCATACATCCCCATTCCTTGGACTGACATGGCTCACATACTTTTTAGGTTTTATGAAAACTTTGGATCCTTGAGGATAAATGCCATCCTCAGCATAAGTGGGTGAGCTCAGTACTGTTGGAGAGTTTTGTAGACCAATGAAAACTCCTGAATCCAAATGTCCTTTTCCAATGAAGTGATTTCTTTGCATATGCTTATAACTCTATTGCTCTGTACTCCCTCTGCACGCAGGAGGAGTTCCCTCAAGGTGACCTTCACCACAGGCAGCGCCCATGGGAAGAGATCTCCAGGCACCAGCAGCACCACGCTACTTGCACGATTGCAAACATCAGGAGGGAAGATGAGGGTCAACATTTCCCTTTATCCACTAGAGAGTACAAGTGCACACGTGCTCACTGGCTGAAGAGCAGACCTGCTAAGCCAAACTTAGGACCCCTTTCCCTGAATCCTCGCTGACCAGATACCAACTTTCATTCACAGGTCACGTGCTCCCTGCACACCACTAAAGCCAAGCTGGTCAAGGTAGCTTGGAGCAAGGGAAAGGAGGAACAGGTCTTGCTGGGCATTGTCCCCACATCTTGGCATCTATCATGTTCGCAAAGCATGGAAGCAATGCTGAAGCAGATCCCAGTAGTCAGGTATAGATTCAGATTCACAGGGACTCTCAAAATTGCTTTTCTTTTTTTTTTTTTTTTTTTTTTTTTTTTTTTTTATTTCCTCTGGGTATAACAGGTTACAATTAAGCCAATAGGTATTTTACCTTCACTGATATTCTCAGTGGAAGGTTCTTTTATATCAAGAGATCACTTTGTATTCTCAAAAATTAACAATCTGTCTAATCATACTCTAGGGCTTTACAAATCCTTCATGCATACGATTTGTCATTAACCATTAATGTCACTACCATCGGCATGCTGAAGCTCTGAAGAACTATACCAGGAATAGATACAATAAGAAACAATATAACTGCAACAGGAGGAAATCCCCAGACTCACCAACTTGGAGCAGCTCTGGAGGCAGGGCTTCAGGTTCCTCGTTTTGCCATCACAGAGCTACACAGAGGACTATTACCGTGGTTAAACCAATGACAAAAAAAACCATGAAATTTCAATCCCACCAGGGAAACAGAGGCCTTATTTTTCTAAGGGCTCATTTTACACTCTCATAAGAGTCTGAAAACTTCAATCACTAAAACATGAACAAGTCTAAAATAAACTAAATACGGTGTTATATATTACCTCTTTTCAGACTGCCTTGTGTTTAAGTCAGATGGCTCCGAAATATTTCCTCTTTTTATTGGATGAAGACTACAAAAGTTCCCCTGATGTATCAAGGGATATTTTAGTCTCAAATTAGTGGAGTATTGGAAGTAAAGAAAAGGCTATGTTGTGCAATGGTATGTTTAGAACAGAGCTATTGAAAAAATTAGTGTTCTTACAGAGTTATTACTTTTCAACGTCAAAAAGAACTTGACCAAATGTTTTTGATAGAGTACTGTCCACAGAGACAAAAGGCTGAATCCTTCATCTGATTATCACTGGGATTTTGATATGCAAATCTAGTTTAATCCCAGAACTACTGAATTATTTGAAGGTTTGATTTAATACAGTATATTTAATAATATACGTATAATAAAATACTGTATATTTAATAATATAATATACATTATATTCTTGAAGCCTACAGGGCTATGTCAAGTCCAGACTTGCTTTGCACAAGGGAAAAGTTATGCTTGTACAGCACAAAGGATGTGTAAGTTCCTGTCATTTTCCATCTCTCTGCCCCAGACCCACAGATATCCTTTGTTCCTTCTCTATGGACTTAAACCAGCTACTAATCAGAGATAATTTCCTGTGGAAGATGATGTTAGAAAGACATCAATTCATGCAAAGCCTAAAATCCCAATCCAAAATGATCACTAGCAATTGAATGGGTTCCAGAAGAGCCTGGAGAATATGCCACCACAAACATGTATAGCATCTGACTCTCCAATATAAATGTGTGCACCTGCTATAAGAACAGGACAGGAATTGCCACATTTAAATATTTAATAAAATACTACTCTAATCAATGTCCCAACATCCTACACATAGGAAGTCTTCCCTCATTTCTATGGTGATGAACTTATACCATGAAACTGGAAACCTAATTACACTTGCTTGTCACTGTGACCACAGAATATAATTATAGCTATCACCAGCGAAAATAATTGGACAGCTGTTCTTAAAAAAAAGTCTTCTTACTTGACTGGAGATGCTTTGATAGGAAGGAACTCAGAAATTTAACCATTAGCCTAAACACAGAGGAAAAAGGAAAGGAAAGACAGCGTTTGCTTAGAATATTGGGAACATTGCAGAAACATGCATTGAAGAGGGAGTGAAAATACAGAATTTAATTTGTTAATCTAACATCAGCATTGATACTAGAATTTAGATGTTAGTTCAGAGGGAAAGCAATTATAAAGAACCCTTTCTCAGTTGCATTACTGTGTCTGGATGGATAAATCTTAAGAGAACATGAAGTTGGCTGGGGACGGCATGAGACAGTCTAGTGACAACAAAAACCACAAGAGGAAACATGGGTGAAAAGAAAGACAAAAAAAAAAACCCAAACAGAAACAAGAGAAGGTTACTACCCTTCTTGCCTTTTATTCAGCTCCAAAATACTGTCAGCTCTCCACCCCAAAAATGTGTTAGACTGTTTCCTAGCAAAGCACAAGGCCCTGCTGTATAAGCAGCAGGAACAAGGCAACAGCAGAGAGGTAGTAACAGAAGCAGGACAAGGGCCCCCAAGGCAGCCGTAGTGGTTTTAGCACTGGCTGCATCTTCTCACCAAACACAAAGCAATAGGGAAAAGAAAAAAACCCCAAACATTTCTTTTCTTCTTGGCAGATGAATCCTTTAATTCACCACCTGCTGCCCAATTCTAATAGCAGTGTGCAACATCCATGGATGCATTGCAGGAGACCAGTGAGGAGACGATGGAGTCTCTGGCACCAGGAGCTTCTGCTAAGCAAAAAGAAGCAATAAACCCCCCAGTGGTCACCCTCGGTTTGGAAGCAGCCACTGACAATCTTCTACACACTATCCCTGACTCAAAACATCAGATTGTGGCATTGCTGGTGATCCAGGGACAGCAACAGCACTTTTTTGGGAGGCTGGGGAGGGAAAAGCAAAGAGGTGCTAATGGGAGATCAAGGCCTGTTCCTCCTCCTGCTGCTTTGGATATAGGAAGAACAGGGCCAGAATTAGTTTGGTGGGGAGTGGAGAACAACAGCAGCAAGTCAGAGAGTTAGGAAGAGAGAGAACTTGTCTCTTACCTGTCTTCTCAATTCAGACAACTTTTACACCTAAATTTAAAGGTGTACTCTGGTAGAGTCACTCTAAGCATCAAGGTTATATCATATGGCTTAGAGCAGCTCCCAAGCAGGAAACATTCACAGAAAATGGAGATGACCAGAACCACAGGGCAGATGTGACGCAACCTCTCTGGCTGATTCTGTTACTGCCAACAAAAAGGTCCACAAGAGCAGTGCAGAAGAAACCAAAACAGACATATGGCATTGTGCCATGGTTCCTGAAGGCGGACACCTAAAAGCCAATTTCTTATGAAAATAAGAAGAGAATAGCAGAAGAATCAAGCCTGAATACACCACAACACCAAATGTATTAATTGCTTTTGAAAAACTGCATAAAAATTAAAAACAGCAGAGATATTGAATGAACCTTACTCAAGAATTTTGAAATACTTACATATATCACTTCCCTATAAAAATTATCTTCTTATGAAAAATAGGAAATGCAAAACCGCTGTAAAAGGCCTTTATCATTCAAATGTCAAGTCTGCTTTTGATAATTTCTAACACAAGATTAATTTATCTACACAATTATACATTAGCAAATTATATGCAAGTAATGAGAATTGGTAATATTTTCTCTGTGTGCACACTGCACTGAATCTACCTTTAGTCTGCAAAAACATACCCTGCACCTCTGGCAGGTGAGTTATAAACTTGGCTTATAGTTGAGATTTCCCCAAAAGTGCTGTTTGTGATACATTGGAAGAAAAATAATTGTTACATTGAAGCAGCAGCTCTCTTCTTTGCATGAAAGATATAAAATAACGCTATGAACAGCCAGTAAAATAAGGCCCCCTTCTAGTTGGTAAACAATGTAATAAATGTCGGCCCATTTTTCCAGCAAACTCAGCTACAAACAAACTCATTTGGGGGGACACAACAGACAGTGCGTGTTTAAAGAGACAGCTTTCCTGTCAGGATACAGCTGCTACAGTAGGAAGGGTAATTCAACAGTACCACGGTTCTCTTTCAACCAGCCTGTTCCATGCACTGAATGAGACAGTAGGCTTCAGAGTACAAGGTATATGACTACATAATTTTATCACTGCAAACACACAAGTGAGAAAAGTTTTGCAATTTGGGCTAAACTACTTTAAAAACCGTAACTCCTGAAAAATTGGTCTCCTAACCTAAAAAATTTTCCTTTGCTATATGCATTATATTCATATGCTTTCTCACTGTTCTTCTCTACTTTGGACATTAAACCCTCTGCAGAGGATGCGAGATATGGTGATAGGGCATTACTCATCCTCTCCCCTCTTCCCATTAAGCAAGTGGTTTAGTTACACCTGGTCTGTGAGGAAGAGGAAAAAGAGGTATTTTTCTGCCCGTTCAGTGAGTCAAATCAGGTCAGCAAAGGATCCAGGGAGCACTAGGGCTGCTGCAGGAAGGACAAGGGTAAATTGTGCATCCTAGAACTTAGATAGACAACTTAGAATAATGTCATAAACTTAGAATAATGTCATAAACCATCAAAAACCTCCAAAGTGCACCCAGACTAATTTCTGGGGCCTTCCACCAGAGGACTGTGCATGATCCTCAGTGTTGCAGCAGTGTTAAACACACATGCCCCTCCCAAGGGAAGTACCTGGGCATTCCCACCTGAACCTGAACACATATTAAACTTCTGAACTCTGTGGTTCAGGGGCCTCCCTCACCCAAGACAGATCAAGACTGCAACCATCACTTTGACCAACAGACATCAAAATCACAGCCATCAAGTGCTGTCACTCAATCCAACGGGTGGTGATATCTTTCCTCCCCACTAACTACTCGTATCCTTCCTTTCTCTTTCTTTCTTTTCCTTACATATTTTGTTAAGGGACTTTTATATTGTTATACTACTAGAGTATAAAAATGGCTACACACCTCCTTTCCATTGCAACCAAATGGTTCTAAAATAAACCCTAAACACACACACACACGCATATATATATGCAAAACCACTAGTCATTCAGTGTTATTTCATTCTAATCTGCCCACCAAGGGATCTATTAACAACAACCTCAGTTACCCTCGCCTTCAGGAGTGGATTGTATCTTCCTCCCCCCAACGCCTTTACTTTCAAACCTGGGAAAAACTCCTGTTCCCAGGCCAAGCAAGAGACATGGTGCATGCCATGTCACCGGTCTCACTCTGAGAGGCAGACTCCGAGGCATATTCCTACTGCAGAGTCTAGACATAGCCAAGGAAACAGCTGGATTAGAGTAACTGTGCAGTAAAATGCTTCATGAGAGTCTAAGGTCTCTGAAAGCATA
Source organism: Corvus brachyrhynchos (assembly GCF_000691975.1). Taxonomy (NCBI): domain Eukaryota; kingdom Metazoa; phylum Chordata; class Aves; order Passeriformes; family Corvidae; genus Corvus; species Corvus brachyrhynchos. The sequence continues at coordinate 5,462,495 of NW_008237353.1, forward strand.
CAGGACAACAGAAACAGACTGAGAGCAATGCTGTGTCCTTAAGCAGGAAGAAAAACAAAACCAGAATAAATTAATTTCTGATACTAGCTGGCGCATAAAGCTTGCTCTGTCTTATCTCAATAGCTTTTCAAGTCAGGCAAGAGGTAGAACTAAGCAGCAGAATTACAGGAATTTGAGGAGTACTGCACACTACTGGAAAACAAATCATTTTGGAGGAGACACAAAGCAGATAAGAGCAAAACAGACAGAAAGTGTTACAGAGCTCAGAAGCCTATCTCACAAATGCAAAACTGAGTGAGGAAAAGGGATGAGCATGCTTGGGGGAAACCCCATCGTGGCAGACCTGGCAGGTGGATCACTTCCAAGCTCCAACTTTAACATATGACCACACAACTGGAATCTGAGTAACAGAAGCCACAGAATCTGTACTTAAGCTGAAGAAGGACTCCAAAGCGGCATCCAATAAGACCTGGGCATGACAAGGCAAGTCAAACAAGCTTATATCATATCTGGTACAAGAAAGAAAAAGAATGAAGCCTGAGTTATTCCACTAGCTCCATCAGCACACATGGTGTGCTCAGAGAATATGCCAGATTAAAGAAACTTTACACTGGTACAATGGAAGTAGCTTGTGACAAAATTTTAAAGTAAAACAAAAGGTTTTAGTTTATCACAAATGCGTGGACAAGTTCCACCAGCAGCAACATTGACACTGAAAGGGCGGGCAAGAAAAGCTGGGGGGAGTGTGATACACTGATAAGAAGTTCTCCCATATGACAGAGTCTGTCTCTGCAGATGCCTATCATTTCATATATGCTCAAATATATCCAAAAAATATGCTGCCTCTTTCTAATATTAAAGGCAGAGATAAATGAGTAAGAAAGAGGCATGAGGCCACAACAGAGAACAGAGAATTCCAGAATAGAAGAAGTATTTTTTTAAGTACCATATTTATGAGGTAAAGTGAAATCACAAAAAGAAAAGCCAGCAAGAAGTACACTGAGGCATGAGAACAAAACTAGTTCTCTCTGATTTATGCAGCAATTCAAGTTGCTGGTTTTTCAGGCTTGGCCTCTGAGGAAACTCAGTCCCCAGAGCAATAATACATAGATTTGAACCTGTTTTCAAAATCTGAGAAAAAAAAGCAATTAAAATTTAGTTCCACCCTCAACGCACAAGGGATGCAGCTTTTTGGGACAAAGATGGGGAAGGCAGCCATGAACATGCAGATCCATTCCAAGCAGCAACACCTGAAGAATGAGCACACCCCTTAGTAGTAGATACTTTAAAAAACAATGCATGTTCTGGGTGCTCCTAGTAGAAACAAATGTCTTAAATCACTTACAAATAGAGATCTAATAAAATACTATATGACCTGGTATAGTAACATTTTTGGGGTATAAAAGTGTGCTTTAAACAGTTTTCTGCAGTACTACAAATAGCAGAAAACTGCATTTGGATTGCTCAAGGACCAGGCCCTCAATGAAAGTCACAGACTAAAATATTTCTAAACACTGATGTCCTCTGCAGGAGGGTGAGCCAAAGGAGCCTCTTCCTGAATGCCTGCAGCCTTCTTGCCACCTCTCCTCCTCTGTGCATTTAGTAAGAAAAATAAAAAATAAAATAACTGCAAAGTCAGAGCTAAAAGGTCCCTTGAAATTTAATTCTGACTATTTTTTCAGCATATGCATACATATCAAGAACAAAGAGACCTTCATCAAAATACCAACTAGTTGTACTGCAACAGAACCATTCCCAGCCCAGACCTGCCATGGATTTTGGTTAATATTAAGCTCCTACTGTCAAAATAGCAACAGCAGTCACCATTTTCTATCATGCCTTCCCAGCCATTTTGCAAATGTTTGCCAGATAGATTTTCTTCAAATTCCTTTGTGAGTCAAGTTGGGTGCAATATATCAGAACACAGAACATAATTTCATTTGGAAAGGTTATCAGCTCTCTAATTTCTATTCTGAAAGCAGATCATGTTTCCATCTACCTTTAACCAGACATGTCACTATTGGGGTTTTTCTTCCTCGCCTCGCCTCGCCTCTTTTTTTTTTCTTTTTAATAATGGCTTCATGTTGCCAAGGTTACCAATATTTTTTCCTTTAGTAGTTTTGAATATATATCAGGCATGTTGTGCAAGAAACACTATTATTATGGAGAATAGGTATCTGTGGATGCCACAGTAAAGATAGAAACCCATTCAGTCACAACTCACCTGTTCTCTTGCCCAAAATTTCTAAGGTTAAGAATTTTTTTAAGGCACACAGAATTAACACAGCTTCTACTAAACAATTTTTATATGTACTCATGTATAAATTGTTACTATTTATGCAGAGGTTTAATTGCTTCTGCCCTGAGTATAGAAGTCAAAGCTATTAGGGTAAACAGATTAATGTGAATTCTATAAGCTATAGTATTTCAACAGCTCAGTCACCAGTTTTAATTAACACCAGACAGGGGTCAATTATGCGTGTGTAGACTGTGTTCTTTGCCTGTTATTTACTTGTGATCTAGAAAGAGTATGCACCAAGTAAAGTTAGGGCAGTCAAGAGAACTTTAGCACCTAATCACTTGGCTTTAAAAAGAGAGAACATTATACAGAAGTGACTGACATACACTGATTAAAAGACTGAAGTTAATTTACCCTATCTGAGATCTCATTCTACTTCTCTAGGAACTTCATACTTCTTCCTACAGAATAAAATGAAAGGAAAGACGAGGGAAAAAGTAACAGCACCAGATGAAGATAATATGTGCATTGAATTTGAATATATGTATATCTACAGTGGAGTTCCTAAAAATGGCTGGCAATGATACAGTGACTCCAGTAGTCCTCTATCATTTCAGGAAGTCACAAATACCAATGATTCACAATGATGAATATGTAATCACCTGTGAAGTGCATTCCTAGTTGACTTGTCCATGTTTGCAGGTCTTACTCCCTAAGGTTAAATTGGTTGATTTCTGACATCTGCACTAAGAGCAGCTGCCTTCCAGGAACAGAGCACTTTAATCTTGTCAAGCATTGTATTCAGCACCCATATGACTCCAATAAGCAGTTATGCACACTTGGTTCTTGCTTCAGTGTTGTCAGCATGGAGATAACACTCCTGCCTCTCCCCTCCTACTCAGCAGGATCAGTTGGGCAAATCAGTCACCACTGAACTGAGTTTTGCCTTGTTGAGTTCCCAACAGCAAGCAGAAGGCCAAGCTCCCTGCCACGTCTGTCATGTCTGCCATCATTCAAGTTAACACCAAAGAATATTTGTGAGCTCAGCGAGTGAAACGAGGCGGCTGCCAGGCTGCACCTTCCCCAGCCAGCAGCACGTACCCCGTGCATCCAGCTACACCCCTCACACCCGGGGCGCTGATAAAGTGCTGACAGCTCGACAGCAAACCAAAGATCATCTTCTCACTTCAGATGTTCATGATGAGAATTTTTGTCTTGGAAAGTATTCAAGCATAAGAATAATGTTTAAGTGCTTTTTTAACCCCGAGCCCCATCACAAGAGTTACTCAGTGAATAACTGCCGAGGGGAGTGTTGAGCCCAGGATATGAGAGTTTTTGCCCTTCACAAAACATTTTGAGTTGGGAGCAGTTAAAAGAGCTTCTGGGCTGAAAACAATGCCAAAAGAACAAACCATGAACAGAAACAGAAGGATCTGATAACAACACTAACTAGCTAATATTATGCAGAATACTAATATTTTTTAGATTAATCTTCAATTTTATTCCAACACTTGGAGTACAGAGCTGTTGAAAAGGGACTATAGGGGATTCAGTTTCTTATGTCCTATCAGGTACTCAGGAATTCCAGGCTAGCACGAGATATGCAGGCCAAAGGTAAGGCACTTGAAGTTTCCAAGTTTTAGCCAATAACATCACCAGCTTCCCTGCAGTCAAACTCACTAAGTGTTCTAAAGCTGTTTAAAAAGTGATTTTTCATTGCTAACGTTAATGTAATTATCCCATTTTTATGCTAGCCTAATGTTAGCTCTTAATCACCCAGAGAAAAATAGCTGCAGCAAGAGAACACATCCCCATTAAAAAACCCCACACTTATCAAAGACAAAACATTATGGAGAATTTAGGAAAGCTTTTTTTGTCCATCAGTTAAATGATTAACAGTATGACACTGGATGTAGAAATTAAATAAAATACTATGCTACCCTAAACTATTTACTAAGTTTACTCCATTAGAGGAGGATATAACCGAACACTATTTTACCTTCTTGGGATTATTTCTTTTTTTTTGGTTGATGATAGGAAGAAAAAGAAAACTCAAAAGAGTCTTTCATTTTAGAGTAGGAAAAACTGTGAAACTGAAAGGGTCAGGAGTCATGAGCACGGCAAGAGGAAAAAATTGTCATGGTCTTCCTGCAAAGGGGTGGTTACAGTCTCTGACAGCTCCCCCTGCGCTGGGCAGCATTGCCACCATCCTAATTTGGCCCAGTGAGCAAATATCAAGCAAGCCAAGAAACCTTGTCAGATTCACCTGCCAAAGACTTGTGTCACTGTGCCAGTGAGACTCCCCCACCCCACATGGGAGAAGCATCAGGCATGAATTGGACAGATGTGATAAAGACCTAGAGAAAAACACCTTCCCTAGATGACCTGGGAGACAACCTTTGAATCACTTCATTTATATAACAAATGTGTTGCTTACAAGATGTCCAAGATTTGTTTTTCTACTTCTGCATAACAGATACTTCTAAATTATACATAAACAACTTCACCCAAGCACAAAATAATAGGATGAAAGGATCAAAACCATTCACAATCTCAGCGCTGCAATTCAGTGAGAGTAATGAGACCATGTAGGGAGGCAAAGATTGAGAAAAAGGCAAACCAGGGACATTTTTTACTGGCCATCAGTACAAATAGCTAAATAGATTAAAGGCTTCTGGATTACATTATAAGATGGAAACCATAATGCATCACTGGACAAGTTAGCTAGACATTTAGCATAGGCTTGACTTTATTAAGAATCAAAATACCGAAAGCTCAGGTCAGACTGACCATTAGCAACTTCCAAGAACTCAGCCTATAAATGGAATAACCTTCTGAGAAAGCAGAAAGCAATGCAGACCATAGGAAAGGCTTTACAATAATTTGAAGATAATTCACATAACAGAACAGAATATAAACTGACTTATATAAGCAAATACTGGGAAATTAAGAAATCCAGTGATGAAAGGTAGATGGAAGCAAGTATTTAATTAATGAATAAGGGAAAATACTGTGTAATGCTAGAAAAAGTTGCATTAAATTTGCTTAATTGAAGCTTAAAAGCTTCACTTATAATGAAGTCCTCTTAGAAGGATCTCTCTAGGAGAGGCTCACAATAGACCGAGACTGCGTGCTCACATGTCCTGACATGGGGTCAAGATCCTGCCAGCACTGGACATTACATGCATAGGTTGCACACACACACACATATGATTTTTTAAAACTGTGAGGGGAAATTCTGGTGCTCTGGCCAACAGCAAGGACTAACTAGCCTGTAGCACTGCTGTGTCTGCAGTCTTTGTAGCTCAAGCAGGTACAAGGAAATTTGAAAGGCAGGAAAAATGCAGGAAGACAAAGCCAACATGCATCTGTGGAGCAGAGTGCCAAATGGAGCAGAGTGACAAGTGCAGCACAGCTTGGTGGTACCGAGGTTGTTGTGATACAGTTTTTGTACAGCATGACAAACACTCTTTAGAGGCTGCAGTTGAATTCATACAGCAGACTGGCAGACCTCCCACTCTGACCTGAAAACAGGGAAGGAACAGTTCTGCTTAAAGTAACTACCCCACAAGTTCATCCTGAGTATCTGTTAAACTACAGAGAAGAAGGAAAACACAAACCCAAGTTTCAAATCAAAACCATCTGCAGTGAATTGGGATAGAATTGTGAGGGGCATCAATATGCAAACAGTTTTCTCATTTTTCAGGAGCACCTGTCTCTATACTAGACTCCCCACCATTTTTCAAGATCTCAAACTTGCCAGCTGCTATGAGAAGCTGATCCTCTTCTTTCTCCTCAAGCAGAAAAGATGTTTCCCTAGCCTCTCCCATCACTAAGCATCTCTCTCACTTCTCCAGGCATGGAAAGCATGTCCTTGAACTCACCTAGACATGCTTCCCACACATTCACCTTCCCAGACAAGAAATCATTTCCTGAAAACATTCTCCCCTTTCTCCTCCAGAAAATAAATCCTGTTTACTTGAGGCAGCTCTACAGAGTGATCATGCAATGGTGTCTCCATATCTGTAGTAATACAAGTTCCCATGACAAACGCCAACCCTCCCTCTCCTTTGGCTTCAGCACAAGATTTTCTCATCTTTCCCTGGCCAGGGAAAGGGACATAAAAACCCAATTGCCCCGTAGTAGGTGTGTGTGGCATGTGTTGACAGGTAACACCTGTAAGTTTTGGCTCCATTCAAACCCAGGGGAGTGTTGCAGGGCACCTGGCAGTGGCCACTGCAGCAGAGCATTCAGAGGACTGGTGGACAAGCCCCCAGAACACAGAGGTCTGATTCTCACCCACTGGTTACAGCGAGTTCCCATATTCCTAGTGGTTCTTAGTTTACATGTTTTAAGTTTATTGGTTCAGGAGTTCTCCACCCAGTTTTATGTATAAATTCATGTTTATGCATTTTCCTTAATTGGTTATGTATTAGTTCTGGAAAGTTCTCCCCTCTTCGATGCTCCATTGGTCTACTCATGTAATTCCCTCCCTTAGGTTATCCCTATTGGATATATTCCTCTGTTGTCTCCTCCTCCTCAGTCAATCCCCATTGGTTGTTTCCCTTTGTTCCACCCCCATATAAAATGCTGTACTCACCCCTTTTTTCTGGTCTTTATCCCTGGACCCTCCACTGGCGATAAGGTAGCTGGAACCTACACAGAGACCCCTCTCTCATCCTTTGCCTCTGCTGACGCTTTTACACCACCTTTGTTTGGGGCTCAGATAATTGCTGGGTCTGTGTAACTATATTTGGTGCTAAATTCCTTAATGAAATTTTTAAAAAAAGAGCCATAAAGTCCAAAGCCTATTATCCAGAAAGTTGTAAAAAAAAATTCCAAGACAACCAAGACCTATTTTGCATTTCACTTGTACCACTGTCCCTGACTTTATATTACTGGATATTTTCTGTGATTAGACATTACTAAAAAAAAATTTAATTATGCTGGCCATCCAAATTACTGTACGGAAACATTACTGCACAGAAATATGTTGGCATCAGGGATGCATTCGACAATCTTGAGACAAAAATGCCCTTTCCCAAATACACTGTTGTCTACTTAAGTAGCTAGTAGGATTGGAAAATGCATTGAGCTGTAAGGAAGAAGTGGAGGAAGGGTGAATTGAGGAACACCAGGAAGAGCTATCATTGCAGACTCATAAGACAGGAGTTGCAGAAAAATATACACTAGAATTATATAGAATAGATTAATCCTATGTGAGGTCATTGTTCAGAGGTGATATATCTCAGAAACTATTTGAGATTATTTAAACAAAAATAAACTGTCATATATATAATTTTAAGACTAAATTTCCAAACACAAATCTCTAGTTTGGGGGTAAAAAAAAAAACCAACCTAAACCAAACCAACCAAAGAAACCACCAGAACCAAAACAAAGAAGCCCAAAAGAAAAAACAACTCACCATGCCTAAGGTTTTACTCCAATGTTTTTTTGCTAGCATCTCTCTAGTTCAGTCCCAGCCTAAAGCTCAGTCTAAGTACTTGAGGTTGGGCTGCCAAGAAAATGAAGTTCTAATGAATACAGAACAACATTTGGTAATACATCACCCTAAAAGTGATGTATTAAATCTTGCAAGATCATACCCAAGTGTAGTTTGGATATGAAATTCAAAGTACCAGATTAGTTAAAGGAGGAGGAAGGCATGTGGAAGAGAAGAGAGGAAGTAAAGAAAAAAATCAAAATAATTCAGCAAACATTCCTTGGTTTCTAGCTGATCCAGAGAGCAGGAACTGCAGCATGTTTTTGAGATACTGTCTCAGTCTGTTCACCTCCACACCTGTCCTGCTGTCCACTGGCTTCTGTCTTCATTAAGAAATAATTTCAGCTAAGTTTGACTTTCTCTTTGAAATTCTGTGCATCCAGCCTTGCTTCCTGATACCACCCCACCATCTACATTATGAAAGAAGTTCCACAGTGATCACAAAAGCTACAGTTGCTATGTCAAATTTTTTAACCTTTGATGCCTTTATTTGAACTACATTCAAAGGTTCAGACAGACAGAAGGGCAGCCACAGGAATAAGAGAAAATCCATCTTTTTCTCTAATTTGTACCCTAAATTAATCATGTCTTGTTTTCACTGCTTCTCTCACTTCATACCACATGCATGGCACTAGTCAGCTGCCTTGCAAGTGTTTGGGAATATTTGTAGCCATCAGATTGAAGACAACACAGCAGAAGTCAAAGTGATGCAACACCTGATCATTTAAAATCTGTCAAATGGAGGGTGGTAGCTGAGGTCAGAGCAGTAAAAACAATTTTTTGAGATGCTGGGAGGAGAGTGCTGATCCTCTTTCAATAACAATGGCTTTGCTGTAATTTAACACAAAAAAGGAAAGATACATTTACCCCTCAGAAAAAGTCTGATTTTTGCCCTGACTGAAAATTAATCAAATGCTAGAAAGCACCTTGACTGCCCTCACAGCAGAAACCTCATTTATACAAGAGGCAGCAGCATTTGAGCAGTAGCATTCAAAACCACGTGCAGTAAGAAGCCCAAGGGGAGAGGTGGTTAGTCTGCTACCAAGATAAATGGAAGGTTCTTGAATGGAGACAAAATTACAAAGTAAGCTGACAAAATCCCAAAGTCTCCCCATTATGTGAAATGACACCTTCATAAAATCTGGAAGGCCATCCAGAATTCAGCTTTACAGGCAGCCTCTTCACCTCCATCAGGAAACACTACTTGCAGTTATTTCTCTCAAGTCCAAGCACTTGCATCCAGCAGAATACTAATAATGCAGTCACACATATTACAATTGACATTATTATGACCCTCACAAAGACCAAAGAATTTCATGGCAATATTTATTCCTCAAAAGGAAACATTTGTATTAGCTCAGTTGGTTAAAGCATGGTGCTAATAAAGCCGAGGTTGTGGGTTTGATCCCTATGTGGGCCATTCACTTCAGAGTTGCATTTGATGATCCTTGTGGATCCCTTCCAGCCCAGAGAATTTTGTGAACATTTCCCTTGTTGGATGGCTTTCAACTACTCCACTTCATTCCTACCTCCAGAATCCTGAACAGTTTGAAAGTCCTTTCCCCGTAACACCGTATTTCACCCTTCTGTTCCTGCCTCGACATTTCTCCTCCCTTGTCCTAAACCAGCAGTCAAAGCCACCATTGCTCGCTATACATCAGCACAAGGCTCAGACAAAAGGTCACAGTATGTCAAAGATGGGTCAGTGTGGTGAGGGAAAGTTCATTATGATCACAGAAAATGAATCATGGGAAAATTAAGATCAGAAGAAACATCAGGAGGTCTCTAATCTGTTTATATTTTTTTACTGTGCTTCTAGGACTCACTACAGAAGATCCTGTGTCCATCCTCTTGATAAACTCCTGAGATGTATTGACAGGTTGCTATGAGGTCCTTGTGAAGTTCTCTAACACGCTGTACAGGACAAGCACTCCAGCACCTTAAGGGCCACCTGCTAAACTTGCTCCAGTTCATCAACATCTTTCTAATATTTGAGGTGGAGCAGGAAAATACGACTCTAGGTTTTGCCTAACAAATGCTGAGTAGAGAGGGATAATCACTTCCCTCAATCTACTGGCAGTGCTTGCTTCACTGCCTGGCTCAGTCTCAGGTGCCTTTGGTACTTACTGAGATGTGAGTTTCTGCCTTTCATTAGCTACTAGGACGTGGGAACTACCCTGCACTTACAGACCTGCAGTTAGAGAAGCAGCCACTCTCCTGGTACAAAAAAAAAGGACTAAGCTTCCCATCTTTTCCATCAAACCAGATGGTTTCTGGCTGCCTCTCCTCTGTGCAGTTGGGAGTTAAGGCTCTCATCTCCACAGGGTCTCTGAAGATCCTCTCAAATGCTTTTCTCATCTTCCCTGATGGTGCACATTAGCTGACCTTCTCCAGACTGACCTCAGTGTAGTGACGCAGGTCTTCTATCAGTGCACACCTTGTGCAGGCAGGGACATCATCTCCCTCTGCCCTACCCTCAGCAAGAGGCCCTGGGCAGCTCTCTGTCCCCAGCCCTGCAGGGCCATGTCGTTCCTTTGGAGCTCCCTCAGGGTTCATGCTTTGGCTGAGGGGCAGTGCTCCAGCAAACACTGGCCACTGTGCCCTGTGACATTCCTCCTCTGTAGGTGCTGAGTCCCATGGTGTCAAGCAGAGTCAAACCACCAGGTCTGGTTAAGCAGGTGCAAACTGGCACCAACCAACAGTAAACATCAGGCACATCAGGCAGATATTTTTTTCTAGCACTTACTCTGATTTTTAATATTTCTGTAGTAATTTTGTCGCATCTAGTCACTTTATACAATCTGTAGGCGTATCCAGGATTCCACATGGAGGACTGCCTGTTCCTTCCACCCTGAATAGCTGTTACTGTAGAGAAAGAGGAGATAAATACTAAGAAGATGAGATCATAACTGAAGATACACTGAAAAACATTATCTTGAGTCTATATCAACTAGACACTTAGGCATATAAACTCTCCATATGTGCTCTTCCATCCTATTGGTGATAACACTAAAATGGTGCAAATACAGGAAGGATTATGAGAAAGTTAGCAAGCAGCCACAAAATTTCAATTTCTAGTATTCAAGGACATCTGAATGCAATTCTTAGGCATGATTTCCATTAAATAAATATTTAAGATAAAATACACACTTGCTTTTCATGTAGTAGATGCACTGAAATGTCTCTGAAAGAAAGCACAGCTTCCCACTATTGTTACTGGACTTCAAGTATATCTGTTCTTCTATAATTAATAATTATTGACATCACATTTAATTTGTATTCTTATTTTGCCAATGGCCTACTGAAGACTTATCATATTAATTAGTAGTAATGAGACAGTTCTAACCACCTACTGTCATTAATTTCTTAAATATGTACAATAAGATGGACACTAATTGTGTCAGGTAATTGGTACCTGCCCACATTCTGCCTCTTTTAAAATTGCTCTGAAGTAGATCTAAGAGTTAATCATCACAAAACCATACTTTTTAAACTGATGAAATACAGCCCTTTCAAACAACATATTTCTGAATGTAAGCTGAAACTTTTTCTTTTATGAGAAGGCAGAATTTTTCTGTAGACTTACAGATCTAGTTATCCATCCAGAAAGGCTGGAGGATTTTATCCAGCTACACATTTTGCCAAAACCGACTGAAGGCTTCAGCCAAAACCAAAAGTCTCCTGGGTTCTCCTGGGTTTAAAGGAGTTTGGGGTCAAAATATCCTATCAGGTATGAGAGGCAGTCCTACACCTAATAACACAGAGGAGAAACACCCATAAGCGTTGGGATAAAGACATTTGCTAAATAAGGAAACTCAAACCCCTTGGCCTGCAAGATAAAGACAACAGGACTAAACTTCAGCATTTCCACCACAGAAAACTGTTCCCCACATCTGCCCAGAGCCAGGCAGAAAGTGTCTGTCTTTCATTCTTGTCTATTGGAGCTTCTCCCCTTGTTATTTTTTGGCTATGCATGGATAAAAGGAAGAATAAACCCAGAATGGGACATACATACAAGACTGGGGTTAAAACTCTTGCTCTCATTCTTTCTTTGTATAAATATTGATTTATTTATACATTTCACTTATACAGCAAATATTTAAAAATAGCAAAAGCTCCCCATGCCCCTCTGACTGTCATTGAAGCTCTCCATTGATAAGCAGTGGGTGTGAGTCAGCGCAGAAGGGATGGCAGCATTACAGATGCTCATTGTGACCTGATGATTCCTCAGGGAACCGTGAAGGAAATTCATCTGACAGATGCAGGCTGCATCCCACACTGCCACAGCAAACACAGCCTAATAAAAGCAGGCAGCTGAATGTAGTGACTGAGATGCACAAGGAAAAGGGCATCCTCTGCATTCATCCATGGTCAGTAAAAAGACACATAATACTAGAATGACTGTAAATCCTGCAGTGGGAAGGGCTTGGCGGGGGGGGGAGGAAGGTAAAAAGAAAGGAAGGGACTTTATGTGTAATTAGGCTCTGCCAGTAGTCAGGTACAGCTTTCTGTATATCCTCAGTCCACTTCCTTTTGATGTAAACAGTTCTGTGCTTTATGTATTTTTAGGCAGTTGCAGATGGGAACAAGGTGATCCACAGCAAAAGGAAGCCCTGTGTAAAAGACACATCCTTCATTTGTGCAAGAGGAAAATGGCTTTTTATGTGTAACATGACTGTCAGAAGAATGGTCATTCTAGTATGCAACATCCTATCCGTATGTCATTTGAAATAACATCCTACCTCCTAGTTTGCTGGGTCTTGAGTCTACAAATGTATGATTTCATATCCAAGCACCTTCCTCTCCTTCCAAAAAATCTTTGGAAGCAGGAGGGATATGGCCCATTCAAATGAAATATTCACACAAGGCTTTCAAAAACTAAAGTCCCTACTTCATGTTAGGGCCATGGACAATGAGTTACAAACTGCTGGGCAAATTCTGAGGGAAGAATTTTCCCTCTCATTTGATCTGCCAGTTAAGAAAAGTTCGTAGTTGCAGCACACTCTCTTGCTCCTGTCTGTCATTTTCAGCAACTCCATTCACACGTACAACACACAAGTAAAGTTCAAGCCTGTCTGAATGAAGACACCATCAAGCCCTAAACTAAACAAATACACAAAACTTTCCAGTGATCTTTAAGGTCCCTTCCAACCCAAACCATTTTGTGATTCAATGTCTGAGTTTTCAAGTCTTAGATAGGCCTGTATAAGAAAAAAAGGCAGCTCTAAGAAAGTGCTTTTAAAATACAACTCATCTACTCCAAACCACAAGATGGTGGGATCTAGTGAGTCACTCCTTTGCATTCATACTTATGGTAGTCACAGGTATTTGTCAGCCTGACAAAGACATTTTAAAAAGTTAACCATGCTTAGGAAGCTGCCTTTTTAAAAATTAGTTTGCTTGTTTGTTCTCCAGTAGTAGGGTTCAAACAGTCTGGATAAAAGCAAGTTGAAGGTTTTGCCCACTCCTCTTCCAAAACACACAAGGAAGTCTCACTCATGACCATTTTCACACACTGTCTTGGAGATCTGTTATTTGTACAACAAGTAGTTACTTACAATCAAGAACACCATGGTCCAGCTGAAGAGGCTAAGAAATGGAGCAGCTGTGGACTTTGGTAGCATTTCCATTGATCCCTGCTAAAGGCCGGCAGGCGAATCTCTCACAGCTGAATCAAAAATGTCACAGGTACTTGGTGCTATCCTTTGCCCTCAACTCTGGTCATCAGGCAAGAAATTCCTATATATTTTGAAGAAAACTGATGCAGACACACAAAATCCCAAATTCAGACAGCCCATCCTCTGCCTAATGACTTGCATTTAAATAATCTTGTGAATTTGGAGTTTCCACGGTCTAAATGCTCAGGGTGTGGGTGTATGAGGGAGGTGTCAGGCATCACAGTAAGTCTATACATGCATTTTCCTTCCCTCTTCCCTTCACTAACTTTATCTTAAGGACCGTGTTTCTGCACAGGCTTGCCTCCAGAATAATTCCTCTACCCTGGAATAAGCTTACTCTTCTCCCTGGGCCATTGTCTGAGGGAAGAAGCAGAGGGATGGAAAAGAACAAGCCCCAGAACCGCTTCTGCCCATCAGGACTAGCATGGAGAGCTGGAGCCATGGCTTTTGGCACCACTGGGAGATGGTGGGTACGACTAATGCTGCTTCAGGGGTGGCTGCCTCTACAGGAGCAACAGCCTTTCTCCCCCACACTTTTACATCTTCTTTGCCTCTATGAAGATGAACTGGGCTGTGTTTGAAGAATGTCATGTATAGCTAACACAACAGTTAAAAAACCCCAAAATTCAACCCCTGATGACTCTGCCTATATCCCTTCAATCCAAATAAACCAGAAGGACAAAGAAATTAAGATATGACTAAACTGAGTTATATGTTGTGCAATAAAAAGTCCCACTGAAATGCATTAAGCAGCATACTTGAATGCATTTTTTAAATCATGCTTTTTGATTAAATCCAGTAAGCCCTTTTTATGGAAGATGACACACTTCTGAAGAGAACCTTCGTAAGTAAGAAATGTAGTCTATTACTCTTGGATCAGTGGTATTCTTACTCGTTTGCTAAGATTTATTGAAAACATTATACAAAACTAATAGAAACCTCTTCTGAATTTTATCATAAATTATTTTAAAAGTCAGGAAACCTAGTGCAGTCATAGCTTTATCCCAGGATACAGTCAAACTAGATTTGGAAATGAATATTTCTAATTTTGAACTCAGTACACAACAGAGTATCCTCTTCGGTTAAGGCTTTTCCCAGGCTCCATTTTGGTTCCACATTGCTGAAACAACACATACCTACTAAAACAAGATACTATATATGGTTTTCACAATTTCTGTTCAGGCACAGACCCTACAGATCTGTGGCCATGAATTTCCGTAGATGCACAGGGAGTTTGAATGCTTGCAGACCAAGACTCTTCAGCCTGAGGGATTTGGAGAAGCAGTTTACAAAAAGCACTGAGCATCCACACTTGACAACTGAGGCCAGGCTTTCTTCTGAGAAACACTGGGTCTTCCCTAGGAGTCTGTGTGTGTCTATACTCCTACATAGCTGTGTATGGACTTGCACAATACACACCTATAAACTCACAAGTGTTTTTTCAGGAAGAAATTGCTGTTCTCAAAATTTTAATGGAGAGAGATGTCACGTCTTACAATGTATTGTCAAGTTTCATAGTAATATAGCAGGTACTTCTTATCAGCATTTTATCATACACACTCATACATCTATATATATCTTCCACATATATATTTTATTTTCCTGTAGCTGTCAAAATCAGTTATTTTCCCTGAGGACAATAAGAAAGGATTAACAAAGCAGTTGGAATAGACCCCAGTCTCTCATTTGTCCAGCAAAGCCTGCAGGGTTTCAGTTATGATGTGAGAACAGACTGGTTTGGTTTTTGTACACAGTTTTGACCCCAGACCCAAAACAGGTAAAATTAGCCCAAGGGTGACTTCTCTTTGCACCTTTGAAGGGGAAATTTTGGGTTTCAAGAGTGTAGGAGCTGACCACCAGAGCTGTTTGTTGAGCATTGTGGCAAAGAGTTCGGCATGAAACTCCACCTCTGGAAATGAAGGAAGAAGTTACTGTTTCCACTCTCGCTTTATAATGTTCTTCATTTACTGCTAGACTTGTACTTCACCAGGTACCTTTCTCTCTTCTCCCCTGGCCTTTATGCAGGAAAATGCAGGAAAAGACAGGAAGAACAACACTGAAGAATCACAGGTTCGATTACTGGGCATGCTGAAGTGCCATAAGCGAAGCCATCACTGCAATGTGATGACAGTACACTATTTTCTGCAACAAGTACTTAGGGGGTAAAAAATATAAGGCAGTATTTTAGTATAGAGGATGGGAAACTTGAGATTTGGCTTGTTTCCTATTTTAAAACTATTGCAAACCATTCCTGGACCACATTCTGGAAAGAACTCTTCTTCAAAATCCGTTTTTTCATAGAAACCCTAAAATGACTTTAGCAAAGAGCTAGTGAGAAAAACACATGTATGTGCTATTGACTAAAAGGACAGTACATTATTAACTGATGAGTGAAGGAAGGAGTCTGAAAAGACTTAGAGAGTTGTCTCCTATGGCAAAAACATACTGCAAATGTGTAGCAAGGAGTCCATTCTTCAAACCTGGTGCCTGACAGCAAAAAGCTGAAATTCAAGGTGATGACCACTGATTCCAAAACTGTATTGCTGCCTCAGCCCAAATTATCTTGAAGGCAGCTTATTCAGCTCTGACAGATCATGAACTGCAGTAGTTCAGTAGTTGAGCTAATCATTCAAGCATTAAAATTAATTCACAGCCTCTCTAAAGTGTCAGTCTTAGCACTGTTTTTACAAGAAGTGGACAATAACCACCTTGCAAAGATCCAAGGCACCTTCTTGAGGAGTTTCTCCTGATCCTCGAACTCATTCCTTGGCCAAACCCATCCTGTACCCTTCCAGCTGCAGGAGGGAGGGCTCCATAATAACTTTTAGTCACCAGATGGCACTAGTACAGAAACCAGACATTACCCTTCAGCGGCGTAAGATAAAACCGTACCACAATTTATCTGTAAATATTCATTTGAAAACCATAACCTGATTTTATTAATGTTCTGAAATCCTTGTTAGAGGAAGTTGTAGTGGTTTCTGATGTTTAAATAAATATGGATGAGAGACTTGACAGGCACCCACCATGAAATTTGCTGTTTTCTTTTAACTATGCAAGACAGAGTATACAGTCTCTCACTGTACCTGAAAGTATTCCAGCTGAAGACAGTAGCTATGAACGGTTATAGTCAATTAAAAAAAAAAATCCACATTGCATTTAATTCTGGCATGCTACTTTATTATGACGCAAAGAACACCCCTATAGTAAAGATAACTGCAAATCTGAGGAGAAAATTAGAACTGAGGGATGCATCTCTCTCTCTCCCCAACTCCTGTGTTTTTAGCTGCAGGTTGATACAACCTCTGTCATGGATACTCTGTTCAACAATTCTCCCCTTGAGATATTATCAGCTCTGAAAACAGCCAATGTAGCTCAACTAAACTCTCACCGTACCTTCATCCTCAGGTTTTTACAGCAGTTTGAAGGTAGGCTTACATTTTTCCATATAGCATTGCCACCAGCCGGAGAGTGGACTGCCTGAGTCAATTTGCAGACTCAAGTACATTAATTCAGCATTATTTGTTGGGATTCAGTTCCAGAGATGTCGATTTTGAACCCACTTATTCTGGTGTACTAATTTTTCCTTCAAATTCAGAGGCCAAATCACCTTTCCATGGGACCCATATAACACATAGACTTCTTCGTTAACCAAAATACCTGCTTTAAAGCTCTCCTTCCAAAGGACTGAACATAAATACACATTAAAGATGCTTGTGTTATTTGGGTATAGACAGATTGAGGCATTGCCAGGACACACATTAAGCTACAGACTGAAGGTGAATGCAACATCTTGTGCCTAGCCTTGCAGTCAGCTAGAAACACATTGTTTCTCCCTAGAAATTGGCGTTGTTTCTGCACAATTTCTCTTCAGAGTATAGAGTTCAACACTAAAAAAACACGTGCTCCACAAACACATAAAGGAGAAGAAATATGGCTTACTACATATTGACAGAAAACAGACATGATACAGTACAAAAAAACTGGCATCACAGGACTCAAGCAATCATGAAGAATAAGATTGCTGAAATATAACAATTGTGTATCTCTGATTTTTTTCAAGGTGGAAAGTTGTGCAATTTTTTAATAGAAATGGTGATGAAATATATCAAGGAAGTCAAGAGTTAGAAGATTTCAGAGAAGTGATATAGCTATTTAATCCTAATAAGAATACATAAAACTACATTCTGTAGCAGGGGAAAAGTATAGAAATGCTCATATTATTTAGGGTATAAGTGAACCTCTGAAAAAAAAATCCAGAAAAAAATCACATCACTCTGTCTCATAATTGGCTACATTTAATTCCACTAAAGCATCAAGCATTATCAGAAATAACATAATCTGAGCCTTTAACACAATTTCTACGTTCATATATCCCTGCCTCTCTTTCACAGAGCTCACAAAGCCAAAAAAGAATTATACATGGTCATGCAGAATGAGAGCAGCAAGGGTCAGTATTTATATTGGTAATAATTGCTTAGAAGGCAACGACTGCACAGAGACAAAAATCAGCAGCTTGCCAATTGGCCAGTGTGTGCAAGCTGACATCACATGGCTCCACAGCTTATAAGTACCTTAAGATAGATCTTTGCAGCTTTCTTTTTAATCTACATAATATTAAGTTTTTTAAAGAAAAAATGGAAGGCTTGCTCAGATTGTAAAAAGCTGCTGACTGAAGCAGCACCACAAAGACCAGTAGGTTAAGCCAAAAAAAATCCAGCAGAAGTGAGGGAAAAAAAACGAGCAATAGGAAAATAAATGAAGGCCACTGTGGTGACATTCAGATTGCAGGAGGCATCTTCTGCTTTACAATTACTACTGGAAGCAGAGGTGTAGTGCCCACCACCCAAGAGTAACAAATAGACACCCAGTCCACCCCCAAACAAAACAAACAACAAAAAAAAAACACTAAAAACATTGGCCCCATAAACAAGGCTTGGACACATAGGTCCAGAAACATTTGGGTCCACTCACACAGTACAAGAGGAGTAAGAGCACTTCTGTGTCTGACAAAGCTTAAAAAGAAGTTATCCAAGGGTAAAAAATAAATGAGTATAATTTCACAAGAGAAAGGTGGGCTCATTTTTTCCCATTCTTCTATGGATTTGGCCCACTGAAAGGAGAGAAGAGTGTACCTCAACACTTCAAAGAAATAAGCAAGAAATAATAATGGAGGATGGAACAGGAAATAGAAAATGAAAGGTAATAGTTAATTTCCTACTGGATTTTGGTGAGGGTGATTAATGTACTTTTTAATATTATGTGGAAAAAAATACTTGGCAAATTGAATTCCCTTTGAGCTTATAAACCTCAGGAAAGTACCCAATTCCCAAACTGATTATAATGGGAAATTGACTGGTTTATGACGGGGGTTTGCTTGTTTGTTTTTTATACCCACTCTGAGGGAAGGAAAACAAGATTTTACATGAAAGCCTAATATATATTTCAAGTTAGTGAAAAGATGTAATCCTTGTTAATAATTTTCCTTTGTGCACTACTGGAAGGTGTTTACATACAGTGTGCTATTAAAGGCAATGTAAGACAATAAGGCAATACCCTGGATTTAAGAAAAAGGTTTTTCAGCTACCTTCAGCTCTTGAATTAATCAAAGCATATTATCAAGATTTGTCTGAATATCACCCCCTCCCCCCCTTACAGCTCATTAAGCCTGCCCTTTTGAAATGCTGCAGCAGCTGAAGCAAGAGGCAATGCAGAGAAGATAAAATGCAGCCACTCTCCACCAGGCTCCAGGCTGCCCAGTCAGCTCCTCTGACAGCATCTGCCTCAGGCAGCAGGGTCAGGCACTAATGATCAGAGAGAGCACAGATACAGGGAGGTTTGGACACTGAAGGCAAAGCCATTTTACTTGGGCATTTATATATATGGTCTGGATTTCAGAAACATTTGGGGGTTGTGTATGGTTTCTTTGAACGCACAGGTGTTGCTTTACATTTATAAGGGTGTCAGATTTAGAAAAGTACAAGGTACCTTCATCTTCCCTCTGAATGGTATATTACTCATTTGCTGATTGTCTGAGGTGGGAAAACTTGGAGAAGAGCAACTGTGATGCAGAATTCCCCCCAAAGCAGCTTGGATTAGCTAGAAATACCATCATTGGTAATCGTATTTATGAAGTATGAAGCAGCAGTCAAACATGATGAAAATGAAAAATGTCACTCTGCTTTCCACTCTCATGGTTTCCACTCTCCCTTCACAGCCCTGTTTCTTTGCCACACTACAGCGCTGATGGAAAACTGCATCCTTTAAATACATAGCACTGCAAAAAGCTTGGCGACATTGGAGATCATGGAAAACGTGCCACTGCACAAGTACCCAGGTCTCTGAGGAACACTTTAAGGGAAAAAGGATAAGGAGAACAAGATGAAGGATACCAGCAGCAAAGACACATGAAAATCAATTTTGCACATGCTGGACCAACAGAGTATCATTATAGTTGGTTCCCTCTAGGTTCTTCCTTGATGTTCCTGATCCTTGACCTTCTGGCTAGGTTACCTTTAGGGTTGAGGATTTGTTTTTCTAATAAGAGGAAAACAAATACTGAATTGTGCAATAAGTCTTATTTATAGTCAAGCAAAATGTAACATGGAGAGTCCTTGAAATCACATACATGGTATATTCTGCTGAAATTACATTGGTTTTGAGTAGGTCTTTGGGAGCATTATGGCAAGTAATGACAGGGAGCTTTTTGTAAGTCACTGCAGAAATATTTTGCTTTGCTAATAAGTGATCCTTATGTGACTTATCAGCAACAACTTAGGCATCTGGACCATGACACAAAACATCAATCTTACATCAGTGTAAATGTATTAATGCTCAACTTCTCCCTACAAATCAGTTTAAGAGGACCAGCTCTGGGATCCTTCTCTACCTTCCTGGATAGTCAGTGATGCAGAGTGAAAGAACAAGTTAGTTTGACAACACAACCTTCTTCATGGTAGATAGTAATGCTTTGGAAGATGTGAGGGGAAGCAGAAGTCACACAAGGTGGGAGTCCATTTTCTGCAGTTCCACTTCATGTTTCTGTCTTGCCACATGCCTACCCGTAGAAATCAGTAGGCATAATGTTTTCAGCAAGTGCCCCAAGAATAATTTTTTACTATGACATTTCATGGCATTTGATGATTCATTGGAAGTGCTTGGTTATGCACATTTTGATGAGCTTTTGTCACTGCAGAGGCTTGGGAAAAAAGCACACACACAGAAAGTAAGTACCTCCTCTTGCTCTGACATTGTTGTTCTAACTTTCACAAGTCACTCCATTCATTTTAGGATCATAAGTTTTTATTGCTGTCTTTCAGCTTCTGCCAAATGTTATTTGCTTTTAGGTTCAGTAGTGGAAGTTAAGGGAGGAGGGGAAGGGGGGTGGTGAACAGTGAGATTTACTCTATGTGAAAAAGCCTCACAGTACCCAAGATGAAATTTGGAAAGTCAAGCTCCCAATGTGAAAATTCAGAGGTAAGGCTGAAATCCCTCATAACATTCACTAACCTAGGACAATACCAAGATGGGCCCCTGGCAAAGCCTGACTGAAGCTATAAAGTTGCTGGAGAGAAAAGAGCCTTCTCCCTTTAGGAGCAGACTGTAAGCGTACGTGAGAAATCATTCCAGGCATTAGCATTACCAATTTACAGCTCAGATATCGTCACATTTCAAATCCATCAGTCACGTTCCACTATTTAGACATCTCTCAGTCTCAGGGTACTATAAAATCCTCTAAACAGCTTCTTTGCTACAAACACCCACAAGCAGCATATGCAAAGTATCATTTTAACGCTACATAATAACTGAAATCGGTCCCAAATACAGTGTCAAAATTAATAAAATACAGCCTGATGGCTGAGTTATCTACTACTCATCTTGGATATAGTAAAAAATAAGCCAGATCCCCAATTTAGCTTTCTTTTTTTATTTATTTGCCTTTTGTTCCATATGGTAATATTACTGAAGCTTAGCTTTAGACTCTGTACCATCCTGAAACCAAGAGAATAATTTTTGGGTACTGTTGTATATTTGACTGCTACAATATAAGTTTTATTGACAAAGACAAACTAAAATCTTTGGTAGGAGTACGAGAACTAATGTTAAAACAGTTCTGTGAAGGACTGCAGATGATGTTTCTGAAGACCTAGCTGTAGTGCCAAGATCTGACACAGACTGGGTATCACTAAGGAGATTGCTCCCCATTTAATTAGACTAAAATCAAATTTCTACCTGTATTTACACAAGATGCTCTGTTAAAAGCAAAAGTACATAGAAAAAGAGCTGCAGATAAGAACACAAGAACAGGTGTTACACACACTTCCTGCATCCACTTTAGAGGATCTAGGCTTAAATGAATTTTCTCAGCAAAAGAAGACTCTCTGCACCTACTAACATCTACATTGTGGCTTTTGAGGATGTCGTAGAAGGAGTCTCTGCACCCAGAAAACACAGTACTGGTTTCTGCAACTCCCTTAGTTAGCTAAATAAAAGTGTAACACCTTTACAAACCTATGCTCAAACACATCACAGCTGCAACTGCTAAATCTCTACCAAAATAGAAAAAAAAATCATCTCTTAAAAACTGCAAATCACAACAGTGCCTAGACCAGAGCATAGGAGAGAGAATGCCCCATTTTATCTCAGTTAAGTTCTAATAGCAAAATGACACGTGAACAGAAATCCAGTGAGTCATAGCTGAGTAACATGATTTTGTGCAACAGCGGGGAAGAATTATTAAGGAAACCAAGCCACCGTAATGCGCAACACAAAAATTTACATGTGGATGAATTTAGGTCTTTTCAACTGCGACAGCAAGCATTGCTGTTTGGCTAGGTAAGCAGAGAGAAAGAACACAGAATACTAAATTAGGAATCGTCCCTTAAATGCTCAGGTTGCAATTGCTCTAGAGGAGCACCCTTGTTTACAGCCTTTATTTGAAAATTTTAGTGATGTTGCAAGAGAGCAAGGCACCACCTCTCTCCAGTAATTTTTTATCCAGACATTAATGATCTCCAAAGACCAGCAATGCACAAAACTGAGAAATAAATAATTGATGATTTTACACAGTCTGAGCTGGCTGAGTCATCTCCAACAGGCTATTAAAACAGCATCATGAGCTCAGCTGGTATAAAATGCCTAGAAATCCCCAGTTCTTCCTGTAACTGGGGTCTTTTTTCCATTCTGACTGAAGACAATGAGAAAAACAAACAATTCAAGGAAAATCTGAGGAGAAGGTGGGGAGGGGGGTTAAGATTTTTACTCCCCTCTTTAGACATCTCCCCCTTTTCTTTCTCTAGTTTGCACAGCTCTAGTCGCAACTTTCTCTGCACACCTACAGTTCTTGTGCAGGTGAGGAAAGCAAACAGCTGTTGCAAAAAGAAAGGCAAGCTCCCAGATCAGGACCATAAATTCCTTAGCATTGCTCTTGGGATACTCTCAGGGATACAGAACAATTACAGATCTTGGCATTGCAGCTGATAGAGTTCCCTTCCCTGCTTGTGAGCATAAATAACATAGCCTCTGTATTCACATTCAAGGGGGGTACTGCACATACCAAAAGGTTTTTACTGGTTGAACCATAAAAGAAGCTAAGTCAGCTTCTCCATCTCCCCAAAGTGAGGGGCTGGTCATTGCTGAGTGTGGGGTTCACTACTCAGCCACCCCACTGCAGAGCATTTCTGTGAAAGCTTTCTGAGCTATTCCCACCAGGGAATAGTGGAAGCAGATTTTTTAAGACATTAAGCTCTGGTTAAGAGCAGAGAGAAGCCCAGAGTTTCCTGACTCCAAGTTGTGTTACAGAATCATAGAATCACATAATGGTTTGGGTTGGTAAGGAGAAAGGTGACCCTGAGATCGGCTCAGTTGGTCAGAGCATGGTGCTAATAACACCAAGATCACAGGTTTGATCTCCATATGGGCCATTCATGTAAGAGTTGGACTTGCTGATCCTTGCAGGTCCCTTCCAACTCAGAATATTCTATGAGTCTGTGAACAGAGGTCTACTAGCCAACCTTTTCTAGTGTAACCCTGGTCTTAAGTGACACTAGATATGACAATTTCAGACAACCTAGTAGATCAGGCAAGCTTATGTATCTATTTACAGAAAACTAATATCATCCTGTCCTGGTTCCAGCCAGGACAATTAGTTTTTGCAGTGGCCAGGAAGGTACATGGCTAAGAACCAGTGGTTTTCAATATCACCTCACATCATTTTCTGGGAACACAGGTGGGGGTACGTGGAAGCAATCAGGAATTGTCTGGCTCTGCATGGTACTGTCGTAAGCATTTGCATTTTATACACTTTGGCCATTAATATTGTTGCTGTTCCTGTTCATTTTCTTATCTCATTGCTGTTTCCAGTAAATTGTTCTTATCACAACTTGTGATTTTTCCCTTTGGTGCCTCCAATTCTCCTCTCCAGAGACAGGAGGGAGAGGAAGTGGGGAGTGAGAGAGTGATGTGTAATTTGGAATGGTTTCAGTGGGAACACTAAATTAGGGAATACCATTCCTAAACCACAACATATCCACATGTGTATTGGAACTCTCCCTGACAAAGTTTGCTACCAGGAAGACAACCATCTAGTAGTCCCACAGCCTGTACTTTATCATACTGTTCTGATACACACCCCTAAATCATGCAAGAATCATATGAGGATAAGATTGACATTGTCAAAATAATAATAAAAAAAAAATAATAAAAAACCCAAACAACAAAGCCCTTCTCCAAGGCCAGTTCTTCAATTTGTGACCTTCTTGGAGCACTATGTGTCAGAGCTGCTAAGAGACAGAGGACAGAGAAAGCACCAAGATAAGAAGTCAAGCTGCAATTTTACCTCTACCTGACAGTCTAGTAGCAATAAGCCATGAAAAGGGGCCTTGCTCTCCCATCCTCCCCCCTGGCCACAGATTCTCATTATCTCCTTTCTACAGGCTGGAAGCTAAATGGCAGATACTGCTCATGCATACAAATCTAAGTTTTCTCTGGATTAGCAGGCTTACTGCAGCCAGTTTGGTGTAAACAAACACAAGAAACCACTTTACTTTTTTTTTAATTGCATTTAGATGCTGAATTAATTTTGCTGCACCACGAAGCCCTGTCTTTAGGAATGCTCTGGGAGCAAGTTGGTCTATAGGATCCAGCAGAGCAGGGGGCAGAATTTCTAGCTCAGGTCACAGAAGCAGAACAGTAGATGCTCAGCACCAAGCTGTGCATGTTTCTAACTCTGAAGTACAGAGGTGTCCTATCAGCAGTACCAATTTTACTTTCATGACAGGTCACAGCCACCCTGATGCTGATAACTGAACAGATTGTTCTCAGCACAATAAAAATAAGTTACCAAGGATGATTTGCACTATCATTGCTGGTTCTCAAACTCTGGCTTCTCTTTTTTTCCCTGTTTCCTACTTTAACACCGAAAAAGTTAGACCAATGAAAATCTGGGTTAGTAAATAAAATATTCTATCTGAATTTCTTCAGTGAAATTCTGGTTTTGAATAATTGTTTCCATGACAGAAGCCTAAAAATACTTACTGAGAGTAGCACCCCAGCCCATAACACTTTTACCCTTCTAGCTGGAAAGGGAAAAATCTTTGGAAGATTACCTCCCAAGGAAAAAATGGTTCTAAAAAAAACCAAAGCAAAACAACCACACACACACAAAACAAACAAACAAACAAACAAAAAACAACAGAGCCCCCCCAAAAAAACAAAAAAAAACCAGAAAAAAACCGAAAACAACCCAGAGACATTTGAATAGAAAAGATTAACAAGTTCTACCTAATAAGGCATTCATAATCCAGAAAGTAAACCAAGAGCCACAATGTTGTGAACTAAACACACAGAGACCCAATTTAAGCCAAGATACCCCTTTTCAGTGGCATCCTCTACCCATTCAGGGTCTCCCACACATCACAGTTATCACTATCTTTATGCTGCTACTACATTTATACTGCTGTGTTTGTGCTGCCATTTAGTAAATGGGCATGAGAATTTTTTATCAGTTATCCTATAAAGACAGTGACTAAAATTAATTATGCTTTTGTGAGTGTAATGATGGCCATAGATTAAGATGGGGCCAAATGACTGGGACAGCTGGGTACATTTAATAGACATCAGTGGTAGCTAATATCTTTGAAAAGATACCATCCAAAGAAAAGATAAATAAGAAAATCCTAAAGTCTGTTTATGGTAACTAATCCTCATCAAATTACTGCTAGTTAATGGTTCAAAGTGAGTTAGAACATCCAGATCCCATTTTACTGGGCAACATTATAAGATTCTCTCTTTTTCCCTGATGCATCTGAAGAGAGAACTTAATGAAATTACTCTCTCTTCTCCAGACTCTCAAAAAACTCTAAAAAAAAACCCCAAAAACCAAGCAAACAAAACCAAAACTAATTAAAAAATCTAGCATGCAAGCCCTCTGAGACAGGGAGAATACTTGGGGTCTTGACAAAAAATGAATCTCTTTTGGAAACCTAAATAGCAAAAATACATTAAAACCAGCAATTTGTTTATGACTGAGAACTCTGTCTAAAGCAGCACTTCCAGAAAACACCAAAGTAGAAAAAGAAAAGGGAAATAAAATGGTTAAGAAAAAAATCTGGTTCCTGGAGATACTATTACGATTGCCTAGGGCAAAAATATTACATTTTTTAAAATTAGGTACCAATTTCCAAACAATCATTTTCTATATCCTGACAGTTTCTCGGTGCAAGATGTGCACTGCCAGAACTATCCTATTTTCCAGGGCTTCTGATGGAAAAGATATTATGCTATAATGAATCTAACAATCTTATATCCTCTATTTATAATGGACCCAGAATGCTCCAAAAATAATTGGAGAAGTTTCTTAACTTCAAGTCTTCTACCATTACCAGTGCTTAGCAGCAAAGGGAATTGAACACTTTACTAAGTAATAACATGAAAACTCAAAGACAAACTTGCCAACATACTGTCAAGCTTTATCAGGCATTGAATGATTAAAGTTCAGTTCAGATTGTGATCAGCTGAGGCAATCTTCTGGACTTATTTATCTGAAGTAGGGAGGGTTAGCCATTATATATTAAAATACTGCATTGAAATAGAGCCTGATGGAATACAGAAAGACTGAACGGAGCTAAACAAATCTCATTAAGGGGATCAGAATTTATATATTTTCCAAATATCATTTGCAGATCAAATCTTTTCTGTTGGGGTCTCCTCCCCTGCCATGGAGCCCTGGGAGATGGGCCCTGGGGGGGAGACACGGGGTCTCCCTGCCCCTGCTCAGATTCATTCCCCATTGGTTGGTTTGGGTTCCCCGGGGTGGCCAAGGACCCTCGGGTCCCGTGACTGCGGAGTTCCTGAGCAGAGCCCCGGCCATGCGGCTGGAGAAATAAACATCTCTGAAACATCTACCACGAATCTGTCCATATATACTTCGTTTCCACAGGACTCCTGGTTTGAAATATGCTTGTTGCAGTAATCCCCGCTGTAACACTTTTCTAGGAAATTGGTTAAGACGTATTCTTAACGTAATAATTACCTTGATAAGGAAAAACAGATCAGCAACACTACCCAAAACTCTAATGTTGCAATAATACATAAGTCAGTATGTGTGCATCTTTAACACACAAAACAAAAACAAGCCATCCATCTACATTAATTAACCTCTAATTAGCCCTGAATACATATCCATGGTAGATTCCCATTTTTCTGCCTTTCCCATAGGCAGGGTCACCCTCCTCTCCCAAGTTCTGTTCTTCCTTTGAATAAGACTCTTTTGAATGGGATCTTCATACAACAGAGCATAGACCCTATCGGAGCAATTACAAAATCTACTTGAATATCTTTATTTGCAAGACAATTAATTTAAGTCTAATGTATTTAAATGTTACATAGAAGCAACACTTTCAGGTCAATTTGTTGGTTTCCTAAACATCCATGGCCATTTCAGGTTTACATTTGTTCAGAGCTCCTGCACAAACAATCTGAAATGGCTGTGATTTTGCGTCACACTCACCATGTTTGCGGCAGCTTTATAAAAGCACTGATGAAAGGCTTATTATAAACATGTTTAATCTGATTCTTTTTTTTTTGTCCCTAACATCTCTAGTAGAAAAGATTCATAACTCCCAGCTACTCTAACCACATTTCTCTGTAGCTATACTTGCCAAAAGACTGTTCACCTGGACATGATTTCAACAGATACAATTCACAGAGATAACGTTATGAGTGGACTTAATATCTAACATCTCTAAAAAAATAAGGGTTTAGATCAGCCAAGATTTCTGATGGAAACAGGAGGACTCCCCTTTCTTATCATTTGTTTATGATTACCTAGTATTTAAAATTCCAATTTCTGTGTATTGATATATCATTTACTTCAATACTTGTGCGCTTTAAAAAAATTTAAAAAAAACAAACCAAAAAAATCCCAACCACAGACAGGAAACCCACAAATAAATAAAAACAAAATCCCAAAAATATATAGGAGATTAAGATTGTGTTTATTCTGACACAAAGTAAAAATGTTCCTAAAGGATATTTAGGGCCATTTTTTACATCATGAAAAAAGACCAAAACCCAACCCCAAACAAACAATTAAAGGGGGTTGTTTTGGCTTTTTTTTGGCTTTTTGCTTAGCCTCAGGAGATGCAATTTGCTGCTCCTTTCTGAAATAAAGTACAAGTGCATTGACTACAACATGAAAATTTCCAAGAACTCATTTGTTCAAGAACACATTTTGGGTGTTTACTAGGTGCTTGAGCTAATGGAAAAATAAGTTTGGAACAGTGAAATTCAATTTTGCAATTAATGATCTATCATATCTACTCCTTTAAAGATGCTTATGCCTCAGAACTGATACATTTAGGGAAGTAAGGCAATAGAAACACTCCTAATTTGAGGCACAATTTCACTCCAAAGTTTTATAGCAGCCTGTGTGTTATCCTATTTCTTTCACTGATAGATATTAAGGTACTTCACAAAAGAGATCAATCCTGTTAATCTCAACTTCCAGGGGGGAGAGAGATTCACATTGGAATACAGTTTTATCCAACAGGAAGGATATGGTTTGGCCCTCCCATACACTAAAGCACTTCCTATACAACCAAGGTTGTATTCTTTCTTGTTTTGCTTTCCTGGCTACAAACTTGATGTTGAATGCACGAATAGAGGTAATACGTGCAGGAACTACAGGAAGCCAACTATAACTCGAATTTGTGGTACAGTGGAATCGGAGCCTTTAGGAACCGAGTTTTCTAGGTTTTACAGAAATAATATAAAGTTATCTATCGAGAATATACTAGGAGTTAAGAGTACACATGATCTCCCACATCTCTTACAAAAAAGAAGAAAATCTTATTTTATCTTATCAGAAGTGTCCTCATTCTTCATGCTCTGGTGTTGTGTCTAATGCCATGAGGAAATGCACAGCGAGGGTGTCATGTTTGTGCATGCCTGTGACAGGGCATTGTCAGATAGCCCTGAGGAGACACCTTTGCCTCTTGGGTGCCACAGATGTACAGGCAACAAAACAAAGGGCAACAGATGTTGTCATTCAAGGGGTGCACTTATGCAACTGCTTGCAACGTAAGGTTTAACACTCTTGAAAAACATATGATATTGACTTGAGGTTAGAGAATTAATTAAACACTATAAAAGGCAATTGCTGAGAGGTGTCTAACAGTTCTTTCTTCTTAAAGTGCATATTACCCTCAGATAAAGTTTCCAGGTGGACACATCTTAGGTTCTGTTGGGGAAAAAGCTAATGAAGAATGGTCGATAAAAACAAGTTTCTCCTACGAGCCAAAAATTATCTATGTACATCAGCCGGTTCAATTGCCAGTCTTTACAGCCACAACAAATACAAGCTTCTTTGGAAAGGTGGGGAGATTAAACAGTGTTCGTGATACTTGTAAAGTATTTCTTGACAAAGTACTTCAGTGTGATGATAATTTGTGGTAGAAAACAAAGGCAAACCCCATCCTTACATTATCTAAAACACACTGTATCTCACCAATAGTGGCTCTGAGAGCCATCAGCTACTCCATTTATTTCAGAAAGGACTGCTAGGAACCTCTGTTGGAAAATGCCTCATTTCATTCAACTTACTCTGCAAAGCAAGTCCCTGATGTTCACAAGCATGAATGAACCCTGATACAGCCCAAGCAAGAACATTTCATTCTCAGGCTATTTCTAAATATAAGTACCTGTCTTCTTTGAAATCATGTTCTAAGAAAGGAGCAGGAAATTCCTGTGTAAAGGTTAGCACTCTGTTAAACTTATAAAACACTGATGGTTTCTGTGGCTTGCTGAAACCACAGGCACTTCCACATCACCACATAATGACTGTGCTATGGTTATTAGCAATCCAAAATTAAAATACTTACTCTGAAAAGGAATCCTTTTGCTGTTTCATGCTGTCAAATGAACCTGTAGGTGGGCAATGATATTTCACTGAGGGCTGAAGGTGAATGAAAATGGAACTAAGCTGAATGATAAATTCAGCAGTATCATAGAAAACCAGGGTCTCTGAAACCAAAACAGATGAATCTTGCAATGACTAAGTATTGGATTAGTAGCCTGAATGCTTCACCAATTTAATCTTTTTACCAATATTATATAAGGAAAGTCTCCCAGCTCAGTTCCTGCCAGTCAAATAGGTGCTGAGTAACCAACTCCAACTGGTGGTGTATAGATACAGTGAAATGGCCTTATTAATATGGCATGCAGATTTCAAGGGACAAAATACTCATTTAAAGTATCCCATTTTCTCTTTAGCAGAAGACTACCTAGCTTGCAGTATATGGGGCATCACCCAATTTTACCTCTTCTGTTGCAGTGATAGGAGGGCAATTTGCCACTGCCACTTCTACTAACCTATCTCCAAATTGGAAATGAATTAACAAACAGAGCTGCAAGGAAAGAGTTAGCAGAACCTTCACTAGTAGTTTCAGTGAGATTAATTGACAAGGTATTTTAAAAGCCATTTTGACAGCAAGACAAGTTGAAACAAGGGACTGTCCTGGCTTTGTTTTCTCTGTGCTTGCAAAAGTGTCAGATACCATGTTCTACAGTGAAGAGGGAGGCAGCAGATCTGAAAAGTTGCTCCTTCCCCTAGCACATCAGGGTGGTATATGGAAATCTTTACTCAGGCACAGGATGACTAGAAAGGAAGCCATGAAAGCTAAAAGCAGACACATCCCAGCAAGTTACTCTCTTACTACAAGACAGCCACTCCTGGAGAGCCCAGGAAAAACAAGATATTTCTGCTGGTACCTGAGCACAGCTCATTCACCTGGCAGCAGAACATGTTTCAGGCTCTTAAGAGTAGGAATGCAATGACTCCCATTTTTGCTGGGTAATGTCTTCCTAGTAGGGGAGAAAAGGGGGTTGTTTCTTGTTATTTTTAAATCCACCTCACTTTTTTCAGTTTTTTTAATAAAAATGTTTTATTGATGAAAATGGGAGATGCCTTACAAGAAAAGAGCTGTTTGCAGGATCATTGCTCTGCTCTTCTTCACCACAGCCACTGTTTCCTGTTCACAGCCACTCTTCTCCACTGTGGCTGTGAACACTTTTACATGAGCAAGCTGTAAATTTCTATCACACTTTGCCAGACTAGAATTCAATCTGAGTACACTGTCAAAGGAGGGCTGATGGCAGGCAAGTAATTTATTCCCTCTTCCAGGCTGTTTGCTTCCAACAAGTCCATTTCACAGGATAGTTAACAGATTCTCTCATGATAAGGATGACTGCTCAAAGCACTTAGGCTGATGTTGTTTTAATACCAAATCTATACCCCGGTGGTTGACACAAGTAGTGACATACAAAGTAGCTTACAAAGGCTAGTGGAGTGGAACAAGCCATGAAACCTAATATCAACATTCCTCTGTTTCTGAAAGGCCAATGAAATCTCTTGGTGCTGTGGGTTATTTCTTAAATACACAGCATTATAGTTACAGCAAATGTAACTATGCTTGCAGATTAATTTGCTGGGTAAACATTTTATCACAGTGTCGCGCAGTGGTAGGGAGAAGAAGAGAGATCCAACAGGCAGGAATTGTGCAGCAAGATTCCTTTATTTAATTATTTTACAACTCTTTTATAGACTTTTTTCTTCATAGTGTAATTGGTCAAAGGATCAGCCACCCCTTGGGGTGATTGGCTAAAATCCTAAAACACCCATTGTCAAAATATTTTCCTACTGTACTATAAACAAAGCTCTGCAAGGTTGCAGGTGTTCACAGCTTATAGAACTCTGCTAATATCATCCGTGAGAGAGAAAAATATCTCATGGGACTGGAAAGAAGCAAGAGAAATTCTTGCTAGCTGCATATTTGTATCCACAGGATTTCACTTTGAAATTATTTTCAATTCTTGTAGCTCTTGCACACCTAACATATTCTCAGTAACATTTATGTGGTAATAAGATTATTGCACTTTGTTTCCTTGAGGGAAAATCATCTGAAAAAGGGAAAATAAATCCCTTGATATGATCAGCTTATTGCATATGTCCCGACTTTATATGTTATGTATTTTTTGTATAATAAATATTTATAATATAAGGAAAATAAATATTATACAAAGCTTCTACAGAGAAGATATTTTCAAGCTTAATTGATGAAAGTCAAAGAGAGTTCAAATGATTCTCAAACAGAAATTTTTCCTCCTGCTTTCCAAAAGTGCTTTTGACTTGGGGCCATCCCATTTGAACCTATCCTGGATGTTTTCACAACCATTTCTGGAAAATCTCCTCTTTTTCCTGCCCTGAAGGTCCTTAAACTTCATTTCTGCTTGGATCCTTTGAATTCTTTTCCAGGCCACTAGGTATCTGAACACAGAAGAACTCCCTTAACGTGTGGTTTGTCCTAATTATCAGAAGTCCTGAGTATTGTGATAGTTGACTCATAAGCCACTTCTCTAACAGAATAAAAAAAAATATTAGCGGAATTAATTTGGTTTTAAGTTCTTTCTGCAGCCTTTATTTTCACAAAGATATACACGCACAGTCCCATGTCACTTGGTCAATAGGGAATGAGTCACTTGCTGTTATGCTGCTCACACTTTCACCCTCTACTTGCATTAGCAATTAAAAAGTATTAATTGAGCATATGGATTTCATTGAAGGTCAAGACCTGTTTTAATTAATATCTAATTATTTGTTAGGAGCAACCACTGAATTGTACCATCATCATGGTGTCTGTATGTCTAGTGAAAACATATTGATTGCTTTCATCAATATTACCTTGTTGCATCAGCTGTCTGTAAACTGCACTTTCCTGTCACCATGGAAGAGGGACAGTGCAGAAACCCAAAGTGTCAGTGGTGGCTACCCTGCTTTGGTTAAAGATCATGGAAATAAGTACATCTCATCTCAAAATAATTATTAGGTTTTGACAGTTTCCCTTAATTCTGAGAGATCGTTCACAAAGTGACTCAACCAATTATTATCTGGGGTCTTTCAAGTATATGGCAGTTTGTCCATGAACAAATTTCCAAATGGTCCCACATATCTAAAATGCTATGTTCGTAGCCCAGTTAGTTTAGCGTCAAAATTGCATTCTCTCCACACCATTCACCAAACCCTGTGAACTGAGTAGAGAACAACAGTTTTAAGTTTCAAATCTGCAAATGCCTCCTGCAATTTTGCAAAAGCAAAAATCTAATTCTGGGCATGGCAATTAGTCGGGGGATACCTGTGCTTGTCAGCCAAGCATTCACACTATTAACATGTTGGCAATTGCAGTTAACATGTTCATTAAATATACAAACATCAAATCCATAACGTGCAATTCCCTGAGCAACTGCTGCTCATCCCAGTGATGTCCAGTAGAAAGGAGTGAACTCAGATCTGTTGTGCTGAGTTCTGCCGAAAACATCAAGGTGGTTAAAAGCAAAGTGGAGGAGGAAGAAAAAAAGAAGGTGTG
Organism: Corvus brachyrhynchos; assembly: GCF_000691975.1. Lineage (NCBI taxonomy): Eukaryota > Metazoa > Chordata > Aves > Passeriformes > Corvidae > Corvus > Corvus brachyrhynchos. The sequence goes on from NW_008237353.1 coordinate 5,495,835, forward strand.
TGTGGGAAAGATGCTTACACAGTCACAAGAGGGACACATGGTCATGACAGGTGATGTATACGCATCCAACTGGATGCAAATTAGTTGGTCTGTTACACTCAGGGAGGGGAAAAAAAAATCTGCATACACATTGCATACCAGGGTGAAACCAAAACAGATGACAAATGTCAGCACTCACATGAGATATCGAGCAACAGCTCTAAAATGCCTAAGAGGCCATGCCTTTTTCCTCCTCCACCTCAGATCAAATGAGCTTACATCCTTACAGGAGTCCCGACAGAAAAGTGCCACACTGAAGTTCCACTAGAACTAAGGTAATGGTGCTGGAAGACTGTTGAACAGCTTCCAACACCTCCATTAGTGTAACTATGAAGACATTCTTACATTCTAAAAAAATTCATGGTCTCAGTTAAGTTGGGATATAGTTCTCTGTGGCCATCAGTCTGAACTTGTCACAGCTCCTATAGGAACTGAATCACAAAGCATCTGGGGGAAAGCAGAATCCCAAAAAAGCCAGTGAGTCATCCTACAGTGTCCTGTTACTTCAGGGGGTGAGCACTATTCCCAGTACTCATGACAGTGAGCAAGCCTGACTTGTCCACCTGATTTTTTCCAACACTGAACTCAGAAACCTGCAAGAAATCTTACTCATGGTGGTGGGCTTAGGGATTGGTAGGACTGATACAGAAACTGTTGGAGTTCAGGAGCAGCAGTCATCAGAACTAAGTAAATCATGCAGTGAATTTATTGTTTAATAAATTTTTATGTTCTCTGGTTAGCTTGGGAAGTCCCCACAGGAACCTAAGGGACCTTCTGCAGCTACTTCAAGAGGCTTGATATTAACTTTGTTTTTAATAATTTTTTTAAGTATCTAAATGAACAAAAGTAACAAAACAACACTTCTGTCTGTGTTTCGGGAGTACCAGCTGACACAGTCATGTTTTCATCTTACATGCTGTATTCCTTCAGAATATATCCAGTTGTCCCCCTCTGAAGAAATGAAGAAAAATTAAATGAAGAGAAAAAAAACAACTTTTCTGTAAATAGTATAGAGCTTTTCTAATAACTCACTATCATAGCACTACTTTCCTCCCTACTGATGTTTTAGTAGTGACAATGCAGTGCAAACTGAAAGAAGAAAGCCTTTCTGCAGACAGAATCATACAGAGTTGGACTGAAGCTCCAGCAGGACATTAAAGAAGCTACTCTAGAAAATAAAAAATATATATAATAGACATTTAACAGGAATAGACCTCCCAGCCATATCATCTTCCTTCACAAGTGAAATCTGCAGAGCAATATATGAACCTTAGCCTTTTGCAACTCCTACTTGCTTTCTGAATTTCTTCTTCAGAGTGGATCTGAGTGACAGAAAACACAAACTGCATGTTACCCCTTTGTAATGGAAAGGAATGTAGAAAGCAGCAGCAGCAGCAGCAACCAGGCCCCTTTCCTCTACCCACTGAAACAAGTCCCAGCATGACCCTGATGTTTAACGTTTCTAATTAATACTCAAAAAAAGAAGATTATATATTCACACCCAATCCAAAATATGAAAATGAAGAAGGTTTTCAGGCTGTGAAGCTAAAATATCAAGCTTCTCGCAGCTGGGCTGAGTGGATTTGAGAATCCCTTAGAGTCAGCATCAACCATCGCTTATGCATAAGCACAGCACAGTTTGAAGAGATTTGTGCTTGATTTGTGATTTAAGGCTTGCAACTCATAAAATAGAAAGAAGGAGAGAAAGAAATAAAGCTTGTCTGCAGACAAAAAGATTCCAGCCTACCTGCTTTTTGTGCTTCTGTCCATAACTCTGGTAGCTGGTGCTTTTCTGTGCCGATGAAACTATCATTGAATTGATTGTCTCAGTTGCTAAGGAAACCAAAGGGATGATGCTAATGGATACTATTTATGACACTGGGAACCCTAGAAAACATTTGCCATGAAAAGATGGTATCACAAGTTAGTTAAAAGCTACATTGAATCCTAGCACAGGAAAGAGAACTAGATCGGATTTTTTCCTTTCTGTCTTCCCTCTGTCTTCCCTCTGACATTTTATTTTTTATCAGATACTTATAGCTTTATTCTTGGTTTGACTGTCAGGATCACTTTATAGTAATTTTTCTAGCTTTATTTCAAAACACAGGAGTTAGCTCAAACACATTCATTCTAATTCTAAGAGTGGAGTCCAGGATTTTTTTAAAGCATCACACATGATGCAAAATAGGATTTGAGTTTGGGAATGTTCTCCAGAAGACAAAATTTTTGAATCAAAAACATTGGATTTGAGATGCTTCTACCTTTGCTCTTATGAACTATAAGTTATGGAAGATTTTCATAACAGACACAGCAGATCTCATAAACCAAACTGTTATGTTACAAATTATTATATTTTCAGGAATCTACGTTTATATTTTAAAAAAATTAATCTCCATTAAAAAGAGACAGGCTTTCTAAAAACATTAAAAAAGCAGCAGGGGACTGTAAGTTATTTTTTCTTTTTCCACAAGCTATATGTTCACAGCATGAGTCATGTATCAAAAGCAACCACACAAGTCTGAACCTATACCAGTGAAGGATCAAGCTCCAGGCACTTACTTATTTACAGAAGGCCTGAGGAGTTATTTCTGCACTGGAGTCACAGATGACCCATAGTCAGACACCTTGTTGCCATGGAAATCTTACATCACCACTCTCTGCCTTGCTCCCATCCAAGATCCTCCTTTGCATCCCTGGTGATCCCTGCTTGTCACAGTTTCCCTGGGTCCCTCATTTTGGGCAGGCAGCAGCTGCTAGCACGACTGGAGCACAGGTCTGGCACTTCCAGTCATAGGAAGGTCCAATAAAGTGATTTTTTAGGATTATGATTCTTGACGGAACATCTTCTGTCGCCTTACATTCTCATGCACAGACCTCCAAAGCTGTTTCTCATTGCTTAATTAGTGTTACAAAGAAGTAAACAAAGAAACTAGTGTCCTTCCATGCTGGTGAGAGAGTAAGAAATCCCAGCCAATTGGCAAGAATTTATTCCTGGAGAAAGGAAAGAGAAATAATATCCAATGGCTACTCATTCTCATGGGAGAGCCATTCATTGGGGCAATTCAGTGACAACTCATAAGGTGCATCCAGAACAAAGCACTACAAAACCCAAAAAAACCCCACACACCAATCCCCCAAAATCTGGAGGGGCACAGGGAAGCATACACTCCACCTGAGCACACAGTCACAGGATCTCTTGAGTTTGAAGGGACCCATAAGGATCAGAGCCCAACGCCCTGCTCTTTACAGGACTATCTAAAATGGAACCATATGGCTTTAGATGGTTTTTGCAGCTGAAAATCTCTGCAAAATGGGCAACAATTGTTCCTCTTTTTCTTTTTTTCACGTTGCACCTACACTTCTATTTTAGACTCTCCACTTCAGGATCATACATCTATTTACACATCAAAAATACTGCTAATAGAGCAGATAGGAACAAGGGCCTAAAACAAGTTAAATAACATAGGAATCTGAAAATTTATTGGAAGAAGTAGGAGACAAGAGTACATTATACCATCCCAACAAATGCAGAGCATTAAAATCACATAGGGCACTTCCCTTGACATGACCTGGCTACAGACATTGACCCTTGGTGATATCTGAAAACATAAAAAAAAAAATAATACTGGTGATTATTCTTCATACAAGTGGACAATTCCATTTTCAGAAGGATATCTCAATCTTACCCAGCCTGTAAGCATTAGAACTGCAACCTATCAAGTTATTTGAAGTTATTTCAGTATGAGACTATGAGCATCACAGTGTAAGTGAAGGGGGAAAAGAAAAGTTGTGACATTTCCAAGTCAGGTCTAAGCAAAACCATTTGAAGAAAACACCTTCTCACGACTGCCCAGTGCTGCTGTTCAGCTTTTAGTCTCCTCTGTGGCCTCAGGAGAGAAAGTTAAAAACAGTGTTCCTGACACTTTTACAGCTTGTGAAATTTAAATAGCTCTCTTTCTGTTCAAGATTAAAGCATTTTTTTCAGTAGTACTAGTAGTCCCAGCACTGAAAATTAGCCCACTCCAATTAAGGCTTCAACTAGAAGTAATGTCTCCCTTCAGGGAATACATGACATTTTAAATTAAGAAACATTCCAGCTAACAAGCCTATAAATCTTCCCAATTAACTGTATTCTCTACTAGTTTATGAGTCTTCTGTTCAATTTGACAATCCTAATCTCCCAGAGTGCAGAAAAGGATGAGACCTCTGTGGAAGTTGCATTCCACTTGTAGCAGAAAGGGATACAGACACCCTCCCAGACTATACTTTTATTTGACAGATCTGAGCCAAATGGCACATCAAAGCCCAGGACTTTTCACTGCCATCAGGTGAAAAGGTTTTCAGTCAGCCAAAAGCCTCTGTGATGCATTTCTCACTCTCCATAAGGAAGCTCTGTGGCAGCAACACTAGAAACACAGCACCAAGTGATTCTCTCACTGGACCACTTTGCACGCTTCTCCATGGATTATTCTTTTGCTAATCAAAGCTCTCAGGGAACACAGTCAGGGTTTGTCCTAAGAGGCAGTGTCACACAGTGGTGATTGGGGACGCCAGGTAAGATAGGCTGGAGGAGAAAGCAAGTACATGTACACCTGTCAGCAGCATTAAATGTAACCTTTCTGTTATATAGATGGGTTTATTCCCTTTTAATATGTTAAGAGGGTAGCTGTAAAGAACTTCTAAATCGGAGATATGAAAGAGACATCTGGAAAAGTCACAGAGAGAAACACAAGCCAAGAGCATAGAAAAAAAAGAACAGACTATCTGAAGAGATCACTGTGTTTTTTGAAAGACAAATGTCAAAAGCTATCATCCTAAATTGGATGAGGCAAGCTGGGGTACTGCCAGACACACTGTAAAAACAGAGCCAGCTGAAAGACTGTGTTGGCTAACTGAGTGTGATCATGGAAACACGGAATGGTTGAGGTTGGAAGAGACCTTTGGAGATCATCTACTCCACCCCCCCTGTTAAAGCAGCTTCACATCCAGGTGGGTTTTTAATATCTCCAGAGAAGGAGAATCCACCTCTCCAGGCAGCCTGTTCCAGACTCTGTCACTCTCATCAGAAAGTGGGTTTCAGTTTATGCCCATTGCCCCTTGTGCTGTCACCAAGCACCACTGGAAAGAGCCTGATCCCATCATCTTGAAACCCACCCTTAAGATATTTGTAAGCACTGATAAGATCCCCTTTTGGTCATCTCTTCTCCAGGCAAACTGGCCCAGCTCCCTCAGCCTTTCCTCATAAGAGAGATGCTCCAGTCCTTCATCCATATTTACAGCCTTCTGCTGGACCTGCTTCAGTAGTTTCTTCTCTTCCCTGAACTGGAAAGCCCAGAACTGGACAAAGAACTCCAGATGCGGCCTCTCTGGGGCTAAGTAGGGGAGCAGGATCACCTCCCTCCTGCTGGCAGTGCTCTTCCTAATGTACACCAGGGTACCATTGGTTTTCTTGGCCACCAGGGCACTGCTGACTCATGAACAGCTTGTTGTCCACAAGGACCCCTAGGTCCTTTTCCACAGAGCTATTTTCCAACAGGTGCCGGTCATGGCACCTGGGGTTATTCCTCCCTCAGGTGCAGGACCCTGTACTTGCCCTTGTTGAACTTCATTTGATTTCTCACCTCCCAATTTTCCAGCCTGTCCAGGTCTCACTGAATGGGAGCACAGCACTCTGGTGTGTCAGACATTCCTCCCAGTTTTTCAACATCAGGACCTCTGCTCACAATGCTCTGAGCTCTGCTGTTCTGCCAGTTCTCAATCCACCTCACTGTCCATTAACCCAGCCCACATTTCCTGAGCTCACCTATGAGGATGTTACAGGAGTGTGGAAAGCCTTGTTGAAGTCAAGGTAGACAACACCCACTGCTCTCCCCCACCTACCCAGCCAGTCATTCCATCTTAGAATAGAAACACTTCCCCTGGTGAATCCATGCTGACTGCTCTTGAAAACCTTTTCCTCTACATGTTTAGAGATGACATCCATAATGAGTTGCTCCATCACCTTTCCTCACCATAATGAAGGCAAGGCTGACTGACTGTATTTTCCTGAGTCCTCCTTCTTGCTATTTGAAGACTGGAGTAACACTGGCTTTTCTCCAGTCCTCAGGCAGCTCTTCAGTACTCCATGACCTTTCAAAGATGATAAAGAGCGGCTTAGCAATAACATCTGCTATCCCCTCAGCACTCATGGTTGCATCCCATCAGGGCTTATGGATTTGTGGGTGTGTCACATCTGGACCCATAGATTTGTGGTTGTCAGGTCAGCCTAAATGACCTCTAACCTGATTCTCCTCAACCAAGGGAAGGTCTTCCTTTCTCCCAGGCTTTCTCCCTTCCCTCCAGGGTCTGGGATTCACAAGGGCTGGCCTTACCAGTAAAGACTGAAGCAAAGAAGGCATTCAGTAACTCTGTCTTCCCTATCTCCTTTGTCACCAGGGCACTCACAGCAGGAGGTTCTCATTTAACCTAGCCTTCCTTTTGCTACTAATGTACTTAAAGGAGCTCTTCTTATTGTCCTTGTCACATCCCTGCATACTCTGATAACAGCCCTGTGTTTCTCCTAAGTGGTTTGCCTCTTTTCCACATTTTGTAAACTTCCTTTGCCATGATCTCCTTGCTAAGACATGCAGGTTTTCTACCCTCTTTGTGCATCCCTATGAGTAAGGAATCAAGAAATCTTGACCTTGGAGGAAGTGATGCTCTAGTATTAACCAACTGTCTTGGACCCCCCGTAATTCAGAGGTGTAGGATGTGGTGCACCTTGAGGCCATTTCCATGGAACACTGTGCTTTGGAACTAGAAGGTGTTAGCACCTATGCTGGCTCACAACACAGAGAGCAACAATGCACTGTCCCACAGGTACAACCATAAAAGCACAAACAGAATATTTCACAGAGACATTTAAAAAGAAAATTTTGCTAATGTAAGAGGAAAACAAAGTCATTTTCCCAAGGCTACTGTCCCAGGCCGAACTACTGCGTAGTGTTGTGGAAAGAAAGAAAAAAACCCTAACAAAATACACCACATGTCCTCTGAAAATGCATAATGTGTCACTACCTTCCATAAGGGAAGCATGAAGCAGTTTCTGCAGTGTGGCCTTTGCAAACCAAACAGTATTAGTCTACCACAATTGACAACATCCCCATGCTCCCAACTCTAGGGCCATGGCAGCTGATCTCCATTTATGAAAGTAAGACAAAAGCATCCCTTCCTGAGAAGCTCAAGACTGTGAAAAAAGGCAGGTAGTAAAGGCAGGAAATATTCTGCAATCCTTTTAACCCACATCCTGAATGTCTTAAGTCTCTGTACCTCAGGGTTGCCCCTCAGAGCAATCTGTATTTAATAGATCCTGGATAGAAAGTAGAAGAGAGAAACACATTAAGATTCCTCATTTAAAACAAACAAACCAACCAAAAAACAAACCACAAACAAAACAAACAAAAAAGCCCCAAAACCCAACACCACAACTCATTCCAGTAACAACAGAAATGCACCACCAGGTAAGTGAGTTTGTGTTTACAAAACCTCTAATGCTCAGTTAGGTGTGTTTGGAACTGTGCATTACTTGCTGATCTTAATGCAGCTTCTTCTATTGATCACACTGCAGCAACTGCTATTGCTGCCATGTAAAAATCTGTACAGTGATAGAAACCTTTCCACATAAGACCCTAAATGAGAGTGTTTGCCTCATTAGTCAGGAAACACTGTCATGCTCTAATTAATTTGTAGGAGGCAGAAAATGGATAACATATGGCTTTACTCTTACAGAATCAAGGAAAAAACAAGAAAACATGTTTACATGTATTTCCAATATGAAGAGACATCTCTACGCATTTTCCATGTGTTTACCACCTCTTCCAGAGGCACATATAGATAGCATCTTTTATAGGTACCATTCACTCTGATGTTGAGCACAATGAAATCGCAGACCCAGAGGCAGACCACATGCTTGAGTCATTAAAACAATTATGGTCATTATAAATTCAAATAGATAAAAGAATAATTTAGGATAAAGGTTTCTAGTTAATCCCTACCATGATTACAATACCAAGAACTCTTTTATTAACAAAAAACAATGCAAATATTAAGTAATATTTCAGCACACAACTAAGCAAGAAATACAACACAAGAGATTTAACATTTCTAGCAACAAAAGTCTGGAAACTGCTTTGGGTCAGTGAGTCCTAAGTCTCGTTTAAAGTTTAAACCCCACCTAAATAAGTGAATAAATGAGAACAAAAAAAAAAAAAAAAAATTCAAAGCAGCCATGGTCTGTGTTCAGTTTTGGGAGTGTAATTTTCAAAATAGGGAAATCATGGTTAGGGAAATCATGAATCAGAAAGTCATTACAGTCTCAGGACAGTTGTTCCGTGGGACATTGCCCAACATCCAGGCTCCACGGTGTAACACAGGATCCCACTATTCCCCCACCTGACAAGGAAGGAGCCACAATACATTGTGGAAGTTATGTGGACCTGCCTAAGGGGAAGGAGACACCAGGGGCATGGCACACCTCCTTGTCAATGGTCAAACCAACTGGCAGGTAATTAGCTTAAAACCATATCCTTTAAGAAGGTTCTTCTGTTTCCCTCTTGTCAGAGGCCTTTATTACTTACTAAAAGATGTTTCTAAGCTGCATATGAAGCAATTTGCTTGTAACAAAATTTTTCCCACCCCTGAGGTCTTCCTAGCAAGTTCTTCCACCCACTGTGAGTTGCAGAGCCTCACCTAAGCAGAGAGGAAAGTTCCCTTGTGGGAGCTGGAAGAAGGACAGAGCAACACCCACTCCAGCAGCCTACTTCTTTTTAAAGCATATAAAATTTGGAGCATATGATATGTTTACAGTTATTGCTTCCCATAGTAAGTGGTAAATCCCCAGAACTAATCTCTAACCTTAATGTGGAGATGGGGTGAACTGCTGAAAGTGATGTGGCAGAACAGAAGCATCACAGAGGGTTCCCAGTGTTCCAGGATCCAAGAGGCTGGAATTGCTCCCCACATCACAGATCAACCAATAACTGGTGCATTTGCCTACACAGAGCACTGAGCCTTCATCTCCTGGTTTTCCAACATGGAGGGAAATATTTAGTGCCCCAGCTCTTACTAATGTGCAGACTGTCTTGGTCTGAAAAGAAATCATAAAAATGTCACTTTCTCATTCCTTGCACATGCAGTCAGACATACACATGGGCTCTTTTCTCCTCCCACGCATTTTTTTGACTCTTGAGGACTGCAGCTTGATGGCAAGACTCATTTTTATACAGGGGACAATGAGCATATGTGACAGGAAAAACAAGAGACAATAAAGCAAGAAAAAGTGAAGTAAAAGCAGGAAACCAAAGAAAAACACTTCACATGAGAAGTCTGTAGTTCTCCTGAAAACAACCTTGAGATTAACTACCCCATCTTACAGCTCTAAGTATGAGGCTTGCTACAGTGGCATTTCATACCTCTCAAGGCAAAATTGTTCACTTTCCCCAATTTCCCTTAGACTGAAATGTAGCATAAAATGCATTTGTTGTCCCAATGTGCAGACAGAATGATACTTACTTGTTGAACAGAAAAGAGCACTAAATCATATTATTTCTTGAAAAAACTCATACAAGTAAACACAAATATTACTTTGATTTCCTTTGGCCCATTAGGATGCCACTATAAAGTTTCCAACTAGAAGAACAATTTTTTGTCGCCTTTCTTTTTCTCAAAATGTATTAGAGAAAAAGCTGTGACTTGATTTCTTCAGGAAAACATTGTACTTGTCCATATTGACTAGCTTCTACTACTGGAAACTTTAGTAAGAGGGGCAGCATGTCAAAAATACTTCTTGTCAAGAGAGAAAAGAAATAAACAAAAAGACACTATACTGAAGGGACCAAAAGTCCTTCAGATTTCATATTAAAACTTTAAACTTTCAAACTAAAACAGTATTTATTAAAGCAGACGTGATTACTTTGGTAAGGAAGATGCACTGATAAGCTGGGGAAATCATTTTGTAATATCCAGGAAGACCTTGGAAAACTACAACTTTGAGTCCCACAAGGTTACTTTTCAGACCACTGCAAATCACTTGTTAATTTCCCCCCCCCCCCACCAAGTCTTTCATCAGGCCTTTGGCAGTAGGTCAACTGCCAATCATGAAAAGGCAGGAGACAGAGTCAAGTGCCCAAGTCCTCACAACAAACAAGGCCCACTTGGTTCACACAACGAGGTTCATAAGGTGCTCATTGGAAGGAAAATAGGAGTCAGGATACCACTCAGGTTTCATCATTGTGAACAAAAGCAAGGTGGTTGAAGAGTGAAAATGCATGAGGGTGAAGGATTGCCATCTGCCACCTCTCTCCACAGAGCATAATTTTCAAAATCCTCCCAACATATAGTCTCTGGATCTCATCCCAGCTTTTCCTCTTTTATACCACCCATGCTGGAAGGTGCTTCCACCATTCTTCACTGGATAGTTCGCGTTCTTCACAGCAACTCAACTCATAGGTGCTCAAGAAGGAAGAATTAACAGTAGCTCTCATTCCTAACACCTCAAAAAAGGGTGAACTGATTTTGAGTCAGGAAACAAGGATGAGGGAAGCAGAAAAGCTGAAGGCAGAAGAGGTGCTGGCTATGAAAGATGAGCAGTTTGGAACTAAGCCTTGCTGACGTGCATTTTTACCCTTGAAAATGAGTACATCAGAAATCCTAGTCAGTGGCCTTAAATCCTCTCAATAACACCCAATCCCAGGAGGATCACTGGTGCCCAAGGGAATTGCCAAGGTCCAATACCATAAGGATTTGACACCTTATATCCCAAATACCAGCAGAATTCTGTGAGATTTAAATTATATTGGGAAATCAAAAATGCACAGCAGCGTTGGGATCAAAGGAATGTGCAAGAATATGGATTTTATTTTTTTGTGCGTGTGGTTGGGTTTTGTTGGGTTTTGCGGGAGAGAACTGGAGGGGAAGGGAGGGTTTTTTTATTTTTATTTTATTTCTCAAATGTGCTGTCCACATCTCAGCCAAGACAGCTGCTCACATCAGTGAGGCTGCCTGGGTGTTGTAATTCTTCCAAGATGACATGCTCCATGCTTCACTTAAATGCGATTATATATATGGGCAGCATATTCCTAAAGGAGAGAATTAGGGACACACACTCACTCCATATAGTCTACAGAGAACAACATGAAGTTTTTTTATTCTATCACTGTGACCTTAAGAGTCACAGCTCCTAGGTGATTAGGACAACAGCCATAGACTTGCTGTTGGGCTGGAAGCATTATTTCCTCAAGCTTTCTATAGTCACAGCATATATACATTGAATATTTCTGTACTATATGATGCCAGTACAGCTTCACAACTCTTCCACACTTACAAGACCTTCCCGACCTCTAACACAATTATAATTGCCACTCCTTTTCTGCCTCCTGCTTTTTTTCTGTGATTGTCTTTCATTCAATATGAATTTTCTTCCATCAGTGCCCATGGTAACATCCATAGAATTAGCTCCAGGCTAGACAGTGGCCATGAACAGCTCCCTAACCATGGAAACCTGCCAACATTTATCACAAATATGAGGTGTTCCACAGAAGTAAAAAGCACAACAGCGCTTCTTTAACTCTTTTGCACATCCTTGGCACATTGCGGTAGCCAGAGCAATTTGTAAACATGGCAAACTGCCTGTCTTGCCTTTTTACATTTATAAGCATAAGGATGCACCTTAATGGCATGTTCAAAGATTTTAGGACTATAAATTAAACTAAATAGTTACCTTCATGTTAGCCATCAAATAATACGCGAGTCACACTGCTGTCAAAGATGCTATTGTGATAAAGATGTATAACACACAGTCTACCTCGTGATGAAGAATGCACAGAAACTGTTTTACACTGGAAAATTCTGAAGATGCATGCTGAACATTTAAAACTTGCAGAAGTTACGAATATGAATTTTGGGTATAAGGGGATTGATTGTATTTTTTTAAGGTAACTTTAGGTATGAAATTGGGATGAAGGATGACACAATCATATTCCATAGAATTAATGTTGATAGCTTGAAATCCTGATGTGATTTCTTTTAAAACAATCACCAATTGTCTCTTGGAGTGTCTGTTTACTAAGAACATCAAATAATCAAGCTTACAGTGGTGAATCAGAATGAGTAGCAGACCCAGACTTATTTGGGAAGCAATCAAACTATAATTAGACTAGAAAACATTGAATGCAATAAAACACAGATATGCATGCTGTTTGGAGGTTCCACACAGGGACAGAGAAACATTCAGTACACAGCAGAGAAGTAGTCTGCCTTGATCTGCAGGGGAGTCAAATCCAGATCTATATGCACTTTAGAGAAAGATGCAAGAAAGTCCATGCCTGGCTGCTACATGATGCTCAGTTTCTCCTCTCCTTCAACCAATTTAAGACAGCTTTTGCTCGAGAACAAGGAGGTTCACATCCCTAACTTAACCTCAGCCACCATTGAACAGCCTTTGCCTTTACATTACTTATTTTCATTTGAATGCTTTCTACTATGACCTGGCTTGGTCACCTGTAAAAATACTTCTCCTTTCTAAATCCCTGCCAATTTACAGGTTATAAGCCCGTGGATGCATCAAGCCTTGTACAAAAGCTTTTATCACAGAGACTTGTTAATGGCTAATGTTTTAACATTTCTGCATTCAGGACTGCTTACCAGAACACGATGATTTCCATGGCTGACAATATCACTGATAATTAGGAGGTTTTGTTTTTGGCAAGATCAAACATGCTTTGTATAATCCAAGGTATGAATTTAAACTGGTATACCATAGCAGTGTAAAACTGGCACACACACCTACAACAACATTTCACATCAATCTTTCACACAGGGTTGGGTGGCTCTACCTAATATACCTAATCTATGTAATTACTCATATCATAGCATGGTTTTGGTTGGAAAGGACCAAAGGACCTAGACATTCATCTAGTTCCAACCTCCCTGCCATGGGTCACTAGACTAGGTTGCTCAATGCCCCATCCAGCCTGGCTTTGAACAATTCCAGGGATGGGGCATCCGTAACCTCTAAGGGCAATCTGGTCCACAGCAAAGAATTTCTTCCCAAAATCTAATCTAAATCCACCCTCTTTCAGTTTGAAGCCATTCCCTCCTTCCATGTCTCATCACTACACATCCTCATAAAAAGTTCCTCTCCAGCTCTCTTGTAAGTCCGTTTTAGGTACTGGAAGGCTGCAATAAGGTCTCCTCAGAGCTGAGCAATCCCAAATCCCTCAGCCTGGTCTTCATAGGAAAGGTGCTTCAGCCCTCTGATCATTTTCTTGGCCCTCCTCTGGACTTGCTCCAACAGGACCATACCCTTACATTGGGGGCCTGAGAGCTGAATGCTGTACTGCAGGTAGAATCCCTGAGAGTGGAGTATTGGGGGCTGCAGTTGGTTTTCTGAGCTTCTTGTCCCCCAACATGCCCAAGTTCTTCTCCTCAGGGCTGCTCTCAATTCATTCTTTGCCCAGCCTGTATTTGTGCTTGGGATTGCCCCAACGGAAGTAGAAGACCTTGCACTTGGTTTTGTTGAATTTCATGAGGTTTGCATGGGCCCACTTTTCAGGCCTGTCAAGGTCCCTCTGGATGGCATCCCTTCCCTCCAGCATGTCAACTGCACCACACAGCTTGGTGTCATCAACAAACTTTCTGCAGGAACGTTCATTCCGACTGTCCATACTGCCAACAAGGATGTTACACAGCATTGGTCTCCGCACAAAAACCCCTGAGGAATGCCACTTGGCACCAGCCTGGAGCCATTCACCACAACCCTTTGAGCACAGTCATCCAGCCAATTCCTTATGCACTGAGTGGTCCATCATGTTGGTTTTGCATGGCCTGGTTTTGGGTAACATGGGGGCCACAAAGATGGCTCCTGTGAGAAGCTGCTAGAAGCTTCCACCCTGTCCAGCAGAGCCAATCCCTGATGGCTGTGAAGATGGACTACTTCTGGCCAAAACTGGGCCAATTAGAGATGATGGTAATGCCTCTGTGATAACATATTCAAGAAGAAAATCAAAACAAAGGGGGGCACAGTTTTAATTCCAGCTAGAGAAGAGGAGGAGGTGAGAAGATGTGAGAGAAACAACATGGAGACACCAAGGTCAGTGGAGAAGGAGGGGGAGGAGGTGTTCCAGGTGCCAGAGCTGAGGTTCCCCTGCAGGCCGTGGTGATGACCATGGTGCAGTAGGTTGTCTCCCTGCAGCCCATGGGGATCCACAGGGGATGCCGAGATCCATACACAGCCTG
>NW_008237353.1:5510217-5529625 GCF_000691975.1 Corvus brachyrhynchos
GCCCGTGCTCCGAGGCTGGAGCAGCCTGTCCTTGGAGGACTGCACCCCATGGAAGAGTGACCCACACCACAGCAGTTTTGGGAGGACTGTGTGCCCATGGGAGGGACTCACACTGCAGCAGTTTTGGGAGTACTGCTGCTCATAAGAGTGGAACCACGCTGGAGAAGTTAATGGAGACCTGTCTCACATGGGAGGGACCCCATGGTCTCACAGGGGAAGGACTTCTCTCCCTGAGCAGTTTTTTTCCTGAGCAGTGGAAGACGATCTCAGGTGATGAACTGACCAAAACCCCCTTGCCCTGTCTCCCTGTGCTGTCAGTGGAAAGGAGGGAGGGGTTGGGGGAAGAAAAGGTGTTTTTAAGAGCTTATTTTGCTTCTCATTATCCTCCCCTGATTTTGTTAGTAATAAATCCAATTTGTACTTCTAAGTTGAGCCTATTTTGCCCTTGGAGTGTTTTCTCCCAGTCCTTAATTCATGAAGCGTTCATTAAATTTTTCTCTCCTCTGCCCAGCTGTGGCAGAGGAGAGTGAGTGAGTGACTTTCATGGGTGCCTGGCATTCAGCCAGTGTCAAACCATGACAGCCACCAAACTTGTCAGTCATGATTTGTCCTTCATGAAACTGTGTTGGTTGTCACCAATTGTGGTGGTGAATTCCCCCCACCCCCTCCTTTCCAGGGTGCAGTGTGATCTGAGAAATGCTTGTTAGGCCTTGGCCTTGAAAACAGCACCTGGGCTCAGCTCTTTTCAAGCTTATCAGAAACACTGCTCCCAAGTTCCTGCTTGTTGCTAACAAGCTCCTGTTTTCCTTATGACCAGCCTCAGAAAATACTCCTCTTGCCTGAATGGCACAACATCCCTGTTCTCACACTTAGAAAATGCCAACCCAAACTGTGGCCACGATAAAACTTTGTTATGACTAAAGCCCACTCTCTAGCTACCCTATAAGCAGCGATCCAAAATGGGGCACTTTGAGCTCTCCTGCACCACAGCGGGCCTGCGACCAGCAACCTCCCTCTGAGTGGAACCCCTCTCAGAGGGGGCAAACCCCCAGGTTTGCTATACCTGGAGGATCACCAAAACATGACGTGTCCTAGGCTAATACCTCACTCCTCAAGGCCCGATCCTTCACCCATCAGGAGATGCAAAAGCATCCAAAGTGAGTATTTCACTGACATCTGAGGGGAATTTTTCACGGGTACCTTGCTTGCACTGATTGTTTCTGTCTGCATGCATGCCCTACACATATGCCATAGGAAATCTGAGAGAAATACTGCTTTCTTAGATGTTTAAGTGTCTCAGATATCTATGATCCAGGCCTGTAAGTAAGGTTAAGTTATAAGCTTACTTAAATGCTAAGTGTTGTTCTTCTGCTAAGTTATTAAGCATAAGTTATAAGCTAAGCTAAATGTTCTTCTGTCAAGTTGCTAAGTATAACTTCGAAGTTATAAATTAAGTTAAATGCTGTTAAGTGTTATTCCTCTCTTAGATTGTTACAGTTAAGTTATAAATTAAGTTATAAGTTAAGCTGAGTATAAGTGAAGTGTTTTCCCCATGTTAAATTACTAGGCTTAAGGTATAAGTCAAGTTCAAGTACTGTTAAATTTAAGTGTTGTTAAGCTTTTGGGCTGTGTTTCTTTTTATCCCTGCCCTAACTGTCCTTTTGTCACTGGTACTGGTCTCACACACACACCC
The DNA here is from genome assembly GCF_000691975.1 of Corvus brachyrhynchos. NCBI lineage: Eukaryota > Metazoa > Chordata > Aves > Passeriformes > Corvidae > Corvus > Corvus brachyrhynchos. The sequence continues at coordinate 5,511,911 of NW_008237353.1, forward strand.
CTAGGTAGTCTTCGGTTCATTTCTACTTGGATTGCCTGGATTTTGTTTGGGTTTTTTCGTTGTTGCTTCCTTTCCCTTGTTGTGCCTTAGCTGTCCTGTAAGTTGTAGAGTGAGTCTTGCCAATGAACTTGTCGTGCTGTGTCACTTAATATTAAATCTTACTTTTGCCTCTACCCTTGCTGATGATTTTTTAAGCAATCTCAAACACACTTGTTTGTGACACCAATCACCTCCTTGTTTTCCAGGTGCCATAGCAGAGTTTCCAGGAGGCTCTGATTCTTGGCCTTGCCAGGCACCAAGGTGAGACAGACTGGTCTGTAGCTTCCTGGGTCTTCCTTTTTTCCCCTTTTTAAAAATAGAGGTTGTGTTTCTCCTTTTCCAGTCAGTGAGAACTTGACCAGACCACCATGACTTCTCATATACAATTGATAATGCCTTAGCTGCTTCATCTGCCCCCAGGACCCACAGATGTATCTCATCAGGTGTCATGGACTCATGCACCTTCAGGTTCCTCAGATGTTCTCCAACCTGATATTCTCCCAGTTCCTACTTTTGTGACTTGGATGGTACGGGTGGACCACTTGCGGGTGAAGATCCAGGGGAAAAAAGTCATTGAGTGCTTCAGCCTTCTCCATGCCCTGGGTAACCAGGTCTTTCTTTTCCTTCCAGAGAGGGCCCACATTTTCCCTAGTCTTCCTTGTATCACTGATATACCTGTAGAAGTTTTTCTTGTTTCCCTTGACATCTCTGTCCACATTCAATTCTACTGGGGCTTTAGCTTTCTTAACCTGATCCATGGCAGCTTGGGCAATTTCTTTGGATTCCTCCCAGGCTATCTGTCCTTGCTTCCACTCTCTGTAGGCTGCCTTTGTGTGTTTGAGTTTGTCCAGGAGCTCCTTGGTTGTACCTACAGGTCTCCAGGCATTTTTGCCTGACTTCCTCTTTGCTGGGATGCATCATTTCTGAGCTTGGATGAGGTGATCCTTGACTACTAACAAGTTTTCTTGGTCCTCCCTTCCCTCCAGGGCTTTATCCCATGGTACCCTACCAAACAGATCCCTGAGGAGGCCAAAGTCTGCTCTCCTGAATTCCAGGGTAGTGAGCTTGATGTGTTCCCTCTTTGCCGCTCTAAGGATCTCAAACTCCACCATTTCATGGTCACTACAGACAAGGCTCCCCTTGAGCTTCACATTCCCCACCAGTCCCCCCTTGTGAGAAGCATCAAGCCATTGCTCAGTGGAAATTAGATTTTCCATCACAAAAAAGCAAGGTGCCACCATTTATCCAATCCGTAGCATCTTGTCACACTTCAAAAAACAAAAACTTGCTGTCTCCCTGTGTGTTTTGCAGGACATGTAACTTCTGAATTGGGTGTAAAAAGCTCCAATGCAGCACTGCAGAAAGGTGGTCTGTTCCCTTCCAGGCCAATATAAAAGCAGAGTTTATCCTGAAAGTGAAATGTCAGAGAGGGCTTCAGTAGCAGAGCAGTGGTTTCACTTGTACTACTGTTTGTCCTGTGACATTCAGTCATTCTTTATATGCTGCTAAAGTCACAGGACAATTACCAATTTGGGCTTGGTCAGCAATTCAATATTCTCAGCTGTTTTCCTTCAAGTCATTCCTAACAGCCTCTGACTCACCAAGGAGAACTAAATATAATTTCTACTTCATTCACTGCTGCTGCAGCTGTGAGAGGAAAGCAAGTAGAGGCAGAGCACAGGGATCTTAACCACACCACCACCTCAACTCACAAGCTTCACATAAACCACACTGGTTTCCTCCAAATGCTCAGTGAGATGAACACCACCATCTTAGAAACAGTTGTAGAATTTGCAGTGTCAAGGTAACTGCAAAAAGTGGTATGTTTGTAGTATCTAGCACTTCACTAATTATTTTCTGGGTAATGAAGCTGAACCTTTTTACACAGCTTAATGTTACTGCAGCATTTTGCCTGAAGTGCATAAAGACTCAAAGAACATGAAATCTCTTTAGTGGGGGGGGAGAGGGGGAGGGGTAATATCCAATATACAATTTAAAAGATATAATTAAAATCTCAATTTCATGCTTTTCCAAGAATCTAGCCTCTTATGATTTTACAGAACAAAACCTAGCAGTCAGACAAAAGAGATTTTCACTAAGTAACAGAACCAGAATATCACAACAAAGATTAATTTTGTATTCTACAAATTTCAAGAACAGAAAGCAGCAATAAAGGAAAACAGAATGTCACTACAGGTCTTGAAGGAGAAGGCCTTATGACTACATTTTTCATAGCTAGCAATGAAATTGAAAATTATCCTAGTGAACTAAATATCTCAAAAAGATATAGAAACAGCACTGTTCTCTCTTGTTTCTAGAAAACCAACATCCTTGGAATAAGATGCAGTAGTTATGGAAAATTCCTCCTGGGTATTCTTTCTCAAAAGCAGTTGAGAATTCAGTATAACTCCTAAAAATATTTTTATATAACATATATATATATATAAAAGCAAACACAAACTAAGTAGCAGTTTTAACCATCTGGACTTGGATTTTATGCATTGCTTTATGTAAACCAAGTAAATGACAAGTTCTTGATATATTGTACAGCCTGCAACCTACCCTTTCATCACATTTAGGCTGCATGCATTTGTTTTACATTTAGAAAGTGGTCGACTTAACCTTGAACTTAAGGAGCAGCTATCATATGGATAAATTGATTTTGGTTACTTTCTTGATTGCTTTTCCTGCGAATACAGGAGGAGCATGTGTCCCTTTGACTTTCAAAACACAAAATTCCAAGTTAACACCTTTCGCGTTTTTGGCCTTTCCTGTTAACACCTTTTCCATTAAAAGCCTCTTCTGTAGAAAGTGTCAGGGATTGAGGCTGGCTTGGGTACACACAAGACTGATTAATCACCAGGAACAGAGAGGCTACCAGCCAAATGACTTTGATAGAGGATGTGCACACTCCTTACCATGCAGTTGAGCTGTGCTGCAAACTACTGGGGATGGAGACAGCATGGTTTATGCTACAGAAAGTGAGAGTATTGCTATATGAGAAGTGTTAAACCAGCCTCAGGCAGTTCAGACTAAGCTGTGGCTACCACATCCATTACTTCGTTTTTGGCATCTTTTATCTCAAAGGCATCCTAGCTGTAAACACTTGCATGCCTACAAAAGCCTTACATTTCTTTTGCTGAGGAAAACTGCATTCTCATTTCACTTTTAAAGCTTGTCTCAAAATCCTCTTCATGATCAAGGTCATGCACTGCCAGATTCCAGTGCTTAAATTTTCAAAAGGGCATAGTTCTGTATCCACTTTCACTTACTAAAATTCACATCTTTCTTCTATTGCCTGAGAAGTGGGAAGCTAGCTGCTTAAAGCATATAAAGCAAGAAAGGAAGCATGGCTTTTCAGGGGACTGGTACCACATACCCTCACATCCATATAGCCTTCTGTCAATGGATTTGTTCAAGGCCTGCTTCCGTATTTCCCTTATGTTGTTTCAAGTGTCTCACAGATAAGTACCAGAGCGAGGTACAACTCCCTGTTCCACAGGGGCTCAGTGGGCAAGAGGTCATGGAGTGCCAGCAGAATGTCATCCATCCTTCTCCAGGTCCAGTGAGCACTAAAAACATCACAGTAAAGCTGTGTGCAACTTAATTTCTTACACTAGAGGTTTCTGAGCTCAAAATCAAAAGCCCACAGATTTGTAGGTCTCACTCCTGTATCATAAAGCCATTCACTCTGTGTTGGAAATAATTCATTATCTGATGCAGAGCAGGTGGGAGGGTTGGGAAGTTTTACATAGAAGAGCTGAGCAAGTTGTATGCAGGTACTGAAATGCAGTGGGTCTGTGGTATTAAGAGGGCATTGGTCATGTTCATAATAGCCCTTATTGAGAATAGGGGGGAAAAAAAAGGAAGCAAAAACCACAAGCTTTAAATATTAAGATGCTTGAATATCAACTCAAGAAAATCTTTGCTGCGAGCAGAGAAACTCTCTTACTGCAGGACACACATTTCTAAAAGCTGACTAACCAAAAAGAGAAGGATAATAATTTTATTGCAAACCGGGTATTTTCAAAACTAGCCCAGTCTGAACAGGAACTGGGGAGTCCTTGACAGTTGTGCTAAAATCCACTGTGAGAAGCAATAAGACAATATTTTCAGAACGCACCTATGAGGTATAAGAACCAACAAATCTTTACTTTTATACATTCCATGGCTCATACATCAATTTATTCTAGTACATGGGACTGAGAACCTCGAATCAGACACTTAGGCACCTGCGCCACAGGAAGGACAGTGTCTGAGGAGATAGAGGTGGATCTCAAGGGGCTAGAACAGCCTGTTGAGATATTCAGCATTTTATGAATTCCATTTTCAGAAAACAAAGGAACAATTTATGCTCAAATTCAGGGCTCTTCAGTCATTGTTCTAAAGCCTTGGAAGGCCTCGTACTCAGATTTCTCAGGGGTATTTTAAGCATTTAAATCCCATTATCATGTATGAGCTTTCACAGATCAGCAGCTCAGCATGTAATTCAGGGGATTTCAAGCATGCCTTCCTCCCAATAGCTCCTGTGTGAGTTAGTCATGAAAAAAAAAAAAATGTAGGACAGGACTAATTATAGAATAAAACCTGACAGAGGTGGTCTATCTGAAAGATTTTCTTTGGAATAATAATTTTAAGAACAACTATATTTAACTGTATAGCTGCATTCTGTTAAAAAATAGTCCCCATTACTCAAGAGAAACTCTTGCTGTGCAGTTATGTCCTGTTCTCTGCAGTCTTAGCAGGTAGATGATTTTCCCCGTTTTTGTAGCAGTCTTGAAATCTTATGCCCCAACTTCAGTTACTGCTTTAAACAGAGCACAATACCTCCAAACTTCCCTTGAAGGGCATATTTAAGCTTTAGTTTTACTACCTCTGAATCTACAACACCCTCACTCTGGATATTTCCAGACTAATCATAAGAATTCAGCAATGCCCCAACATTGCCAAGAGGAATATTATCTTGTATATGACTGTACTGTGCAGAAGCTATGGAATGGCATCTTCCCTGTGACAGAGCATCATACTGATGATTAGTTATAGCTTTGTCTGTGTTAGCTCTTCTCCAGGTCCTCTATTTCCATTTCCCCTTCAGTTTTATTTAACCATTTTAAACATCAGGCCTCAGCCGTTTCCCTGTTTTCTGAGATGACACCCATCCTTATAATCTCTAATAATACAGATAATCCTCTTAAAAATCTTTATGAGGTAGCTGCTAATGGTACCAGACTTGCTTTGACTCACTCTTTGACCACTCCAGTATGAAAATATTCTAGTTTGGAGGAACTCAATTCGGCCTTTTGAAAAGCGCCCTTGAAAAAACAGTGCTTAGAATGGAGTAGATGCCCCATTGCAATCCCAAGGTGTGACTGCAGTCATACAAATGCACTCAAGCCAGACACAACCCTGGTTATCCAGCTCGGTCTCCGTGTTCTTGACAAGCCACCACATTCTTACCAAGGCTCATTGGCACCTGCTTCATAACTTGGAAACTAGGTCCTAAGTGACCATGACTACACATTCTTCCTGATGTACAAACACTACAATATTTAGCTCCCAGATCTTCCAGCAGATATCTCCTGAACCATTGGAAATGGGAACCTCCACATTAGCCCAGGTGAGATCTGTACTCATTACTGAACCACACAAAAGACGAGCACTAAGCTGCAGGGTGAATATTCTTCTTAAATATTCTTCTCAAATATTCTTCTCTCACATGTAGGGGAGAAAAAGGTTAACACAATACAGTATAGGTGTTTTCAAAAGAAAACTACATTTACTGCATCTTATTTAAGATTAGTAAATGGTAGGCCTGTAAACATATCAGCCCACATCAAAAAATTAAAGTGTGCAGAACCTAAAAGCAGACAACAAAGACAGAGGAAAGCAATGAGAAATGCCTTGTTCTGACCTCACCACCTGAAAAAGGTGTTAATGCCTAACAAAAGATGTTTCTATGGTAAACCACTGAGCTCTTAAAATGCAATTATAACTTCACAGTGGCCTGGACCAGATAATTTACAACTTCAATACTTCCAGGATTCAGGCAGAATCTTGGTGCAATTAAGCAATTTATTTCTCAATTAGCAATGAATTTAACAAACACAAGAGACAGAAGAAAATATGAAAGTGGGTTTTTAAAAAGTGAGACAATTGAGGAGTAAGTTGTATTCAGGTCTACTAAGTCAGACTAGGATCCATTTGCAAGCATCTTAGCAAGGGAAAGATATATACCTCTATAACTGGTGAAGAAATCAAATATGCAAAGGCCTCGGGAGACAAACCATCCTTCCGCTTCATATAGCCAATGCTTCATCAAACAAAACAGTGTTGGAGCCCTTCAAGGCTCCTTCCACTACGCTCTGACCATGAGGGCTATTTTCTCCAGCCACAGCTGATTGATAAGTTCCTCTAGGCTCAGAGCTGAGAGAAAGTCAAGTTCCTTCTGATTCAGACAGAAAATGTGGATCAGAACATGGAAACAGCAGAAGTGGGATGTCACTGAACAAACAGGTCTGGAGCATGAACCTGGAACTTCATTACCATCCCCCCATAGCCATGTCTCTAATAGTGATCCAGCAAGGGCACAGATATGAACACCCTCTCATGACACTGCTTGTTGTCACACTAACCCCATTTTGACTCATGTCACCCACAATTTAAGGACATAGCCACAGGGCATGCTTCTCATATGCAGCATGGATAGTGGGGAAAAATGGGCATAGACATGCATGTGGCCCTACAGACAAAAGCCAGGCCAGGCCAAGTTGCCCTCAAGACCACACAGCAAAGGACCTGGACCATTTTATTTACTGATAGACATGTACCTGAGAATGATTTGTGTTGGAAGGGACCTTACACTATCTTATAGAAGTACTAGGAACTGCAGAGACAATTGCTTCTGTTACTAAGAGATGCCAAGTACTATAAAAATTATAACAGTTTCCTTGGTCTAAAAAAAGCCTAATGTTCTTTTATTTTTAACATGGATGAGTCAGCAGATAAGAAAGGCAATTCCCAAATATAGTGCCTTGCACCAGAGGACATAGCAAGAAGAAAATTTGATCAAGGCTTCCTCCCTTACAGAGATCACATTGCTTGCGATGAGCCACATCAGTCAAACAGCATTGCCCATCATCAGCCCTTCCTTATAAGGTCCCTGGAGTGCTCCAACAGTGAGGTAAAGAGTCTTTTGCTTGGTATGAAATGAGATAACTTCCACAAATTTCTGATGTGGTTAAGACTACTTGGGGTACCCAGCTGGAACACGAACAAAGTGACCAAATAAGTAGATGTCTGTATTGTCACACACGCATTTTTAGGTAGATCTCATACTAAAAGCATATTCTCTGGATCATTTTGAATTTTCCCTAGCACAGGTTTCTTGGGCAAGCATTCCAGAAAAGATACTTAGTGCTACACATGCTGCTCAACATCGACACTGTATTCTGAAAATTTTGCTAAACTACAGGTCAGTCTTTTCTAACTTTTGGCTGTACTTCAGTTCTGTGAGATGTAACAACCCCATAGTTGTCCAAGCCAATCCCTGGCTTGCCACATTTTTCTGAAACAATACTCAGGGTCCAGTCACCTTGAATCACAAGCTTCTCTGCAAGATGAAGGGTGTTGCTATGCAATTCACATTTCAGAGAATTTCTGGCTTTATGGCCACAAGTCCCAGAAGATGAGATTCATCTAAGTTCTACTACTTTCAAGCAGAGCTATATCAATTTACTCCAAAGAGGGATATGATACGAGTACTTTTGGACTCCTCCCTGATGAAACAGCCATGAAAAAAAATTATGTTTTTAAGAGTTAGCTACAAAGGTTCTAGGATTAGGACATCTTTGTATTGGTAACTTGTTGGGTATTCTTACACATTTCTCCTTAAAAACACCAAGCTGAAATTACCTTCACTAATATTTGAGAGCAATTTTCGCGTAATGACTTATATAATGTAGGCAGTTTCCTCTTTTGCAAGGTATCTACATACCCAGGAAAAGGAATGCTCTTATGAATATAAAAATGTAACCACCAGACCCTAAACCATGTCTTGCAGAACCATTTTTTGAACATAAATATCAGATAAATTGTGTAAGTCATAGTGTAAAGTGAACCTGATTTGTAAGTACGCTCCAAATATTTTGCAAACTGCTGTGTCCCACTAGAATGCAGCAACAGATTTGAATGGAAGTGTGGATTATCAAAATTTACTGTAATACTCACTGTCGGTATTAAGCAGACTAGAATCAGATTTTAGGAACAGAATTTAATAAGCCTGTGTAACACTGAACATAAATTATGCCATCTATAATAACCATCACCTCAGATGGCCTTGATAAAGCTATCAGCCATTTTCTACTCCTTAAGTCATTCCCTGGATTAAGAACATAAAAATCTTGAGTTATTTCCATGGATTTCAGAACAATTTGAACTTTCAGTTTTGGATATTGCTTCTCCTATCTTCAGGATAGCATTTATCCATTTCCATAAAGCTGTACAGTTACTAACACATAATGATAAATCACTACAGTATACAATCAGGTAATTTAACAAAGGATAGATTGATTCAGGCCTCCAAATTCATGGGTATCAAACCACTTAGTCCTATTTCTATCACTATTCATTTCCAGTTTCATCTCACTCAAAATACACCAGACACAGAGTATATTTGTATGCCAATTAATTGCGCTGCAAAAGGATGGAATGTATTTTTGAAGCATGTATGCTAAGGTACCCAAAATGCTAAAAAGTAAGTCCCTGTAGCTGCATCTTTTCTCAGTTTGCAACCCCAAGTCACAGAGTACACTATTTATGGCTATTTGTTGAGCTAAATGTCTACTGCAATGTATGAACACATAGTTGGGAATACATCTTCCTTCTTGAGAAGTACAGTAATTATCTCAGTGCCACCCACGGTTTGGGATGTTCTCAGGTGCAAGAACAGTGGGTATGAGAACCCCTTCCCTCAAAGATGTGCCCTTAATAAATGAAGCAATCAAAACAGCCAGGCATCAACATCAAGCACCTCAGATTCATTTTTCCCCCAGAGCCTTAGAGCACAGCACCCAGTATCTCTTGCAAAACACCTTTAAAGCTTGTTAAGTAAACATATAATCCAACAGGTAACATGTTCTAGGGAGAGAAGACACCAGAAGTATAGAAATATCGGGTCCAATTAAACAAAAACTGATAGCAAACTCCAATTTGTCTTAGCATTAATTGAATTCAGTAGAGGTGTTTCCTAATTTACCTCATAGTTTCCAAGATTGGGATCACAGAGAAACATGCAAAAATTAAAACAGAAGAATGCCCCTACATTACTAAAGCAGATACATGTAAAAAAGAGCAAGTTCTTTGCTGACCTCTCTATATCAACTTTTTCCTCATCAACAAGAGCACAGCATGAACATAATTAACATACAAGAGGAATAAGAGTCAAAACAAACTGTATCTCAAGAGAGGAAATCATAGCAGCAACAGATGGAGGCAACAGTAAACATTAAAAATGCTAGCAAGACCCAGTTTTCTCCTCTGGCATTTATGAAGGAATACTTATTCAGAGCTGAGCATATGAACATAATGGTCAACTTACAATGGAAGTATATTCTCTTGAGGGGACCACTGTCAAGTGCACAAACAGTGCAGCAGTGTTTTAAAGCCAACTCACACAACCAGCAGATGAGCTTCCTTCCTTCCAGCACTCTCAGAGACTAAGCTTGCTCCTGTAAGTAACTTTACTTTTGTTTGGCAATATGCAATTTAAGCCAAGGCTTGAGAAGCTAATATACGCAGAAGAAGAGAAAGAGCTGCTACAAACACTCATCATCTGCAAATGCATACACATCAATTTGCAAATCTACAAGCCTCTTACTGACTTTACCACAAAAGAAGTTGAGCTTCTCATCTTTATAGGCCAAGCAACACATGTTAGTGATCATCATTATAGAGCATGCCTGAAGCTGGGTTTAAATAGGGTAATAGATTAAATACCTATTAACTGGAAGTCAAAGGGCACTAGAGTATTTATCATGCATTCAGGAGCCCCTTGAGCCATGGTGGCAGTAGGTTTTAATTGGGTTTTCAGTTGAGGTAATTCCTCTTTTGTGATTTATAATGAAGAAAAAAACTAGTCTTATTTTGAAATGCTAATTCATTGTGTAGTGTAAGATTAATTAAACAAACAAAAAAAACCCCACAAACAAACAAAAACCCCACAAAACACTAAAATTAATAAAAAAGACCTCCACAATCACCAAAATGCTACTGTGATTACAGGAAGGATCTGAAGAAATTATCTGACCTCTCTGCCAAAGAAAGTCTGGAATGCCTTCTCACTCCACTTAATCTCTGTGCAGCAATTCTAAATGCATTATAGTAAACTCCCTCAGTACAACAAGTACTAGAGGCATTTGAAAACGTCCCTGGCCTAAGGCTTGAAGCAGTCTGAGATTGAGGAGTGTTACAGGGCTATTCTTCCTCATAACTGAATTGGAATTGCATTTAGATGCCATTACTACGACACTCAGGAAGGAAGTCCAATTTCTGGGCAAAACACTTTACCACCTCCACCTATACAATTAAGGTTCAAAGAGAAGTTTTATTCCACACAGCCACCTAAGTTAAGGAAGCACTTAAGGCTGAGTCAGTGGTGAAACGTAAACTCTGTTGTCATTGTGGGGAATTTTGCCACTGACTCCAGTGGAACTACACTATTGCCCAAGAGGTAAAAAGAGGTGTTACTGTCTCTTAAAGCAACACTGAAAAGCATAAGAGTGTCTTCTTGTCTTCTGCATAATTCAGAATATACAATAATAATAATAATAATACTATTTCAGACAGCGTCTGAATGAAGCCTGTTATTTCTTGTGGACTCAGGCATCTTCCAAAAAGACTGTCAATCTTGATTATGAAATTGGACAAAGAATCTAGCAAACTCCTGGGCAAAATGCTAAAACAATTAGCCTAATTTCTAGCCTGCATTAGCACGGCATTAATTTTGGGCACCTTTATCACAATACATTATTTTCTCTAAAATTACAGTTATTTACTACCAGAAGTTGTCTCTACTACAACAGCCACAGTGTTGATTACAGCAATGAAAATGCTATACATCACCAAAAAGTCTCCCCTATAAAAGCCATAGTGTATTCAATGTAATTATACAGGTTATGACCAAGATGAACCGTAACAACGGCAAAACCATTTAATCACTAGAATAAGTAACCAAGAAAGTCATTACCCCCACCATAGCTGGAGAAACAAAGGGCTTTGGGGTTTCATTACAAAACACAAACATTTATTTTGGACTGAGACAAAATGAGAGGTTTTGCTTCATTTGAGACTAATACATTTCTTTGTATTACCTTTTCTCTCTCCAACAAAATTTTATTATTAAACAAAACCAAACCAAACTATTTTTAATGGAAGAATCAAAGGATTAAGTTTCAAAGTAGAAATATTTTGACATTTCAATTGTTACTTGAAATATTTGATTTTGAGTAGTGTTTTAACAAAAGCCTTTTTTCAAAATCTTCCTGTTCTCCTTCCATGTTTTGTTTTCTCCACTGAACCAAATAAAAAGATATTTCCTTTCTCCAGCCTTCTAGAAACATTTTTTCTTCCGTGAATTTACAATCTGTCAAAATAAAATTATGTCCTCATTTATAGAATAGGTAAAAATCATTGCAAAAGTTGGAGAACAGAATTATTGCCCTTGGTTATGAAGGATGTTGAATAGCCAGGTATAATGGTATTTTTCAGCCTTGAAATTGATAACCTAAGCAAAAAGAATCAGAGAATATTCTTTGAGTGCTGGGTATATCAATCATGAATGGAAGATCCTACTTTTTCCACTGCTAGCTGTAGAGCATTCAAATTGCACTCAAAACCCCTAATAAAAAGGCACAGTTAGTGATCCAGTCCAAGCTGCAGGCTATGTCAGTGACATCATGATCATCTTACCATCAAGTAAAAAATCACCAGGACATAATTCACATAACAAATTGTTAAAAAAAACCCCAAACAAAAATAAACAAACAACCCCAAAATAAACAAACAAAACCTATCTAAACCACATTGATTTCCTCAGATTAAAAAAAATAGGCAGTCAAATGTATTATTTAGATAACTACATCTCAGTGATTTAAAAGGGCTTAGCTCTCTTAAATGAGATACCACTACCTGAATAATTAGATCCCAACGCAGTTTTGAAGATTTGTCCCTTAATCTTCAGTATTTTCAGCACAAAACGCCCAGAACGATCAGCTGTCCTGACCTATTGAACAAGGGAATAGAATGAAAAAGTGACTTAATCCCCAGTTAAAAATTCATTCTTCAGAGAATATAGTATCATATAAAACCAAGCAAGCAATCAGAAGAAAGGAGACAGTGAAACATATTTTGTTAGGGTGTTGTGTGCTATTTCCTCATGAAGACTGCACACAACTGTTATGAGGTCAAAGATCCTGGAGAGAAAAGGAGCTCTGCTGAATTAGCTCTACCAACTGCAGAGCACCATGCCCACAGTGAAACATGGTCATAGAAATCAAAAGGGTTTTAAAACCCTGTAGGCATAAACAGAAGATTTGTATCAACCAATCTGTTCTTGTTACACATTCACAAATGCAGCTATGTTTTAAATGTCACACATGGAAGTCTGAGGATGATGTCAAAAGGATGATATTGACACTGGAACCTTGCTGGCTTATACATTGAAGAGATTACAGGTGTCCATAAGAGTGGAACTGGTCTGCCTATGATTGTTGTCTGTTTACCTTTGAACATCATCAGCGAGTTAAGGTGAACAGAAGTTCACCGTAGTTAAGGTCACCACAGAACTTTGACTATATTTTAGTTCAGAAATAATAGTTCTCTTGAATGATCTCTTGAGGGTACCTGCCTGTAATCCCACCAGTCTCATGCCCTCTGAAAGTGCATCAGGATCAAAGGTGGAATTAAATTTTTATTGGACTGGCTACAAAGAAAATAACATTTTCCTTGTGTCTCTATTCAAACACCTTGGACAGATTGGACATGCTTATTTTCTCATAACATCTATAAATCATAGGAACAATCAGTGTATGCTCTCCTCCATAAATATATAGTCGTTTGCAAAAGCTGAGATGGCACTTATCCTTCTCACTGCTCTCTGGGAAGCAATTGTTTGGAGAGACTTTTATTGCTAAAATCTAGCAGTGTTTTCTGAAGAAGAAATATGGACTAAGAGACAATCAATGACAGCCTGGCAATTGATGCTTGGTATAATGGCTAATTATATTACAAAAACACTGCAGTTGCACTGTTTCAGAGAACAAAAACAAAGAGCTCCTTGAACCAGAAGATGCCTTTGCACTGAGGTCTTCGCAGCATCCTCCAGACAATGTGGGTCCTGCCTGATAGCAGCCACTCTCAGACACTGCCAGTACATGGGCAACAACACCATCACAGTGTTGTCCTTCCCATCTTTGGTCTTATAATCAATATACATATTTTAAAACTGTGCTTATGTTGATTATACCGTATTTGTGTACTACCTTCACTTTGCCCTGTTGTTAAGATTTGTATTACACATAATTGTATAGAAGAGCCCAGCCACAGAGTAGTTGCATTATAAACTTACAGTGGCTGCTTTATAAAAGTCAACCAGTTTATCAAAAGACGATAGGAAGCAATATAATGACTTCTGGAATAGAGATCTGACAGATAAAATATTAAGACTCCAGAGGATTTTGAGAGCAGTTATTAATGTCCTCCTCATGACTCTCAGCATTCACAGTACAGGTCAAGTTTTCAGTTACTCCCATTTCCCTGTGGGCACCAAAGCACAGAAGAACTTGGTACATTGCATATGAAGCAACTTTAGCCACCTCACCTCTGGGAACAGAACGCACAGGCATGCAAGAGTTACCACAAGACCCTTTGCTTCAAAAATTTTTCTCACAGGTGCACAGGAATAGAGCAGAGAGAGAAACTCATCTGATGTGGCCTAATCCAGTCAAACACAGTAACTCACACACGTGGTGGCCACAGCTCAGCCTGCCCAGAAACAGCCCCTGGCTGGCTGTCCCACTGGGAGCAGAGCACTATGGAAAGTCTTCCCTTGGCAGGAGTGCTGTGCACTTGAACGTAGCTTACACCACACCTCCTCACGAAGAAAGGGAATTTCTTAGAATGATTCTGAACAGTTTCCCCTCACGTGACCTTGGCTTTGAATTCCTCTACCCTTAAGAAAACAAATTTTAAAAATTAACCCAATCTCCTAGGCACTGATCTTCATAGGCAGTGTATTTTAAAACAACACAGCCGTCTAGCGGTAGTAGTAGCTGCTGCTGCAAAGAAAATACTCTCTGCTGCACACATTTGCTGACCAACACTTGACACTTCTAGAAAATGGTTGGTTTGATATTTTGCTCTTCCGTTTGGGTGTAAATTAAGGCTTTTTGCCTCTAAACCATGTAGACACACTGCACTTGCAAAGCTTATTTGGAAACAACTAGGCCTAACAGCAAGAAAGTTTCTTACTGAAAACTGGAAACACAAATGTGATGAATGGAGGCAGTTTCTGAGTGAAGATGGGCCTCTGAAATACTGCTAATTCCAACTGCCTATTCCTCTTCGCTTAGCATCCCCTCACAGGCAATTGTTCACTGACTCATGTGAGCTCCCTGTCACATCTTCAATCACTTGTGTATGCGCATTTTGGATTACACAGCTCCTAAATATTTCCTGGGATTGTGATCTTCTAATTCACCAGCACCAACAGGAATGAAAAAGAGAACTAACAATTCCTAGCCCATATATTTTCAGCATACAAAAGAAAAAAAGCACCTAGATTTATGATTTTGATTGTCAAGAAAGCATATTCTGTACTTATGGCTCAGGGGACAAGAACAAATCTATATCCAAAGATGGCGATGGCAGAATATGACAGATTATGACAATTAATCATTTTTGCTAGCTAGAACACTTTGAACAAAGCACTGGGAAATACAGCCGTGTCTGACAAACAAGTAGCCAAGCACTGATTTCTGGACAATAGCAACAGATAAATCACCTCATATAAAACAGGAATGCAGCAGCTGGCAGCGTGTCTAGAGTCTGAAAAAGACACCTCTTTGATTCATAAACCATGCTCTGCATCAGAAGTTTTAAAAAATAAAATACCCTTTATAATAGACGTCCCAGCTCTAGAACAGCACTACAGACCTGAGCCGACCTCTGCCTTTTTGCCCCATTCCTCCCCAGTATTTCTGGCCCCTTAAGATCACCTCCTTAATGGCAGGACAGCTCCTTGAGGAGACTCCAGGCCAGAAGAAGGACAGACAGCTTTTAGTTATCAGTTCTGCTCGTTGTGCATCTGTGTCAACTGCAGATTTTCCAGAAGTGGAAGTGTGATGTGCCTTGCTCTCCAGATGAAGGTGAGCCAGTCATTAGGAAGGTAAGGACAGGCAACTGTGTCAATAATGTCATTACAGCAGAACTATTCAGGCCACAGCTCTCCACAACATGTGAAACAGAAGAACAGCCTCTGGAATCTTGCCATCACCATTAAGCAAATAGGAACAGACATCTGCAACTCACTGAACTTGAATCTCATACCAATTTCTGCATTTTGCTACAGGAGAAACGTGTTTTACAGAAGCTGTAATTTCTCCAATTCAGCACAGGCTCCCAGAAGCTACCTAAGCTGTGTTCATCAAACCAGCTGATAAAATCACTTCAACTCTCAGTAAGAGAGAAGCTGTAAACTCTATGGCAACCAACACCACCACCTACAGAAGTTCTTGACAGGATTTTTTCCTCAGCATGCTCACTACTGTCCATTATAAACCTTTAGAACAGCAGATGGAAGATAAAGAAAGCACTAGACTTGAGTTTCCTCTCCACCAGGGGAAAAAAACCAAACCAGTATCTACAGCTTGAGGTAGAATATTGCATTTCCTCTCCATGCCACTACCAGCTGAAGCCCTCAGGATAAACACAGTCTAAATTTTTTGAAAGCTGGTAGCTGAGGAAAGACCTACATTTGGAAATTCCTTCATGTAACAGCAGCTGAAACCCTGAGTCCCACCATGACCTATAGGTCCTGCTATTCTAAAACATCTTTGCATTGATGTTACCTATTTCAAGGCTAAATAGGACATGTACACTCTTCTGTTCAATGTTTCTCATTACCAAACTCAGCTACACTTCAAGAACAGCTCTGATCTCAGGCTGAGTTTAAAGTTTTCCTAATGTGCTAAAAGTGCACTAAAATCAGTTATGATATCACCAATGGTTAACCTTCAGGGTTGTTAATTTGGAGTTCACAGATCAATTTTTGCATCACAGCAAATGTTCCCATTGCTAAAACATTTAATTTGTCTTGGTTAGCTGAGCATGTAACTTCTGTGTCAGGAAACAAAACTGGGCCAACACAGGTATTTAATGTTCTTTTTATTTATTGCTTTTGTCAATAGGTAAGTAAGTAAAAGAAGCTTTGTAAACAGAGGGAGGATTGATCATGTAGATTAATTGCTTTTTTTATAGAAGACATCTTCCTGATCTGAGATAAAGCAGCATTCAGTTGCAACTGCTATACTACATGTAAATGTGGTGTTAGCTTTCCAGGACAATTACTCACAGAATCGCTTTTAAGACTGATAGCCCATCTGGCTTTTCATTTATCAACTCACTGTATTTTCCTGCCTTTTTCACAAATAGTTGTCAGTTTATTACGTGCTAGCTGCTGTGGGCTGGGTATGCTTATTATACTCACTGAACAGCACACTGCTGTAAAGTAGCACTGCTCAGGTCAGGGGAACATTTGGGCATTACTCATTGCCTGAAACAAGAAAGGCGTAACAGTTTTGGAAGGACAGGATGAAGTGCACTGAAACCAGCATTTCTTCCTCCAAATCTAATCCCTTACTTGCTGGTTTTTAAATAGCTATTTTTATGATTCTTAGTTTGCAACTACCCAAGCTCACTGTCATCATCAAATGCAGGATTTTTTTTTTTCCAAAGAAGCTTGGGCTATTAATGAAACCATTATTCTCACCTTATTCTTTACATATTATAGCAGTTTAAAAATACCTTGTTTTTCCATCGGCTAATACTATCCCATTTTGCTTTAATGCACTTCCACTTTTTCTGCATGCAACAACACTGTTTCTGTGCATATTTCAGTGCACCATATGGATATGAGTCTTTAGAACTCTCGCCCTTTGCATTCTTTCAGAGGAAATTACGTATTTCCTCTTCATGGGATACACTTTAGCATCTCCAGCTCTTGGTGCCTTGTCATGCTAACTCTTTCCTCAGTAGGTTCCTTAGAACCCCAAACCTGCTTTCTTGAAATCTTTCCCCATGAACAACCAACCTGTTGCTGTCAGACGCCAACGCCTAGCCCTCACGCTCACCCTGTCTCCCTGAGGAGTCTCCCTCGGTCTCCGCTGACCGACGCATTTCCCCAGCTCCCAGATGTCAGTGCCTTGTCCTTCGCAGGACACTTTCTGTCACGTCTATCCACTCGGCTGGACAGATGGCACAGCCCTGGGTCCCTACGGTTTTCGATGCTGACTAAAAGGGGGAGGTGGTGTGGGGGGCGCGATCAGAGGCCTCTGCGCCTACACCCAGGGAGGAGACCGCCGTGACCTTGGCGTGCACCTGCGGGCCTGCCCGGCGCTGCCGGCG
>NW_008237353.1:5529983-5556053 GCF_000691975.1 Corvus brachyrhynchos
CCGGCCTTTCCGCGGCCTCCGGGGCACCGCCGGGCGGGTCGTGGGGGCCGAGATCTCGTCGGCGTCCGGGCGCTGCGGAGTTCTTCCGCTTCGGGCGGGAAACGGGAGATGGAGAGCATCCCGCTCCGGCCCCTGGCGGCGGCGAAGCGGGCGGGGCCACCCCCAAAGGAACACAGGCGAAGGTGCTGCTCGCACCCCCGTGCAGGGCAGCGGTGCAGAAGTGGCTCCCGGAGGCAGCCGCGCGTCCCGGCTGTCCTCAGGGCAGCGGCAGAAGGTGCCCCTGGCAGTGCCGCAGCCCCGAGCGAGGGCAGGGCACCGGGACGGGCGGAGCGCGGCTCGGCCCAGCCGCCGGCCCGGGAAGCGCTGGGAGCGCAGGAGATGACAGAAAGGCCACCTTGGAAACTGCTGTAAAAAGCAGGCTGTTTATGCCAGTGTACCCCCTTCGCAAGGAACGCTCTCGGTATGTCAGGACTGGAAACGGGGCTCTTTGAACAGAAGGGTGAAAGTATGTAAGTCTGAAGAAGGGAGAGGGCGACTTCACCTGTGCCAACCATCAGCATTCGTGGCTTACACTCGGTGGCAGTGTGGTATCACAGAGCAATGACACATCTTTATTTCCTTTTGTGCTGCTTTTTAAATGACAATTCCTTACATTTTTATTTTTTTTAAATGTGTTCAATCCTGGCTCAAGAAAGCAAAGTATTTGGAAAATTTATGGGGTAATTTTTAATGGAGCTTGCTCATCTTTTAATCTGTCTGTTCACCAGTCCAATCACATCTCCCCAGATCAGCAGAGGATAGTAAAGCTCAAAGTAAACAGGACAGCTTTTGCCATGGAAACAAAAGTTGCTAGGGGATGGATTGCTACTATGCAGTGGTGTTCTCTGAAGCTGTGATCCTACATCCCACATTTTCCTAACCACCTTGGGTTTAGGCACTGAAAAACTTAATGATTAAGCCTCTTCTTTTAGACTGGATGCATGTTTTCAGATCGTGCATAACACAGATTTGGGTAACAGCGACTCTCTTTTTAGCAAAAGTTTCCCAACATTTCAGTGTTTAGTTTCTCAGCCTTGAAGGCGAGACATGCAAATACACATCAACACTCAAGAGATCATAGCTACTGCAGTATTTATTCATCCAATGTAAACGGATGCTATGACACACGTTTCCCTCTTACTTGTGGAGAGCTGTTTTCTCTGACTGTTTCAGTTCCTGTGTCCTATCTGTAAGTAGCAAGAGCATTACATTTACATTGTAGCTGAGAGAAGAGACCATCATAGCCCAGATTACCACGCTGCTTCATATGGGGCTGGGGAGCTGCTTTCTCTTCTCTCTTAAGGGGCAAGATATTTTGCAAAACATAGGAAATTATGTATAAGTAAAAGAGTCTGACCATGAAGGAAATGTTCAGTAGAATTATTTTGCAGTGCTTGAAAAGAATTAATGATTCTGGCAGTCCTTTTTCTTTTTTTTCCTTCCATTTTAAAAGGTCATGCTACTTGATGCTATCACAACTCTTTCAAGCATGAGATCATTCTTTTGTTTTCTATTTCACCTCCCAGCTCTTATTTATCATTTTGTTCATATACCTGACCAAAACCACCTATTAGCCTTTTAGATTGCTAAAGAAAAATAATCTACGTGTCATGTAAGTGATTCCAAGCTGTGTGGTCTTTACAGGCAGTTCTTCATCAGGCTGTTAGAAACACTGCATCCTTGGTTTTTTTGCCTGACTAAACCTACAGACAGTGCAGTGAATGCAAGATCATGTTTAAAAAGGTTTCTGTCATGTCACATTGGGTTTTCTTAAATTAATCACAATAATTAAAGTTGCTGGTTCAGACTCAGCAATGTGCTTCACCTCCCTTCTGAATGCTCCTGGTGGCAACTGGAGTAATACAAGCAAGCTGTGGCAGGCCAGGTCATTTATCTGGCCATGTTAATTCTGGTTCTTCCCTGGGTTGACCTTGTGGAGTTGCTTACACCTGGGAAAAATATCTATCATTCTGCTCATTATATGATGCTAAATTTTCTTGCCTGAATGATTTAAGTTAGCCAGAAGTTAAGCATAATTTATTAAGAAGGCAGGGTTGATGTGAGAATAAAGATCTAAGTAAGGACCCAAGACAGTGAGTCTCTGGAGAACTTTAGTTGACCTCTTTGCTTTATTCTATTTCTGATGTGTGAGATGGAATCTTTGTTTAACCAATAGGTGGGTTGAGGGGTAGGGATGTAAAGTGTTCTTATTGTTGAGGTGTAGGCAGTGTGACCCTGCATGAGAGAGCTGGGGCAGCTGTGGTAAACTACACCATTTTTTCCTCTTCTCCTTTTCCCCTAAGGTATGTTTATGAGGTGGGCAGAACTCTGGTTTTAAGAGAACTCCTCAGGGCTTGTGCTGTTAAAAATGGCAGCTAGCTGTTGAACAAATGGTGGAAGTGAGAAAAGAGGACTTCTTGTCCTCTCTTTTTGGGTAGGGAATAAACAGTTCCTGAGAAAAACAAAAAGAGCCTCCAAAAGTAGAATAACTTGCAGCTTTTCCCCACAGCAGTCCAGATTATATACTTATATACATACCAGAATTTTTTTTTTCTTTTTTGTACCTCAGAAAATGATAGTGTTCAAAACTTCATAGCATGGTAAAAAAGCACAACTGTCCTGGTTTCAGCTGGGATAGAGTTATTTTCTCAGTAGTCATTACAGTGCTGTGTTTGGGATTCAGTATGAGTACAGTGTTGATAACACACTGATGTTTTGGTTGTTGCTTCATGCTTGCCGTAAGCCAAAGACCTTCTCAGTGTCTCATGCTCTGCCAGTGAGGAGCTGCACAAAAAGCTGGGAGGAAGCGCAGCCAGGACAGGTGATGTGAGCTAGCCAAAGGGGTATTCCACACCAAAGAACATTATGCCCAGTAGGGAAACTGTGGGAGTTAGTAGGAAAGGGACGATGGCAGTTCGGGGACAAGGTTTGGCATTGGTCAGGCTGGTGAGCAACTGTATTGTGCATCACTTCTTTTTCTTGGGTTTTGTAGGTTACGGGACGGGTTCGGATGGAGACGAAGAGATCTCTATAGGCAGGTCTTGGGACACATGGGGTTTATTGTAAAAGGCGTGGGTATAGGGGCACTGCTCAGAGCTGCCAGACTCAGCTCTGAGCAGGCCCAAGAGAGCAAGAGAGTAAACGGGTGAGAGAGAGAGAGAGAGTGTAAGAGCAAGAGTGGAAGTAAGAGCAGGAGTGGAAAAAGTAGTAAGGAAGTAAGTGTCTGAAGTCCTGGTTACAATACAATAAATCATCTTCTGTACTGAATATTCTAATTGTCACTAACCAATCTAATACAAGATACAAATCCTATAGCATTTACATACAGCCTATAAGAGTTCTTATATTACCATAGAGTGTTACATCTTAACTTCTAAAAACTACTCTTTGGACCCCTTCTGCTGAGCTAGTAGGGTCTGCTCTGACCCTTGGACCTGCTTGCAAGCAGAGGGTATTGTTCCATCAAGAGGGGATTACCTTCAGTGGCCATACCATTGTTTTCCAGTTGTTCAGTAACTAAGACTTGGTATTTCAAAAGTGGCTTTCATTTCGATGTTGCCTGTAGTTTTCATATTCCCAAAATCTTTTGTCAGGCAATCATATTTATAAGGCTTTCCTGTTTCATCTTCCCCAACATGTTTTATCTCTCCTTTTTTTATTTAGTATTACTAGTATTATATTTTACTTTGTTTCAATGATTAACTGTTTCCTCAGCCTACAAGCTTTACTTTTGATTCTCCTTCCTATTCTACCATGATGGAGGGCTAGAGGGTGGGGATGAGCGAGTGGCTGCAAGGTGCTTAGCTGCCAGTTGAGCTTAAACCATGGCACAAACAAGTGGTTTTCAGTATATTAACTGTAGTTGGAAACATCAATGTAAGCTATGTGCAACTTGACACAGGGTGGCCCCAGGGCCAGGCTTTCCCTGTTCACCGGGTGAGCAGCTGGTGCTGTCCAGGAGTTTCCTCCTCTCTCAAGGTCTGTGTCCACCCTGCCTGTTTTTCCACCTTTCCTTGGAAGGCCAGCACCTTGAGCACACTGTGATGGACACTGATCCTGTATTATCAGCAGAGAGCAAGCCCATCCACAGAGTTGGAGAGCACTTCTTTAATTTCCTAAAGCTTTACAATGGCTGAGGTGGAAAAGGGAAACTTGCAGGGGGTATAGAAGCAGTATGGGGTTCAAAAAAAGGGGCTCCTGCCAGAAGCTGTGGTTGGCTCTACCCCTGTTGCTTTGCAAAGCTCAGTCACCAGCAGTGTTCCCTCTGGCCCTTGGCAAGTCCCCCAGCAACACGTGGGCTGCCTTCTCCACTGGGTCATGACTTCTGTGAGAACCTTGAAACCTCATCACCGTGTTGTAAGAGAGATATTTGCAACTATAAGATGTTGAGATCATGAAATCCCCAACTAAATGCGTATTAGATATGCAAAATAAATAAAACCCCAAGATAATGGGTTTTTGTAAAGAGGAAAAAGTAAATCCCTCTTTGTTCCTGAGCCAAGAACACAAACAGGCTCCCAGAGGCTGGAAGTTCACTGTTTATACCAGCACTAATTTCTAGCAGAGCCAGCCAAAAGATTCAGTCAAACCATTGCTATTCCCCACCAATATTTTCTGGATTCTCCTTAATTTGAATGCTTGCATACTCAGGTATTTCATACTCAGGAAGATCACCCATTCCCAAAGGGCAAAGGTCTATAGGGCTGCAAAACTGAGAGGTACCAGCTGCCATGAGCACATAAAAACCTCCCTCCCTCTAAGTGAAGTTGCTGTGGAAATCTGACATACAGCTTGAAGCTGATATAAATTGAGCCATGACTTTCAGGTGCAAGTTCTGATTAACAGTTCCCTTTGGACTAAGCCTTTTTGAACTTCTTTAAAGAGAAGCCAATGAGCCTAAGTAACATTGAGCTATTGCTCAAGTTGTTTTTAGGAGCTAGTATTATTTCAATTAATTCAGTAGCATTACACCCACGCAAGCAAGTTCAGGCCTTGGACTTGCATAGTTAAATATGGATTTTGTGTGTTAGGAGAACTTCCATGAAATGGAAAGAGTAAGAAACTTTGTTGGTAGTTTTCATAGCAGGCAAAATTCTGATTATATTAAAGTCAACAGGAGCTTGGACATTGACTTCTCCAAGAGAGCAGTACTTGGCTGTGAGCTTAGAATTTCCATTTCAGTCTCACTGAGAAAATTGATGCTGCTACAGAATTCCATTTTTAATTTTTTTTTAACTATCCCTATTTAAGCACAAGTTATGTATTATTTTAATCTGTCCAGGACTTATTTTGCCTCTATTTCCCATGGCCATGAATGGTATATCAATGCTTAATCCTGCACTTCAAAAGCTCAGGAAAAAACATTTTAAAAAAAACCCTTACCCAGCAGTTTGGAAAGTTCCTAAGGTGGCAAACTCTAGTTAACTGACAGAGATAGTCTGGAAGAGTGGCAACATGAGCTCTTGAGGGATGCTGGATTTTTTTACCTGGCATATCCTGCTTTTTTTAGTCTCCATGGAAACACAGTATCACATTAGTGTGAAAGATGGGGAGTGAGCACCCTGTGTATGGTAGGGAATGTTCCCTGAAGCACATCTGGCCTATGCTGTGTCAGGTCTCTGAGTTCCTTGGGTTTGCTTGAGCTGAGTCACTACATGCAGCTGTACCCAGCTCATTTCTTGGTTTGGAAAAAATGGAAGGAAAGGTCTCTCCTGGGCCATTTTTTTTGCATCACATCTGGAAAGTTTGTAGCCATCTTTGCTGCCCACCACACCGATAATGATCTGCTTTGTGTGAAACCTCTCGTTGCAGGTAGGAAGGATGAGCTCCTATGCTGACATCTGCGGGTCCAAGCACACGCAGGGCAGCACCGAGGGAGGGTACCAACGCTACGGAGTTCGGTCCTACCTGCATCAGTTTTATGAGGATTGCACAGCTTCAATTTGGGAGTATGAGGATGATTTTCAGATCCAGAGATCGCCGAGCAGGTGGAGCTCTGTATTCTGGAAGGTACTGCCTGTTGCTTTTTACTGGAGAGACTCCCATTTCAAGACTTTCCCTGTGTAACTGCTGATGTTAAGTATTCATCCAGAAAGGCCTTTCATTGCCCAGTTTTGCCTGAGGTGGCCAAATAACTATGCCTGAAAGCAGGGCACTCTTACCAAAATATGTCAGCTCCCTGGGGTCTTGGGATCATCTAGTTTCTCTGTCCCAATGTCACTGAAACACCAAAGTCTTGTCTGGAAACCTCACATACACCTTGGAAGTGTAGTTTACCTCTGTTCTGCACCCATAGAAGTCCTGCCAGACTGCTGGGAACGGGACTGGTAGGTTAAGTGCAGAGTGTGACCTAGGGATCAAGAAAACCAAAAGATCTCCATTAAGGTCGGGGAATTTGACAGAACTGGAGAAGAGGTTGGTTGGGGCCTGTGAGGCCATCCAAACCCTACCCCCTGATGATCCCTACCCCCAGGAACATTCTGGGCAAACCAAATTTTGTACTTACACTTGAAATATGCTATAAACACTCTGTGATCCGTTCCTATGGCAATAGCAGCTTCCTTCTAATCCCTCCAAAGGAATGACATCTCACAAAGCAAAAGCAAGTGGTGGATATGACAGACTACCAACAGGGACTGAAGTTGGTGCTAACCACCAGCTAAAGCTAAAGGAATAATCAGTTACACAGCACTAGGGTTAAACTGTGATCCTCTCTCTGATGGGGCCTTTCAACATGAAATGCTATGTAGAGATAGCAATCCATATTCCATTGTTTCCAGAAATGTCAATACTCAATTATATAAATATGAGTTGTAAAAAGACAGTTTTTCCACTAGTTCCAGTAGGGCCTCATATATCCTAAGAGAAAAATACCTGCCTTCTCCTAGGAGGGAGAACTGTATCTGCAAGACGTAGTGAAAGATAAATGCCTCCTAGGAGCACTTCCCAACTGAAAACTGGAAAAGGAAATGGAAAAACTGGAAATTAACTGGGAGTTTGTTTGTTTCTTTCTTTGTTTTCCAGGTCGGACTCATCTCTGGGACGGCTTTTATGCTGATAGGTGTAGCTGTTCTTGTAGTGGGTTTTCTTGTGCCACCGAAAATCGAAGCCCTTGGGAAGGATGATTTTGTTGTTGTGGATACCCGTGCTGTTCAGTTCAATGGGTCCCTTGATATATGCAAGCTGGCAGGAGCAATCTTATTCTGTGTTGGAGGGTCCACTGTGGCAGCATGTCTGCTGATGTCTGCTTTTGCTAAAAGTTACTCCAAAGAAGAGAAGTACCTCCAGCAAAGATTTAAAGAGAGAATAGCTGATATTAAAGCCCATGCAAACCCAGTCACAAAAGCGCCAGCACCAGGAGAATCAAAAATACCTGTCACTTTGTCCAGAGTTCAAAATGTCCAGCCTTTGTCTGAAACCTGACCCTTCCCTTAGGTTTTGTTTCTCTTGTAGATCACTTTAACTGGAAAATATCAGCCCTTGTTGGCATCTGTGCTAGTCAAGTAAAACATTGAGTGCTCTGCTATATAAACATGCAGCTAATGGGGGAGCTGCTCTGGTAAAAAATTAGGATTGGGAAAAAGGAAATTATGTGATTAGACCTGTGACTAATATATTCAGTACATTTGAACCTTTTAATCTGTGTGGGTACAATAAGTTCTTGCAACAGTTATTAGGTGTTTATCTTATCAGATTGCATCCCTGGGAAACCTAGGGGCGCACTTATGACAGCTGTACCAGGAACACTCTACATCCCACTATTTAAAGTTTAGATGAATTTGCTATTTTTTTAATTTCATTAATTTGTTTAAATTTTTTTTTTTTGCCTTTAAAATACTGTTCAGTCTTACATGTCCCACCTGGTTCTGCTGTCTGGGAAGCCAAGATTCTGCCCTTGTAATTTGCACTTGTCCTCCTGTCACATGCTACAGTCTGTATCAAAGTAATACTTCACAGGTAAAACATACATGTCAGTGAGAGCCCTTAATTTGATCCTGGCACATGTCACTTCCCAGCAACGTTACTTTCTGGGAAAGACAAGTTATACTTGATCCTGAGTTACAACTAACCTGTGCTAAAGTGCCACTTTTGTCTTAGTCATTGCCATGTTAGCAAAAACTACAAACAAAATAAAGATAAGGAATTCCTGTGGGAGGAGGAACATCATACTTGTGTGTCTTTGCTTTGATATTGTTTCTTTCATTGTTGTGTTATGTTGGCGCTAATACAAAATGTTTTAGTTTTGTCTGGGTGAGGATGAATAAATGTAGTTTGACATGCCCAGGTCCTGTATTCTGTCAGTACATCAATGCCATGTTAGATGATCTCAACGTACGTATCTAAAGACATTTTGAAATGCTGTTTATATTTTTATAGAGAATAGAAAAAGTTATGCTTAACCAGATACATTCGTGTAAATGCTTACCTAAAAACTTGTCCTTTCATGGGAGACCCCTAATTATTTTCTCACCCAGGGCAATTATTTCACTGTCTGAATCTATGGATTTAAATTAAACTGTATAAACAAAGATGTGACATTTGTACTCTCTGACAATATGTGCCACCTTATAGTTCTGTCTATTTTTTGAATGGATTGAATAAAATTCTAGGCGTGAGCCAGCCATGGATTTTGTGAAAAGTTTCTTTCTAGTAAAAAAATGTAAGAGCTCTGCTTGAAGGAGAAATCAGCAGTTGAAACTCACTGGTGTCTTAATGCGGTCTGTTTTCATCTTACAGCAGCCAAGAAGCTACTTTGGTGCTGAATCAAACAGATTCTACCACAATAATGGCAGAGCTGTGCTCTTTCCCTTGCTCATAAAACATTTTGTGGTCTGTGACACTCAGTTCATACTTACAACATCAATAAGCCAGATCATCTGTATTTGGAAGTTTCAGCTGAATCTGCAAAAATTACCATGGCTGACAACACCATGGGAAGTAAAATTTTCTTCTGCAGAGAAAGCTCCCCTCTTGGCAACACAACTGCAGAGTCCAAGCATTAGCACTGAAAAGATGGAGAGATGAGAGCTCGTCACATGCACACGGTCACAGAGAATGGAAGAAAGTAGAGGTAAAGGCATCTGGCAATTCACTGGCACCCTTATATTAGAAATACAAAGGCACATTACACCCAATGCTTCAAATCTCAGGGGAGAAATAAATGAAGCTGTGCTAAAGAGGAAAAGTTCAAAACGCTGGCAAGGTGAGAAGCTGTGTATTTATAAAGAAAGCCATCAAGAACAGGGGTGAGGGGTACTGATTACTCACAAGGCACATGGAGAGGCTGTCACTGCTGCTGTTTGTTAACTATTCCAGGTGGAGAGGGTCCTCAGCATTTCCTGTCTAGGTTGCAAGGAATGTTGTTTACTGACATTGACTTTCACTACTATGGCTATTGGTGTGTGGGCAGCAGAGTCAAGCTGTCCTGGCTTTTTCAACTGAGGCTTTTTAATTGTGCATGGAGGAAATGTGACATTTTAAGTTCTACAGTGAAGTTCACAGAAGGAGATGAGAGCGAGGGCTCCCGTAGCTGAGTCCCTTCTCTCCACCTGTGTTTTGTTAACACTGTACTGGAAGTTTGACTGAAAATCCAGCTGGGAAAGCAAGCAGAGGTTGGGCTAGTTCACCCGAACTGGCTATATGGGTATACAGTTCTCTTTAAAACACACCCAAGTGTCACTAAAGTGTCACTAAATTTTCATCCAGAGGACAACTGACCCAACAGGTAATTGATAGAGCAGATCCAAACATCAGGTGCTCAGTCACATTGCACAGAACTGAACATGCTTTGACAGTACAAAAGCAGATGAGTCATGGCATGGCATTACCCAGGTGCTAGGGGAAAAGAAATGCCCTTGAGGATTTTACTGAAGCTTGCTGGGATAGGAAATGCCCCTGGGATTTATCAGCAGCAGCAAAGCTGATAATGTTGTCATGGCTAACGTTGCCACACACGTTTCATCTCATTAAACCCTTGTTTCGGTTGCTTGGAGCTTTTCCGGAACTGAGACCTCCAGAGGCTGCAATCCTTCACAGCAGAGAATCAGTGCCACACACGGCTTTTGTAGAAATATTGAGCAGAAAATTGCTCTGTTACTATTAAGAAGCCACATACTGGAAAGATTAAGACACGTCAGGAATATTTTTAAGATCCATTTTCTTGTAATGTTTTAACACCTTCACCCTTTGGTACAGGAGCTGAAGCATCAGCAAAAGGCAGTGGAAATGCAGTGTGTGCTGTTCTTATGGAAAATGCCTGTGATATGGCCTCCTGCTGGGGAGCAGCAAGAGGCAGTCATGCTCCCTGGGAAATTTCTAGTGAGGTTGAGGGCAATCTGTCCTTGCACATACATTTCCCTACCATGTAACTTTTTCACTTTTCCTATCTCCACTAAATTGCAGCATACACTCAACTGTGGGACTGCCTGGGACTTCCCCTCCAAGCACTGACTGCCATCAACTTTCCAGTGGACACATTAATGGACACCCCAGTGCAAATAAAATATGGCTTAAGCAGCCAAGCTCTTCTTTTTTCAGCTCTTTGACCTCCCTGCTCCAGAGGTTCCTTTCAGTTTCTTCATGCTCACCTTATTTCTTGCCCCTTTCTAGCCTCATTTGGCTTGAAATTGTAGTGCAACCCCTCCCAGCCCAACACCATTTTCTCTGCAATTGTAGTGAAAGAAATCACAATTTTCATCTGAGTGGTAATCACTGGCTTCATTTTGGTTAATAGATGCTCTCCTGAAGGTTAGCTCTGCTTCCCCAGCACACTGTGCAGAAAAGGCTTCTGTTATCATCTGTTCTGTCCTCCACTCTCCAGGCTGTCTCGACCCCTTTATTTTCCATTTTTTCCCAGTGCATGGTGAATCACAGGCAAAAGGCAGAGACAGAAACATTCCTCCTCTTGAGCTGCCTGTAAGCAGATTTAATTCCCAGTTTCAGCTACAGCCTCAGCCTGCCATTTCCAAGTATGAGATTTTTAATCATGCACAAGTACAAGCAAGCAGCTCTTCATGAAAGCAGCAGCAGCAGAATGGGGAGGCTGCAGAGAGAGAGGTTTGGCGAGGGGGAGCAGCAGCACAACATGCACACCAGGGAGGCCACTCAGCCCCTGAGGACATGAAATGCAGAGGAGACAGCAAAAGACTGCAAGTACCTTAGCAGGATGCACTTTGCCAGCAGCTTTCTAAAATGGGCTAAAAATGGAACAATTTTGGTAAAATAAAGGAACTAGCACTTGGGATTATTCAGCACTGACTGGTCATCCCACCATTACACAGCAGGCTGCCCTCTCAGCTCACTGAGTATCAGGGGTAGAGAGACAATAACATACAAGCTGCCTGGGCAGGCTGTGGAGGCACAGCCTTATGCCTTCCTTGTCCTACCCCTCCCAAAGCTGAAGGAAGCAACATCTCTACAGAGCATTAGCCTGCACCAGTCATCTGGGGTTAACGCCCACACACCTCTTAGAGAAACAACGTTTGAGTTTTGCCAGTTCATCCCCAGGGGACAGTTTGTCCCAGAGGAACATCATTGTAAATGGGAAGACCCACCTAGTCTGCTCCTATTTCCAATATTTAGAGACAGTGTGTGATTCTTCTGGAGCCTTCTGGTCTCTGGGCAAACAATCTATCCACCCCCTCATTTTTCTTCAGTTCTTACCTGGACGTGTGGCAGACCACACAGGGTGCATTTCCTGCATCAGTTCACTTGATGCACATTAAGCAGGCTAAAGCTCAGTTTTGCTGTCAGATAATTTACAGAGGTATTGGGATGAAAATAATCTCTGCATGCTGACAGTAGGTGAGGAAAATACTTCTAACAGCCCTTAAAAGAAAAGAACCAGCATAAAATAACATCTTTTATTGGTTTTTTCCTAATTATTTACAGCTGATTTTTGAAGGCACCCTTTTTTCCCATAATTTACCATTCGTGGACTTTTGCAAAAATAGATGGGAGATCAGTTTTAAACAATGCTAATAAGCTAGTCAATTTAACAATGTGTGTTATGCTGCTCCAGCAATTTCAGCCCCAAAACTTATGGCAGTCAAGGCTTCAGGCCACTTCCTGGCTAAAGGCACCCTCCAGCCTGAGGCTAAAAGGATGTGTTGGTGCTGGTGCTGTTGTTCAGGGCACAAGAGACGTTTCTGGAATGTCATTATTTCCTGCCTCTGGTCACCTACTGCCTTGAGCATCTGCTGCCCTTCCCCTCCCTGCCTCCTCCAGGAACCTCTAGCCCTGACAATTCCTTCCTAAGCCTGGTGAGGTGAGAGGGGTGAGGTGAGAGGGACCCCTGCCACACATGTCTTGGAGGGGGTGCAAAATGTGCCTGCCTGAAGTGGCAGCACAGGGGAGGCAGGGCTGCAGCAGGGACAGGAGCGAGATGAAGGTGGAGAGAGGTGAGAGGGAAGGAATCCCCAGGGGAGAACTGGTGAAATACAGCATTTCAAGCATCAGTGTGGTCATCTGGCAATGAATATCAGAAGAAACAATCAGTGAATATTGAAAGCATAGAGAAACTTGCTGCAGGTCCAAAACCTGTGACCAAAACAACATAAGTACAGTGGCTAAAATCTTCATGGAAGTAATTTTAAAAAACCAAATCAACTTTTGACATCAATATTCTGGCTCCCACAGATGACTAGACAAGCACAAGGACCTTATTGTTGGATAAGTGCATTACCTCTACTGTGAGGACACATTATTTCCTTTAGTATACTATGATAAACAAATTTCTTCAGATAGCTCTTGCTCAGAATGGGTTCAGCTCTCGAATGACCCCTTGCAAAAGCACTGAAAAACAGAAAAGCTCCTGAAACTGGAGCTTAAAATCACAACAGAATGGATGGCAAAGAACTTGGTCTGACCTCCAGGTGATCATGTAACTGGAAAGTGGTAAATTGAGTTTGTTGGTTTAACCATAGGTCTTGTGTTTAACCATAGGTCTACATGAGATGTAGACAAATCTTTGCCCTGACACGGAGCATTGTCTGGGTCCTCTGCCCTTCCTCTGCCCCTCCAGCAGCAGTGACTGCCCTCTGAAGAGTGCCTCAGCATTGCTCTCTGAGCTAAACTAGTCTCTTTTGAGGCACCACATATGTTTAGACTAAGGTATGACAGGAAAACATTCTCCAGATCACACAGAAGTTCACCTCCCTGGACCACTGGCATAAACCTTGAAGACCTCAGCTCAAAAGCAACTCCAGACCTGATAGCCAGATTGTTTTGTCTTTGCAGATACATTCATGGCATCCATGTTGAGAAGGCTCTGGCCTCTAATTGTCTGGTGTGCTGCCAAGTCTCCTCACGCAGGCTGTCTGTGAGCAAGCCAGCAAGCAGGCATACACAAGGCAGGTCCCAATCCTCTCTCCCGGAGCAGTGCAGACCAGGCCATCAAGTCCTATCTTTAAAACACCCAGCTATGGATCACACAGTTGTTGCTTTAGAAGAAACTCGAAGTGTGCCATGAAGTATGTCCAGATCTGCTCTGGAAGGAGGCTGCTGGCCATGTTTCCTGTGCATGTCAGGCCTGTGCTGAGGCACACTCACAGCAAAGTGCAGAGAACAGAGGTGTCAGGGACTACAGTCTGCATCCCATGTGTAAGGGAGCTAATCTAGCACTGGCTTGTATGCCGGGCTGAGCAGTTGAAGAAGCAAAGCTGCTGAGAGCGCCCCACGGAGCCCAATACCCATGGACACACATGCCACTGACACGTGCATCACTTCTTTTGGTACAGGAGCCCTCATAGGGCAGTGTTGTGTGTAGTCTTTTTTCACTTGCTGGAGGCTTCCAGAGGAGTAGGCTTTTGTCAGAGAGCAGAGGCAAACACCACTAGGTCAGTCAGCACACCATGATCTGCTTCCACATGCACCAGCCACCACCTGGCACCTGCCCACCTCCAGCACCCACGCTCAGCGGCCCTTTGCAGCACCAGGGCTCTCCCTGCTGGGGAACAGCAGTGAAACATCCACGCGTGGAGCGGTGCTAGTGAGTGAAAAAAGTCTCAACACCAATATTAAGTCCTTACAAGATGAGCTACCCACCCTTACTCCACCCTACCCCCCAAAAAAAGCCCCAAACCCAAACAACCAACCACACCTTTTATGCAAAAAACCCCCTCTGCTTCAGTTTCCCCGCAGAAAATCATACTTGGGAAGGTTCTTCAAGGGAAAGGTTCTAATCCCCATGAGCAGGCATGATGCTACTGCAGCAAATGTCTGCCTCCTTTTGCACACACACAGGACCATCTGCAGGCATCAGATGTGCCTGAGGGTGAGGCCCCAGCCAGAGGCACCCAAGAGGCTTAGCTACCTTTCCTTCCTTGTCCTGGGATAAGCCACCTATAATCATGTGGTCAGGGCAGGGCACTTTGAACAATGAGCCTGTTGGTCATCTTGAACTAGGCCTTGTGCTGCATGAAGAGGAGAAATAGTCTTCACCCATGTCTCTTTCTCTGCAGAAGGAGACTACTTCTAAATGGTGGATGCAAATCCTAGCCCATGTCTCACCAAGGTCATTTCTGTTTGGTGAAAACTCTTCAGGGGTCAGTGGGAGCATAAGAGATGATGGGAAGGTGTAAAGCTCAGGTTACTCTAAGGATGCCAGTCTTGCATCAACGATTTATAAGGGAGAAATAACGTGGCACAGGCATGATTTTTAGAAATATCTTTTCTTACAACCAAACTGGAAGAACCAAACCTAGCAGAGAAACAGAAGGATGAGGAGATTGTATGCAGTGATGAAACCACAACCCATGGCAGCAGAGGAAGCAAGGACAACATCTTTATGAGGATACCAAGCTGAATACCCAAAGCACAGTGGCAGCGTGACTGGTTATCTCTGACACCACCACTTCATCACTGAGACAGAGGAGTTTAAATCACTCAAATCTCTGGTTAAATCAGAGGTCCTTCCTAACTAATACAAGGAGAAAATTCTATATATCACTGAAGTCTGAATACACTTTCTTCTCTCAAGAGAGGGAGAATTCACTCACCTATGTGAACACAAACCTGAAGTGCCCACCCCCTAAGTACTTGCTAATAAAATAACAATTCCCTCCTATCTCAAGCATTGATTTCGTCGAGCTCCTTGGTTCTACGACATTCAACCAGTTCATCCACAAAACTGCTTCAGCTGAAGGGGGCTGGCTGTTCCCATCTTCTCAAGCAGAAGTCCCAAGACTCATACCACTTTACCTCTTCCCAAGCAGACTGAGTTCCCAGCCACTGGGATACTCATAGTGTGGGAAAACCTTGCTCAGCTAGAGAGGAAAGACGAATTGGGAGTTAATTTCTTAAGGACAAATATCTATAAGAATAATCTCATCTTAAAGAAAAACATCATTTTCCTAAAAATAATGGGTGTAATATTGGGGGCAGGTTTCAGCATTTTGACAGGAATTGTCTTACCAGGTGTTGCATTTAAAATGGAATATGCATTTCTAGCAATGCTTTTTTGTTCTACCATGTTGAACAGCTTTGAAGAAGGAGGAAACATAAATGGTTTCATATTTAAAAGCTTAAAATCTGAACAGGATTTTTTAGTTTCTGATAGAGATAGGATGAGAAAGAAGAAAGAAAGAACGGCCCTAAACTAAGAATTAAAGCAATGCAGTAAGTTTTAAGAAATGTACTTTTCCTTAGATCCTTATAAAACTTAGATCCTTTTGTTCAGTGTCTCAACATGGTGCTCCACTATGGGGAAGAAGTCATGTTATTCCAAAAGGTGACTACAACTGCTCCTTGCTGCCAAGCAGGGGGGTCTTGATGGCCTGGAGAAAGGGGCTGGCAGAAACCTCCTGCAGCTCAACCAGGGCAAGAGCCAAGTACTGCACCCAGGTGTTATGAACTGGTTTAAACACACAAGAGCAAAGAAAACGAACTCTCTGTGAATAAACGGATCGAACCCAGAAAGGCTTGAAATATACCCCAAAACTTGATTAAAACCAAACGAGGTTAGATGTTGGTACCAAAAAAGTTGATATATTTTATTTAATACTAAAAGAGGTAAAGGGAAGGAAAGGAAGGAAAGGAAGGAAAGGAAGGAAAGGAAGAATACTGTTGA
This sequence comes from Corvus brachyrhynchos, assembly GCF_000691975.1. NCBI lineage: Eukaryota > Metazoa > Chordata > Aves > Passeriformes > Corvidae > Corvus > Corvus brachyrhynchos. The sequence goes on from NW_008237353.1 coordinate 5,546,089, forward strand.
CAAATTTGGCCCACACTGAATTGCAAGCTCCCCAGGAATGAGACTGTTCCTTCATTAACAATAAACCTGCCTAAATTCTTGGTGAGGGTCCCCCGCCTCCTGCTGCCAAAAAGTATAGAATCCAATGGATTAATACATGCTTGGGCCAGGTGGGAATGCCCACGTGCCTCCCCTGGGGTGGGCAAGTTTGACACTGTCCCTTGCAACACTGTGGATCTATTGCATCAGGTTGTGATGCTCTGGCGCAGGGTCTAGGGACCCCTTTGGGGGGTGCCTTTGATGTCCTTCACGTGGATGCAGCTTTTCCCAGGGTGAAGGGGCCCCACAGCTGAGCTCCTCTGCAGAGCGGAGGATGGGTGCTCTCTGCCTCTGACCAGAGGCTTTTTCACTACACTCCCAAAACCTCTCCTCCCCCCCACTCTTTGGTGTGAGGATCTGTGGGAGCCTGGCAGCTGATAGCCCTGGGGCTGTGGTCTCCACCCCCGAGGTGCTAAACTTGATCCCTCTGTGAAAGTATTCTTTTTTCCCCAGACCTGAGTTTATTTTATCTTATCTCCATCAACATGCAGTCCAGGGCCTTAGTCAGGGCATGGTAGTCTTCTCTGTAGATTTTATACAGTTTTGCTATAATAGGCAAAAGTCCTTCATGAAGATGTTTAAGCCATAAATTATAACACTTCAGTCTCCCACACCAGGGAGGGACAAGCCCTTGCAGCAGTAGATGCTGAGGCACAGCCAGCTCTGAAGCAGCTGTGCACACACCTGGGTCATGGAGGAGCCCAGGATGAGCCCCAGTTTGAAGGTGTCAAAGTGCCCTTGGGGCAAAGGCGGCTGATGGAACCTTGGGCTGCAGTAGGCAAAGCCTTGGCATCAGCTGGAGGGATGTGACCCTTCCCCTCATCTACGTCCAGCTCTGGGCTCCCCGTGCAAGACAGACACTGGCCATACTGGAGAGAAGTCCTGTGCCAGTGCCTTCCTCAGCTCCACCCCAGTGCCCATTGGAAGGTGGGTGAGTGGGAGCCAACCAGACACAGCAGGAGGCACAGAGCAGTGCTGGCAGGAGGCATGCACTCTGTGATTTCCATAGGCAGAGCCTGGCCAGAGAGCAGGCAGCCTGCCAGCAGGGAGGGATGGAGGCACCTCCATGTCCTTGGCCCTTGGTCCAGGCTGGTGGAGGGCCTGGCAGAGATGCAAAGGGCTGCCTTTCACCCTGCTCAGGCTGTGCCCCCGGAATGTGCAGCTGGGGTGAGCTGGTGTAGGAGGGGTGAGGGAGGGAGGAAGAGTCCTGCAGTGTCTCTGAAGACACTGCAGAGAGGGTTGGGAGCCACCAGGAACACCAACATATCCATGCTGGCAGGGGTGGGAGGAAAAACCAGCCTTGCAGGGCAGAGAGCTCGGGAGGGCAGAGGGACCCAGCTCTGCCACGCTCAGGCTGTAGGTGCTGGGTGAAGGCTCATCCATCGCTTTCTAAGCACAGCCTGTTCTTGTAGGACAGTCCCAAGTAAGGTCCTCTGACAACCCCAACCCCATCTGGTAATGGTGGGGGACTTTGCCACTCACCAGGTTAATACTAAAGACCTTTCAATATTCTGGTATCATGTACTGCACTATAGACTTGTACTTTCTTTCTTGAATTTTCCAAATCCTGTCCACTTCCTTACAGCCCCCATAGCTTTCAGTAGCTCCCAGGCCAGTATTTCCTTTTTACTTCAGTGTTCAAAAATTCTGAGTTTGGTTCAGCAAAGCACCAAAGTGTACGCACAACATAAGAAAATAGGTCACCCTTTTCATGAGGTTATTACTAGATTTTGATATATTTTCTTGTGTAATTACAGCAAATTTCAGCTACACAATAATATTTTCCCCATCACTAACATTATAAGAAGATTACACTGTTAATATGCACATGATTTATGTGTGCAGTGTGTGTGAGCACACAGCAAATGCCTTCAGTTACAGCATTCACAAACATCTACAAGTTGATGGATACAAATGTGCACACACACAATAATCTACAGAGAGCAGATGGCTCCACTGTCTATTGACATGTCCACAGCACTTCTTTTGATTAAAACTTGGATTGAAGGCTGTCAGCCACCCAAAACAAAACATCTGCGAGTGTATCCCACTCAATCATTCTGATTGCAACTACTTTAATAAACACACCTTTCCTGGAGATACTTCATTTGGTACTTAAATTTATTATCTAATGGTTGTTTTAATCTACATTTGGGGTAATCAGTCAAAATACTCAAGCAACGATCCTTTCCCTATACTTTCAAATAATCAGAATACACATACTGTTTTATTCTGCACACAGGTTTATTTCACTGTACCTTAGTTGATACTCAGTGCGGATCATATTTTCCTTATTTTCACCCATTTGTTTCCACAAACTAACTTTATTTTGGCTCTGATGTCAAGGCACCAAAGATTAGTTGAAATTCAATGAAAACTGCAGTCCTATGGAATTTAAGCCTATGCTTTAATGCTTTGCTGAATTAGGACTAAAAAAAAGACACGTAGAAGTTTGGTAATTTTCCCAGGAGTTGCCAGTGAACAGATAAAACTCATGTGATTGCTGAGTATTGCCTGAACAGTGCGCACATACCAGAACCCAGGCCTAACCTGAACCGTGACATTAAAAAACTCCCTGGGCAAGTTTAACTGTGCCATCAGGCTTACATTTATAACTATGTAACAGCTAAATTGTCAACATATTTTCTTTCACAGTTGCAATACAAAAACTACCAAATCAGGGTGGGTTTTGGTTTTTTTTAAGTTTTAGTTATGGGAGAATCCTATCAGCTGCGAAATCACTAAATTTACAAAGTCAGTAACCCGAAGACAGATTTTAAATCAAACAGGCCTTGGTAAGAGAGAAAACACAGGAACAGCTGTACTAGTTCTCTTTAATAGCAAATTATTTTTAAAAATAAAAGCAAAAAAGAAAATTCTTAAAAAAACCCTCAGAATTGTTGCACATAAGCTTAATAAAATAAAATTATATAAACTTTACAAAATAATGTATTTCTCAAGTGAAACTGAGTTCAGCCATCGCACACAGCAGATCCAGACAGGAAAACTATTAGCAAGACCACCTGTATCATTCCTGTTTAATTTCTACTTTCATATCAGAATTATTTGTTAGGCATAAACTAGTTTCCCTAAATAAAAGAATCTGATACCAATTTCATGTTGTCAGTGTTGCAAGGTGAATGATAACATGGTTATATCTCTATTTCCAAAAAGTCTGATTTACTTTCTGAAGAAATATATCCTGTCTTTCTTAGGAGAGAACAGAGGAGGAAACATTTTCAAAGTTGAATGACACTCATAGGGATTTCATGTTCCTATGAAGGAAAATGATAACCTTATATTTCCCTAGAATTTAGTTTAATCTTTTAAATTATTCTTATTGATATCTTTAAGTCTTTTAAGCATGGAAAATACCAAATTTTTGGGGAAAGGGAAGAAATGACAGAAACTGCTGGCAGACAGAAGCTATAAACAGATACCAACAATAAAGGCACCTGTGTCATTTTACCTCACTGTCACCCACAGTTATTTTATTCATTCTGGTTTGGGCGGGGTTTTTTTTTTTGTTTGTTTGTTTGTTTGTTTTTTGGTGGGGGAGAGTTGGTTGGTTTTTACTTCTGCTTAGCTACAAATGTCTTTTTAAATCCCAGAGAAATTAAATGTATTTGAGCATAGGCTTAATTGCTGTCACAAAAAAAAGGAAACATACATACTTTGTTTAAGAGCTTGGCTAAATTAGGAGCTTATTTTGAACTGATCACAAATGCAATATTCCCTTCGCTCTTTGCCAGACAGCTCAACAGAAGCTACAGGTTTCAAAGACAATTCAGAGATGCCACAGGGCAAACTGTTCTAACCCTGTTCATATGGTTTTTAACATGATGTCTTTTATACTTACACTGCCAAAGCACAGAAATATGCTGAAGGATCTCCACATATTTCTATTACATTGGAAAAATATATTTAATAACTAGTAGAAGAAGGGAAGATGTTTGAGTTTCAGTTATGACAAGTGGTTCTTCACATTCCTTAAACAGCACTTCAAGTTCAATTTGTTCATAAATGTAATTCTTGTCTTAATGGCATGAAATCAACAAAAATGACATTTAGTTTCTTGTAGTAATAATTTACTAGCATTAACGATAAGGAAACCCACTATTTCTTTTGTATAATTAATAAAATTATGCTCAGGGCTGTATTTCTATGAACTACAAATTACTCCCATTACTAACAAAGAAATGATAAGAGCAATGGAATCAGTGTCATTAAGAGAACTAATACTGTGAATCAATGCCTTATTCACTAATGCATATTAAGCCACAGCCTATCAGGAGACAGCCTGCTCAAAAGGATGATGACACACTTCCAACCATTAAGGCCATGCAAAGGGTTCATAAATGCAATAATTGTTCCTGACTTTTACAGAAATCTGGTAGGCTCATCCTGATGTCTCACATATTAAAATGGCTCCATCAACAGCAATGGTTTCATGGAAATCTCAGTCTGAATCCAGGCATGTTCTTTTTTTTTAGTTTAGTTTTTAATTAGTAAAGTAAGTTTCTCTTAGACTGAATTACAAATCCATCCAAATTCAACTTTTTGAACTAATCTACTACATACTCTTCCTTTATTTTTTGTTCATGATGACAATAATTCACTGTTAAGTGAATCAGTGCAGGACAATCAACAAAACTTTGTGTTTTAAATGGAAACTAGCTGCAGTGTTGTAGGCTGTCCACATGTATTCATAGTGCTAAATAAGTGCTATTTATGTATGCAAACACTAATAATTCTAATTAATATACTGAAAATCCACTATTTAGTAACATTAGAACTGGCCCCCCATTATAGTAAACCATTTTCTGTGGCATAAATCCATTAAGTGAGGAACGTATTCTAGTTATATCTTAATGTTATGCCTGAAAATCATACATATCATGTGGAATTTTAGAGGAAAAACTATACATATCCTAATTAAAAGGTAAAAAATAGTTTCTTTTTCTGAACAAATTGACAAAAGTTTTGACATTGAATCTGGGTGGGTGTCTTTTCCTTTTCCCGGAAGAGTGTAATTTTTGTGGTTATTCTATTACTGCTAACTACCTTGTACCACAGAATAGTTCATTTATTTCTAATACTACTATAAAGTACTCTTGTATTTCCCCCCTCAAATCCTATCAGAAAAATCTCACCTTGCAAAAATAATGCTATGTTCTTCTAGTAGATATAAACACTTGTTTTTCATTGGTCCATAGAGCATCATCATCTCACAACTCATTACGTGGGTACTCAACCTGCCTTCCTAATATAAGTTACCAATCACAAAAAATAACATGCTTTATATTTAAAGTGTTATCCTCTTTCATTTTCTGCTCATTACATTTTTCCTATGTCTATGCAACTGCTGCACAGTCATTGCTCTGGTCGTTCTTTTCACTTTCCTGTGGGCTGGTGATTGTCACCCTTGGATTTGTGGATGTTTTTTCAAGACCGGGATCAACCTCGAGAAAAGGAAAAGCACTGTTAACTTTATCAGGTATCAAAGATTTCGCTTCATTTCAATACAGCATTAGCACTTCATATTAAAATTTCCACAAGGTATTCTTAATGTGAAAAATAAATGTTTTCCAATTGTGATCGTGTTAAAATTTTCATTTTTTTTTATACTTTTATGTCTTCCAAAGGAGAAAGCACTCACATTAAAGGTTCCCCCCTACACTTCTTTCATCAAGCATCCAGTTACCCACATATTCATTTAAAGTGAATGCTCACTCACTTTCTCCATTTCCATAAATAACTTCAGCTTATCTAAAATGAAAAAAAAAATTCAAATATATGAAGCACAGAATAAATTCAGAGCCCAAGAAAATGTCATGTTACTCAGCTCTCTCAACTGAAAAATATTCTTGTGTGTCATACAGAAACAGAAGAAAGCCCAGTTGCAAAAGGCAAGAAACCATTCTCAGTATCACCAGAAGCGGAGGAAGAGACTGCTTTTCAGCAGCCTGTAGGCAGGGAACGTGCAGCAATTTGCTCTGCTCCTGACACTCATGAGTCCCACTCTTCCCAGACCTGGATTCTCTCCATCGAACAAAACACTTTGTTTTCCACACTCTGTTAGCTGGTCAATTCATCTGACAGTCAGGGGAGTCCTCCTTATTTATGTGGACTGCAACCCTCCATCTAAGACAACAGCATGTTACTGTGTATCCTAAATTAATAGGGTATTTGCTTTTAAACTGACTAAACCCCCTTGCTTTGAAGGGTCTTGTTCATTTCATGTATTTTTCAATTTCTAAGGAAAAGAGGTGAAACTTCCACAAAGCAATGGGAAAAGCTCTTTATGAAACTCAACTTCTGTGAAAGTCAATTCATCAAAATAATGAGGCACTGTGGTGTCATGAACACACCCTTCTGCTCTGTCCTAAAAGACAAAGTAGTGTGGAATTATATAATGATTCTGCTTTTCTGGAAACTGCAAGAATTTTTTTCATTCCTTTTTTCAAAATTCAGCATACTAAGGAAAGCAGAAGATGCAGATTCATCAAATAGTGAGAAACATCTGCTTTCTCAGTTGGAGGGCATATAATGTAATTACCAATGTAACTGATCTACACAGATGGAAAACAACTTTTCCACAAACTGAAGTTCTCATAAATGGTCTCAGGACTTTATCAGAAATTACCTACTTAGAGACTAGATGAGAAGCATAAGGCTGAGATGAATGAGATACAGAAACATAAGAAAAACATTTTGAAAGAATAAACAATCACCTGGTTCTGAATGCCAGAATTCTCTTTTATTTCTTCTTCAGGCTGAAGATCACCTTCGTAGTTCAAATGCTCCATTCCCTCACCATTGTTCTTGCCATTTAAATGGGTAAGTTCTTCTTCCTCTTCTTGGTCAATATTCTGTGTTTCTCCTGCTTCATCTTCATAATTTTCATTTAATTTCTTTTTGTTTTCTTCCACTTCAATTCCTTCTTTAACAGTTTTCCCACTTTCCTCTCCATTCACTTCTGGATATTCTTCGTCTCCTTTATATGCCTCCTCTCCCCTGTCATTTTCCTCTTCTACATTTTCTTCTTCATCTACAGTTTCTGCTGGTCTCTGGTGAAAGGAAAAGCAGCAGCATTATGAGGCATTTTAAATCAGAATGCTCCATGCAATTCTGAAATGCGATAGACATCAAATTCACAATTACATCATTACTGAGGACTAAGCATGCTAATTTGAGGTTTGTCTACATGGACAGAAAATTATGCTCCTATACTTACACCCCATAATGCCCTTTTATTCTTCTTTTACAAAATGTGTTGGTGAGATTTATTTCATGGGGTTTCATCCATTTGATCACACTCAGAACAACTGGAATGAGCTAGCTTTAATTAATACAGCAACAGCTTACTCTGTTCCAGCTATTCCAGGTTCTCTGACTTTCTAGCATTTAGTACATACTTGTTTATAAAGTCCTGTCACAATAAAATATCATATGTTACTAGCCCACAAATTGTTCCCCAATAAGCATTTTACCTATGGACCAGGCCATGCCACACCCATCGGTCTTGTCTTCTTTATATATACAGAAAAGTAGTTAGAGAGATGAGGTAGACCTACTTACTACTGGTCACTTCCAAGATATCATTCCCCTTCCCAAAGATCCCTGTGTAGGGGGGCTAGTTTAGGATTTGCTGGACATTTGGCAGCAATTTTTTCCTGCACAGAATTGGACCAGCAGCCAGAAGGAAAAAGATCTTGCCTCACCTTGTAGAAGAGTTATCAGAAACTCACTATGGATAAAGCTGCTGGCAGCATCATCTCATGACAGCCTGGGAGATGGATGCACAAACTGTCTGTTTTTTGTCATTTGCCTTCCAGTTTCAGCTTTGAAGAGTCACCTGACTATTCAGTCAACCAATGCTCCCACTTGCCAAGATTATGTACATACTTGTTCTGAGGTATGAATGAAAATAAAGTAAAAAAATCCCACAGGAGTGACAAGGTGTCTGCCTCCCACCCAGCCTCATCAGACTCTAAATCTAAAGCAAACACACTGAGAGCAATAGATTATCTCTTAATCAAAACTGTTTGGAATTTTACTGTCCTCAGTAGCTCCTTTATGCAAGCAACTATCTGCTACAGAGAAGTAAGTTGTCTTCTAAAATTTTCTTTTCCTCACTAATCCTAGCATTTCAAAAGAATTCTCTCATCACCTTCAACGTATTAATAAAAGCCAGTTCAGTAAGAATTTATTGAAGCCTCTTGATGAAACAGCTTGATTTTGCTTTGATCTCTAAGTAGCAACATAAGACAACTTTATTATGCCAGTTTACAATGCCACATTGGCACAGCTGCAAAAAGGACAAGTTTTTGTGTTGCAATAATCCACAGAATATGAAATTACTAGGAACACTACATGGTTACATGACCAGGTAAATAATGGCTCCATAAGTGATTTTTGCAGTACAGTCATTTCTATGTGGTTTTTATTCAAGCCTTTCTGACTCACTTTCATCTAGTAACATCAAACTGGCCTTATTACCACTAAAATAAAACTTTAACAAGCCAAGTCTTTACAGAAACTTTCAAAGAAGGCACCATCCAAAGCAAACTTGATCCAACCTTGGTAACCTGCAGCACATAAAGATAGCAAAGAATCTGTAGATCCATAAATTCTCAGAAGCTACCTGCTAAGTCTTAGGCATGTTGCCTACTAATTTGCTTTCAGTCCACTAAGGAAATTAGCAGCTCTGGATTCTGACCAGAAACAGGGAGGGTTAAAAAAAAATTAAATGCACCAGACACCACTAGCTAACAATGTGTTTGGTTTTACTTAATGACACCTGCCATGACATTACACACACTAAATGAAGAGAGGATAAGGAAAGTCAACACAGACTTTCTCAGTTAACTGTTGTAGTTAGCCAAGATATTTCAATTTCCAGCAGAAGAGAATACATGCCCTTGCCTGCACAGCTTTAGTATGGTGGCTCATTCTGGACTGCAGAAGAAAGTGTGTAGGCTTTATGCCATAGTGTAAACATATGTATCCCAATGCTTTAACTGGTTTCACTGCTGTGGAGGCAGTCTTTGGCATGGAAGCACAATGGACATTTGAGGGACAGTGACTTCCTAAAGTGCTACGGTAGTGAGACTCATTTGACCTTATCTGCCTAAAATAGGTGTGGATGCAATTTTTTTAAGAGTTAAATCTGAGCAACATAGAAGATAAACACAGCAGTATTGAACTGTACCTAGAAACTCACTGAAACAGAGCATAGAACTGGCATGAAATAACATTCACATTCCAACTAATTTAACTTGACCAATCAAGCTAAATTACAAGAAAAATAACAGAAGAAAACAAGACGAACAGAACAACTCCCATCAGTGCAAGTATAATATTTTTTATAGTAACTGAAAATTTCAAGATAGCTGAGCATATTACTAGAATGTTATTACTATTACAGACAAAAATAAAAAGCCATGTTTTCAGCTAATCATTGGAAAGCAAAATGCATTCTTCACTTCATCTCCTTTCAAGCTACACTACATAAGAATGGACTTCTCAAACAAGTTAAAAATCAACATTGATCCAGTGAAGACCTTTCACAAAGTAATTTAAAACGTAGTATGGTTCCCTCTGCATGCAGAGTCAAAGGTAGCCTTTAAAATGTGAATATGACCATTGACTGTGTGTTTTAGAATGCACAGCAGACCTACGACAGGACTGTAGGGAGGAAACTGAAGGCCACAATCTCCCACCAAACACTACATTGCTCTTTACATAAAAACAGTGTGATACCTTCTACTGAGATCTTATTGACCTACTCGTTATGCATAAATTAGCATTCTCTATTTTAAGTACACCTTCTTCACTGAGAAAGGGGTTTACTTAGCAAATTTTGTATTTTTCATATTTAGGGA
>NW_008237353.1:5556115-5604974 GCF_000691975.1 Corvus brachyrhynchos
TGTTTATCTGAAGATACATACAGGGAGGAAAACAGAAAAAGGGAGAAAACCAGAGGTCTTAATAGTCCAAAGCCTGTAAATGCTGCACATGCTTAACTTCACCTTCTTGAACAGTTTCAGTGCTAGCAGTGAATCTGAAATAGTGAACTAAAGCCTACATTAAAGTACTTGGTGGGTCAGGGTGTAATTTAAAGTCCCCTGGAGTCATTGGGAACCTTTTCATTGAAATTTATGCAGTTCAGCCACCCCTCCACCTACAAACTGTACAAATTGCCCATTACATATGCACCAAAGTTACCACAAACTGTGCTCTCTCAGTCAGAATAAATCAGGATAAATCAGGATTTTGCACTGAAAGCAAAACAGGTATGCTGATGGAGACCTACCTATCCTTGCAGAAATTATCAGACTCAAGTCAGCAGTGACCTTGTATACTGACAGGAAAGCAGTCACATTTCCCATCTTAGTTTTTAGCTTTTCATCACTCACCTTTTAAATAACCAAAATATTGTCAGTCAGAGCTTCCTGTATGGAATGCATTGGATGGATAGTCAAGACAGATGTGGGACTGTGCTGCTCTTCTTGTTGCTCAGAAGTCAAGAGTTCAGCCTTTGGACATTGTGTTGGCTCACAGGAAGTTGTCCCTCCCACTTGTGATTCGTGTAAAAGCTCAGGGCATCTCAAATGCAGAGAAACAGCTCTGGATGTATCTCCAGGCCTGAGTGCCTGAGGTCTATCACCTCTTTGTAACACAGCTATCATAAGGATATCAAGGATCATAACAGAGAACAATAGGCACGTCAAAAATTCATGTTGGAAGCCACCAGCCAGTTGTAGCCCAGTGTAACTAAACATGGATACTGTAATGAACTACAGAACCAATGTTCCTACATTACTTTAGGCCTGTCTACACACCTCAAAAAGCAACAGCACAACTTGAACTTGGACTGGAGAAGCATTCCTATTCCTTAAGGTAATTTTCACAATCAAGTGAGTTCTAGAAGAGGGAGCTTTTCCAGTCACTGTCCCAGTCCTCCTATAGCCAGAACTAATCATAATAAGGTTTGTAATTTTGTCTTTTGAATTGTTGAAAGAAAACAGGAAGTAACCTTCCTTTTTGTATTGCTGGCTGCATCTTTTAAGCAAAGGTGATGCTTTTGCAGTTTCATGGTTGAAAGCACATTAGTTAAAATAACTAGTTTTCAAACTATACCTTCATGAATGTGAGAAAAATACTTTGCTTGTCATGGACTAGCAATAAAAAGACTCACTGACAAAAGACTTGTATATGTACATTGAAAAGCACAGTCAACCAAAGGCACATGGAAAAACCAAAGCAATTCTCAGCTTCTTGCTGGAAACATGGGCCCAGCTCGCCTTCTGGAAACCTCCTGACTTAACTGACAGGTTGATGAGGAACAGAGCCAATTTCATTTTGCATTCAAGAAGTATGATTGCTTGACAGTATTTTTAATCTCAGCAAAAACAGTGTTTAAAAAAGAAAGATGTATTCTAATTACACTCATTACACTATCATTCATTAAGAGCTACATTACCAAATGCCATCATCACTCAAAAGAAGTAAGTCAGGAAATCTTCAGACATTGAAGCATTTGGCTTCTTCTCCTCTAGGGATGCTAATGTAAACCTCTCAGAAGGTTTGTGAATGACTGATACTGAAAAGTGCAGTATCACAAATCATGTAAGGCAAAAATTATTTTGTACCATTAATATGAAACATAATTTTGCTTTATTGAAGTCGTTTGGAAATGTTTACTTGGCTAATGGTCACAGCAGACAAACAATGAGGTAGACAACAAAAATCTTAATGGTCATGAAGAGTGGCATGAATACATCTCACAAATGCAGCAACAGGAACACTTGACTTCGATTGCACCAAAGCTCTCCAGAATAGAGCTCCCCTGCTCCTACTCAGGAATGTTTTGTAGCAGCACTGCACGGATTCCAACAGCAAAACATTTTGTTCCTGAACCAGAAAGTGTTGCTAAGTGACAGCAGCCCTCTTCTCTTCCACATCATTTACAAAACCCAGACTCTTAAAAACAAGCAAATGAATAGTTAAGGTTCAACTGTCTTACACCTCCCACATAGTTCCCACATTCCCACAAAATGCACTGTTGTTCCTGAAGGCAAAAAGTCTTTATCCCTACAACATTTAAACTCTGACATTTTTTATGAGATGGGTGCATTATATTTTGGGGTTTTTTTTTACAACACATCCAGCACCTGAATTGAAAAAGTCTAATTTTTCATAACATCACAGCACCCAGAAGTCTAACTAGAATGAATGGAAGCTAAAGAACTGGAAGTGTAGAAAAAACGGCTTTTCAAACTCCCTTCATTGGTTTCATTCTGTAGTAACTGGAAGCATACTTAATTCCTTAATCACAATACAGCCTTGATAGAGAAGCCAACATCTTTGAGCACTGCCCTCTGGGGCCCCCAGCATAAGAGGGACATAGACATCTATGAAGGCAGACTCAGAGACTTGGGGGCGTTCAGTCTGGAGAGCAGAAGGCTGCAGAGAGACCTTATAGCACCTTCCAGAGCCTAAAGGGGGCCTTTGTGAAATCTGGAGAGGGTTTTTTTACCAGGACATGTAGTGACAGGACCAGGGGGAATGACTTCAAACTGACAGAGGGCAGGGTTATATTGGCTATTAGGAAGAAGTTCTTTGCTGTGAGGGTGCTGACAAACTGGAACAGGTTGCCCACAGAAGCTGTGGATGCCCCATCCTTGGAAGTGCTCCAGACCAGGATAATGAGGCTCTGAACAATCTGGTCTAGTGAAAGGTGTCCCTGCCTGTGGTGGAGGGGTTCAAATGAGATGATGTTTAAGGAACTTTTCAACCCAAACCATTCAGTGATTTTATGATCTGATCAGATCTTTACTTTTCTAATATGTACCTAAGTCAAAAATACTTTTTTCCATCTACTTCAGTGACATTTATAATTATTTTCCCCACAACATTTTGCATGTGTTCACTAAAATTTGCCTAGACTTCACTTCCTACAATACAGTATGATCTGCTGAGCATCCCTGTAGATAGTGAGAAAATTGTTAAGCATTTAAAAATAAGTCCTACTGAGACTGCAAAAATACAGAAATAATTTTTTCCAGAAAGACGTTCTTCCAAAATTCATTAAAAATGCCCTGTAAGTTAAGCAATTTGATAAACTGCCTGCTCTAAGATTGCTGAAATTTTTGAAAACAAGGTTACACAGAGGAAACTTTTTTCAAAGTAATATCAAAACTAGTTTTACAAGAGATTTGCATTTGCAGGCTTCACTCAGAAGCGAAGGCCCTTCAACTGTTGGCCACACAGGCCTCTAAAGACAAGATCAGGCATTGCTACTTCAGAAATCACAGTCACCCAATGCAGAAACCAAGGAAAGATCTCCATTCTCATTCTGAACTGCAAGGAACCAATCAGAGTAAGTTTCCCTATCTCACACAGACAAACAATAACATTAAGTGTAAATCAGTGCAGCTGAAAGAAGAACATGCAGTGGAAAATATTATCTGCTGGCTTGTCAGCACTCAAAATTCATAAGGCTTAACTTACTGCTGCATCATTTGTAGTGAAATTTGAGCATAAGAAGTTCTGCATGTGTTCTTTCCAAATGCCATTTTGAAATCCTTATTGATGTAGTGCAAAATGCTTCCTCATGAAAAGTTGTAGCCTTTTTAATCAAAGAATGCCTCTTCAAGCCATCAGCCTGCTTTAATGTTGAATGAACGTAAACTTTAACATTTTGCCTTGGGCAATAGGGAAGAGAAACATTTTATTCTGCTCATTGAGGTGAATCTTGGGTCTTTAAAGCAAAATGTATACTCCATAAAGAAAACTGCAAATGAAAGGTGCAAATTTTCTGCTACTGAAGATATATTCCAGCTCCAGCTCACCTAGGGGAGATACACAGTCTCACATCACATCACAGCCCAGGAAATGGGAAATAATGAGTGGAGGACTGCATTAATCAGTGGACATGTCTGTAAAAATGGAAAGCAAATGGATAATGAAAGAACCAAGAATGTGAACATCTACAGAAAAAACCCAAATCAGTGCCTGTTAGACGAATTTACCATCCACTAATTTTTACAAATAAACACAGGAGAGAAGCAGATGGGATGATGAATCTGGAGGGGGAAAATAACTCAAAGAACAAACCAAAACCAAAACACAAACAGACTCTTTCTACATCACACCTCAACAGGCAGTATCGTATATCCCATGGCAAAGTAGGCTGTCACAACAACGTGCCTGAATTCCTTATGGTATGGGGTCATGCACTGGATAACTTTGGATCTCATAACTCTCATGCTTACTCCACCTCCCAAGGGCTCAGCATGGGAGAAGAACAACCATGCTTATGGAAATGGATAAACCAGTGCAAACTTGCAGCGTTATTTCAGTATTATCATTACAAACTGCTGCTTTTGTGTTTTATAACTTACATAGAATGAAAGAAAAAGGAGTAGTTTTTTCTGAAAGCTTTAAAAGTTAGAAATGTTCCTCTTGGAGTTACTTTGAATATATTTGCATTATTACCAGCAAATTCAAAGTAACACACTTAATTACCATCTCCAGTAAGAAACTACTATTGTTTTGCTGCCTCCCTGTCAAGAACTGCAACAAAACCACCTTGTTCCCTTGCTATTTGCACAATTGATTTCATAGTCTGTCATCAGTCCCCATGAATGTTGACACAGTGATGCAAACAACCAACTTGGAGTAAACTGCATGTCAAAAGAAGAAACTAATAATTTTGTATTTGGGAGCTGAAGTCTTGGTACAGAATATAGAACACAAAGGTCTGGTTTGGTTTAAGGCAAAATACTCTTTTTTTTTAAACTAATAATTTTGTATTTGGAGCTGAAGTCTTGGTACAGAATATAGAACACAAAGGTCTGGTTTGGTTTAAGGCAAAATACTCTTTTTTTTTCTGCCTTGATGTTCAATTACAACTGTCAGCTAGTCTGGAGTAAAGCAAACCCTGTTCTTTTAATGTGTTTTCAGCTGGCAGACAGCATTTTACAGAGCAGGACATAAGCAAGAGTCTAGCCAGTGTAACACTAGGTTTAGTTAATGGCTAATCTGGCATTTGTTCAACTGTGTACTTCAAACAGCAAGACAGAGAAGGTGCATAAAAAGAAAAAAATATGAAGCTCTATCTTCACCACCTCATTTATGCGGCTGATGGAAATGATAGCCTATCAGAAGTGTCAGCATTCTAGTGAAAGCTGGCATGTAAATATTTATGCATTGTGCAAGATAGTCAAGCCCTGGCTGGCTGTCCTTTCCCATATTTCTAGCCATAACAGAAACTGCAGTGCAGATAAGAAAAAGCTAAAAAGCTTTATATCACAGAACTTAAACCAATTTTAAATGGTCATTAATAAGAACCCGAACATGTAAAATGCTAAATGCTTCTAAGGTTTGAGTGATCTTAGTCATCTGGGAATAAAAAAGTACTCTGTGCTACTCAGAAGGACAGGGCTTCTTGCCAGATTACCAAGGAAATTCTACATGAAGTTTTAACATGATATATAAACCATGGCTTGTGTTGCAATTAATTCTGGTGCTTTGTTTGGCTTTTATGGAAACCTGAAAATTAGATTATTCATACTGTGTGTGACTGATTTTTTAATATTTTTTTCCCCGTCAAATACACCTGATTTTTTAATATTTTTTTCCCCATCAAATACACCTGATTCCAGTTCCTTGTCCAGATAGCAAAATCTGTTGATAGCAAGTGAAAAATATTTCCATCTGAAGAAGACGAATGGACCTTGGTACATGAGCTTAGAAGTATCCAGCAGGTTCCTAGCATTGCAAGCTTGCCAGCACATCTGATTCTCACTGGCAACTGTGTGAACAGTTCCACTGCCAAACAGAGAAGTGGTAGTAGACAGTTTTTCTCCTCCCTAGGGACAGTCACCATCCGCTGGCTGAGGCAAACTGGTGAGACACACAGCGCTACTGCCTGTGCTGTAGGTTCTCTGTGGAGAAGTAATGTGAATTGTAGTCAGCCTAAAAACTAAGGCCTGACAGCCCAATTTACACAGCCAAATGTTCTACACTACCCAGAGGAATTCTTTACACACCTTCAGAGGCCAATAAACAGGCTAATCATTTCTGAATTTGATTATTACACTGTCAAGACCAGAGCAGAATGTGCTTCGGGATGTCATGAGAAACGAAGATTAAGACAACAGCTGGCATGTTCTTCCCCAATGTCAGTGCTATCAGTATAACGCCACACATCCTAATTACCACAACACCTCACCAGGACAACCACAATTAACAGGGCTGACGAGCCCAATGGCGTTCAGCATATAAGTCTCTGAGGCTGGGGCAGGTATGTGCTGTGAAAAGACACAGCTGTAGCATTCCTTTTATCAGGGACCATGTCCTTGTTGCCTCTGTCACCTGATTCATGTGTCTTCAAGAACAATGTCTACAAAATAGCTGAGCAACATTCCTTACCATTAAAGTAAATAAATAATGAGAATGATCTTTCTTAGCAACAGGAGTCTAAGACAAAATCCATGTTTTTTCCAGATGGTATTGTGTCATTCTTCAAAATGCCTAGTAAGTTCATAAAACATCTATTTTCCCTCAGGTATTTTATTTTTAAAGACGAATACAAGCTAAAGGTGTATATGTCTAGTATCCTTTTACACAATACAACTAAATTGAAAAAAATCAGCCAACTAAATAGTAGGTACTATTTAGAAAGCAATTAAATAGTGTCATAAGCTCTAGCCCCTAAACTTTTTAGTTTGTTGCTGTGCTGAACTTTCTCCTGTTTGTGAATACCTCTCTTCTGCTGGGAAGGACTCAACTCTGGACAAATACTCCAGATGCAACCTCAGAGATGTTGAGTCTAGAAAGATAATCTGTGACCTTGATGTGCTGGCTGTGCTTTTATTAGCCCAGTCTGCACAGTCCACCTCCTCCCCACAGGGAGCACTGCTGACTCAATTTGCCAGCCACAGGAGCTGCATGGCCCCTTTCTGCAGCTCCTTTCTAGCCCACCTGTGTCAAGACTGTACTGAGACAGTTACTGCATTACAGGTGCCCAGTTTTGTACCTCTCTTTCTTGTTGAATTTCATGAGGCTCAAGTCACCCTATTCCTTCAAGCTGTTGAGATTGCTCTGAAAGACAGTCCTGCATACCACCTGATAATGACAGCTGGGCCTGAATAAGGCTGTGTCCCATGCCATCATCTATGTTACCCATGAACATACTGTAATGTCTCAGATCCACTGTCAAACCCTGAGGACCACCATCTGTAAATAGGTACCAGTTAAATCTCAACCAGCTGACTTTTTAAATCCCACCAAACCAGCCAGTTTTTCACCTACCTTTCAGCCCACAAATCCAGTCCCCACCCTCATTAAGGACACCTTCCTCCCCATATCTACCACCCTTCTTGCAATTTCTCCTACAAATACAGAAGTCTATATTGAAGGCAAGATAAAGGACAACAACTGTTCTCCCTTCCCCCACAGAGCCAGTTATTTCATCCCTGAGGCAGTGAGATTGGTCAAGTATGATCTGTACATAGTAAATCCATGTTGGTTATTCCCAGTCACACGCACCAGTTTCCATTTCTCAACAAGCTTTGGCTCTCAGTTCCATTTCTGCATATCCAGACAATGTCTCCATACTACTCTTTAGGAGTCTATCCCCTCTTCCACCACTTTTAGTGTGAGGTCAGTCCTCTGTTCAAACTGGCCTCCTGCTATGCCTGTTTGTTTCCTTGCACAGTGGGGATAGTTCTTGTGGTCTGACGAAGATCCTCTTGGAAATCAACCAGATCTCCTCAATTCCTCCACACTTCAGGGCAGCCTCACACAGGATCGTGCTGCCAGTTTCCCAACCAAGCCAAAGGCAACTCTCTTAACTTCTAGAATTTTTGTTATTTTCCATCCCCACTTTCTTCAGGGGCTTAAACTCTTACCATCTCATGGCCAGTGCGACTAAGGCTGCCACTATCACATCCCCAGCTTCTAGTTTCTATTTATTCTTGAGAAGCAAATCCAGCAGAATGCTTACCTAACCATGTCTCACACTATCTACATCAAAAACCTGTCTCCAACACACTCCAGAAATCTCCTGGATTGTTTATGCTCCATCGGGTTGCCCTGGTAATTGAAGTGTATACACACTATTATCTTTAACTCCTCCCATTTTTTACAGTCTCACATTAACCAGTCCTCAGCACTGCTGACCACCAGTAAGTCATAAAAATGCCCAAGAATTCCTGATGTTACTGGCATGAGTTTTAGCCTGAGAAACCTTTTGGATAAACTGTGATTCCTTACATCAAAGCATGGATCAGAAATATTATTTTGTGGCCAAGGTGACTGGCCCCAGGCCATCATCAATAGACACCAAAAGCACAGTGCAAGAGCTTGTGGACTGGAAACAAAGTTGAACAAGTTGGCAAATTCCTACAAACACATAAGATGAAAAAGAGGACTATTTTGTGAGCAATTCATTAGCAGAAAAAAAACCTATGTACTTTTTCAGCAAATAGTTTAAGCAGTTCTACCCTTCTTCCTTGGAATAAACTTCAATTTACCTATTCCCTGTATTATTTCAGTACACAGGAATACAAATCAAAGCACAAAAAGGGAGATATAATCTTACGTTTAGTTATCAAGACCTATTTATTGCACATAAATCTTAGGATTAAAAAATTGGCCAATGAAGCACCATGTTGCTCCAACAGAACAAAGTGCTTTAACAAAAATCAGATAAATCCTCACCTGTTGTGGTCCAGGGCTGGAGGAATATTGCTCTATCAGTATAAAGACTGAAATTCAGGTGAACCTATTTGGTTGGATATAACAGTAGGGAGTCCTGATTCTCTAAGGCTCTATAAGGGCTCTCAGAGCAGTTCTGAAGCTGATGAAAACGTAACTGACATTTGACATGCTAACACAGAAAGGAAGATTTGCTAAAGCTGCCATAAAAGAAGCAGTATCATTGAGCTTACAGTCATCCCCACAGAATTATGCTGTACACTGAGGAAAGAAAAACAACACACAATCGGTAATCCTAAAAAAAAAAAAAAAAAGTCCTTTATTTAAAGCACAATCACTACCTGGTCCAGTGGAACTTCCACAAGAGTATCTTCATCTTCTTGTACTTCAACAGCCCCCCACATTTCAGACCCCTCTTCTCCGGCTTTGTAAATATCTTCACCTATAATGGGAAAGATAGAGTGGAAGGAAGTGAAGTCCAATGGTGACACAGTGTGGCTCAACTACTGAACTGCACATTCAATTTCGCTTCTGAGAACAGCTTTCGGAGCTGACCCATCATTCCCCACGCAGTTCTTTCAAGGAAGTCTTCAGTCTCCCATTATTGTCAATTTGGTTTTGTTTCCTTTTAACGACAAATACTTGTACAACAAATACACCACTTGGGGAAGGGGGGAGAAAAGGCAAAGGGAACTAGATGAAGTCCTGGATTTGAAGTTCCTTCATTTCAGGCAAAGGTCCAGAGTGAATCTGAACTTAATACAGCAACATAATACTTCTGTTTCTACAGCCAAATATAGTATCCTTTAGTAATTAGTATTATTGATGCCTTAAGTTTTAACTTTCATATTTTTCAAATCCTGTACTGTTTAGTGTGTAACTCTGAAGTTTCTTGTAGCCTGTTAACTTCTGTTCTCTCATGCTAGGTAGACATAACAAAGCCTCTCCAGGCCTGCTCTCCAAGGACACCCAGACCGTCCTAGGCCCAAAAGTGTAAACCAAAAACCTCTGAGAGGGGGGCAAGCTGAGGGGAATTACAACATTAAACTGAAGCTTTAACTGGAGAATTAACCCTGATATTCAAATGAACCAAACCTATAAAAGTGTGAAGAACTCTTGACCAGTCGTCCATCTTGGGGTCCATCTTGGGGTCCATTTTGAGAATAGCCTCTGGCCCCCAGGATGTACCTCTGAAGGCTTTTCAAATGAATACCTACCTTTATTCCCTTACTCCTGTCTAGTCTCTGGTTTTAGGTGGCCTCTCAAGGCATCATTATAACATGCATCTACCAAAAATTTCAGTCTCTGAATCAAAAACAAACATGCTGAACCAGGTCAGTTGGATTAGTTCTACTTCCCACCTCTGGGCGCATGCAAGTAGAATTATGGCTGAAACTCCACATCTGCATTAAAAAAGTACATGCTCCTGGCCAACAAGGATTAATGGTTACATTGGTATTCAATTTTGCAAAGATTTTACACCATTTAGTTTAAGCCATTTCTTTCCCCTAAGTGTAAGTAGTAACTAGGGGTCTTTCAGTATCAGCTAATTAGGAAAGTGAAGATAGGTACATACAGAAAACAATTTCCAAGTGACACACAATCCTCTCTATTTTCCCCTGAACCAAAAACAGCCCAGAAACTAAAAGCACAGGTTACTCCAAATCATCTCTCTCCATTGATCTAGGAAAGATGAAGATGTGTCCATATCCAACATAATATGTAACTACAGTAAGAAAGAGGAAAAAATATTTCCACTGTTTCTGACTGCCTCTTAGGTCTTCACAAAAGGATCTGAACTTGGTAATATCAACTGACCACGTTAATTGATCTACATTGCTGGACGCTGTTAAATAAACAGCTTTAGTGTAGGACAGAACCATTTTGGTGGAAAAATAATGAAAAAAACCCCAAGACCTAGAGAAATCCAGAGTCCATCTGCATAAAAAGTCAACACTGACTGCTCTGGAAGTCAAGTTTCCTAGTTACTTTCTCATCACTATGAGAGTCAAGGGAAGAGTTTGCCCTAGGAACAAATTCTGAGGCACCACACCACTGCGAATGGGTGACTGGAGGGGAGGTGCCACATGGCCTAGAAGTTCCCTGACAGCCACTGCCCAGAGGACCAGAAATGAAGGCCGTTCTCACAGTCTGAAATGAAGAGGCAGAAATGGGGGTGTCTGTGGCACATCACAATGAAATTCCAAAGTGGTTCCGCTGGGTGCATCTTAAGAGAGATTTCCTGATGGACAGAGCAGCTTGATCACCCAGGCATCACTCCTGCTGGAGCCTCCACACCCTACCAAAAGATCTGTACTACTCATCCTCTAAAGGTATCCCTCTCGGAAATACCAGAGGGCTCTTAGCATCATTGGTTGGATTCTTATCCTAAACATCTCACACACCTTTTCAAGATCTCATCTTCACACTTCGCATGAAAATAATAATTTTCTTTTTTAATTTCCTTTTTCTTGGGGTTTATCAAATGTAATGCATGTGCATGTATGTTCCACTGAAACCAACTAAGGACATTCAATACTTGCTGGAAGTATGATTAATCTTAGACAATCTACCTGTATATATCTTATTACAAATCTACCTGTATATATCTTCTTTGACAAGACTTTGGGTTTTTTGACAAAATCAGCAATAAAAACATGGAGCAGTTGAGAATAACAACAGAATGCATCTGAACAGATGCTACTTGAACTTCAAATGATCAATGCACTTTAAATTTCCCATTTTTCTGAGTTCTCTAAGGGACAGAATGTCCTGTTTCTCTTACCTGGTATGATCATTGTTGCCTCTCATCACAGACATTTGAGTTATAGATTTCCACCATATTCTGAGAGGAGAACGAAATGTGGTCCTTAAAAGCCACCATGAAGACTCTCCTATTTCAAGGCCTTCCCTCAAGTACGTAAGTAAATAACCTTGCCCTAGATTCCTTGGCTCACTGAACTATAAAAAGTCAACTCAGTGTCTGAAAGAACTGCATTTAATATCACCATCCTTCCATTTAGACTCTGTAATAACACCTTTGCCTTCAAGGTCCCCAAGTCTTTCAACCAAAATGGGGACAGTCTAACCTCTAGAGCTAAAAGGATTTTGGTGCAGAGGCAATTTTCATCAGGCTTTACTCCAGCAGGGCAAAAGAAGTACAAGGGAGATGACTGTGTTTGCCCTGGAGGCCGAATCCATTCAAGAGCTGAGGATTCTCAATTTTAAAGCACCTCTTCTTAGAAGAGCAGATCAGCCTCAGGGCTATGCTGAACAACCCAAGGAGACAGACGTACAGTATCTTCAAAAAACTTAATCATGGAATCAGAAGGGAGCAAGAAAGAGGGAAGAAGACTGAGGGAAGACGTTTCAATAAGGAATCATATTTCTCATTTAAAAGAGAGTGCCCAAAATGGTAGTAACAGCAGCATTTCAATAAGCAAAATCTGAACTCCATGCAATTTCCTCCAAGCACTTTCTAACAGGTGTTTGCTCAGAAAGCTGGTCATGAATACAAAGATATTAGTTGAAAAGAACTCTGCACAACACTGCAGCATCTCTCAGGGATACCACTGTTCATTGTCTCTCACAGAAAGCATTCTCAAGAGAAACAGCATTCCTGTTCTTCCACAGACTGAAAATATTATTTAAGGAAAAGAGAACATTTACAACAAAAGGGAAATAAATTATTTACCTCTGCACAAACATAAGAGAATGGAAGACAAATGTCCAAAATACGTGCACAGTCGAGGAAGGAATTAAAACACTTAGGTCTGAAATGTGCCAAAACAGGTGAAAAAAACGACACTAACTGAAAAATGGGGAAGTTGAAATAACTGAACAAACAAAAAATTCCAAAGTAAATGGCAAGCAATGCAATTGGTCTTACATTAGGACACACACTTTTGTCTTTTGTTATGAAAAGTGAAAAGAAATACAAAAATTTCAAAATAATTTACATAAAATTAATTTGAATAAATGGAGCATTATGAAAAGAGCTTAAAATGTTAACATTATTAGCATTGCTACTCTACAGCCAGAAGTATTTTAGACTTTCTGCATGTGAAGTTACAAATATCTGGAGGAGGGAAGCCGAGTGAAAAGCCAGCACATTACTTGTTTGTGTGATTCTGTGTCAAGATCTTGTCAACGGGAGTTTGCAGGCCACATTAATCACAATTATCAGTGCTCTGAGTTACTTCCAAGGAAATGTTTTCAGTTGGGTAACTTTGCCTTGTATTTTATAGATAATACTTCAGAAATGCTTTTTGGTTTAGGGACAAAAAGTATGAAAAAATCTTATTGATGCAATATTTCACATCTCTGTGTCTGAATCATTAGTCAGTTTCTTCACATGTCTCTAAGGAAGAAAAAAAAAGGAAGGCATTTTAGAAAATGCCATCAATTACATGAAGAAACATTTTTTCAAGTCTTCATCCTGTATTGTTATGGGCTTATATTGCAATCTCTACTGAAGCAGAAATATGTGGTGTACCTTGATGAAAAGACCCAGCACTTCCATTAAATGGAACTTATGACTACTCCAAACAGTTCATACAAATTTATAGATTAAACATGCTCCTCTTTTATGAGCCAACTCTGACTTTCTTGTGCCTCAGGCTACCTGAAAACTGACCACAGACAGGGCCATGGCAACACTGGGGCAGAAAAGCTCTAAAAGGGGGTAAGAAAGGAAGATGTGTCTCCCTGCAGCTTTACTGATAAGTATAAACAGAGGATTTATTTCAGTTAGGTCCTCTGTTCTTCATGCCACAGCAAGTGCAGCTTCTGTCAAGAGGCCAAGCAAAATATTATTGGAAGTTTCCTCATCTTCTGTGAGGATATTTTTCCATGGTGTCCAGACAAAAAGAAGATACTGGAATTTTTCAAGTTTTGCCAGACACTGCGTGACAATAGACTACCTTGAGCCAAAAATCAGCACTATTTTTCATATCCTAAACAGAGAGAAGTTAGGTAACCTAAACTCCTGGGAAGCTCCTGTTATTTCTGATTATTTTAAAGTAGGGTCATGCTCAGCAATTTAGGTGGAAAGGGGGAAGAAGAACCTGCAGAAGGCCAAAGAACAGATCATTTGAAAGGAGCAGCCAGCTGGAGAGAGAGAATATGCAGAGGCTGGAGGATATAGACACTGAGGGATGATAAGGGCACAGTGATGTTAGAAAAAATGTGTGGAATGAGGAACTGTATAAGAGCAAATAGAAAGATGAGGAAGTACTGGTGAAAAAAAGGAAAGCAATGGGGTCCAACACACTGACTGGAAGGCATAAAAATGGCTTTTAGGGGGTGGAAGAGTAGAAGCTTGAAAGAATGAGAGGGGAAAAAAAAACAAGTCAGCAGGTACCCAAGCCAATTTAAGCTTCCTAAAGGAATCTTCCTTCAGGAAAACCTTCAAAGAGGAATGCTGTTCTACTACTACCTACCAGCATTTGAATGTCTATGTTCTGATGTTACCACACATACAGAAGTACAGCAAAAAAACAGCAATGAAAAAATGCTCATTGTTTTCAGGCAAGTATTTTTACTGATTTCTTGCTCATATTTATTCCTCCAACAAACAATACTTATTAAGGCTCTGGAAAGGGGAAAGAATTCTTATAGAATTTTTTGGTTTCAGGCTGAAGGTATGAATGAAAACTACAACCATAAGTGCTTTCCTATGGAGTTTCTTCAACAGTTGTGCTCTATCACACCTCTTCTCCAGCTCCATAATCCCACAGAGAGAAAGAGTGATGAAACCTCTGAGGGATCCAGATGGCTTAAAGCTCTGAATTCCCTGAAGCCTTGTCAGGATTACCAGGAAAGGGAACATTTGTAGCCTGGTAACAGCCCTACCAAGGAGAGGTAACTAGTGCCTCAAAAAAGCCTGCCCCAAAACTCAACCTGTCCCAAGTAAATTCAAATGATACAGTTGTTGAAACACTGGCACCTACTTCATGGCCAACCTCTACAGCTAGGAGCAATAGAACCACACAAATAGTAAGAACAAGAGAAATTTTCAGCTTAAAAAGGCAGTGAAATTACATGAGCAGTACCAGAACACTTCGTCTTTAGCAATCAGGTCCAGGGCTATGGGTAAGAGAAAGGCAGTGTGGTCAGGTTTGGATCAGAACCTCAGAAAGGATAATGACTGGAAAACAGCGGGTGAGGTTTCTGATTTTGTACTTGGCCAAGGTCTACCTCATAAAGCAAGCAGCTCGGTACTCAGCTGCTTTCACCAAAGATAGAAGGTGGTTCTGTATTATTGCAGAGCTTTTCAGCTCTGTGACTTTGTTGAAAACGGACAAATAAAACCAATTCAATTTATGACAATGTTAAGACTGCCTAATGACTTGCACAATGACTCTTAGAAGTCAAAGATCTTCATTTTGAGAGTTACCTACTCTGTCCTGGCCCTTACCCATGCCAGCTCTTGCTGGCTTTGCAGTCCCTGAGAATTCATTTGTGTGAAAGGGATTCCGCTGCCCATTCAGGAGAATTTTCCAGCTATTTTCAAGATCTTTTATACTACTTAATCTCCTGATAGGCACAGAACAGAGTAGTTACCAGCAAGAGCAAATTTATAAATGCCCAAAAAATTCTATCTAGCAACATTTCACTGGTCACATTTTACTAGTTGTCTCAACCCAGAAGTGTTCAATGTATTGTGCATTCAGTTCAGTATGTAGAAAAACAAACCACGAATTGGTGCATGTAAAATCAAGCAAGCCCTGGCTAAAATGCAAAGATCATTTTCTGTTTGATGCCATTCAGTATTTCAGCTGGAATTCTTTTTCTACACTTTGATAAACAAGGTTATATGACTTTATTAAATACTAATTAAGTTATATATTAAACTAACTCATAAGAAATCCGTACTTTTTAAATAATTAAGCACGGGAATAAATGGCTTTTATATAAGCTCCTTTCTTAAACAACATTAACTGTAAAACATTTATTGCAGTGAAAATTACAAAATTTTAGAGATATTAATGCATTTCAAAATTTAAACTGATTGAAGTTTAGTAGTAGAAATTTTAAAAGTCATTGTAATAATAGTCTGCCCTGAATATTTTGTGGAAATCAGAGGCATTTAGTAACTGCAAGCCCTGTATGTAAGGAAGGAAGTCAATGTGACTATAAAAAAAATTAATGTGACTTACAACAGAGGCTGCCTCATAAAACCAGTAAGTAAAATTTAAAACAAAATATAAAAAGAAAAAAGTGGCTCATAAAATTGAATAGTTTGCTCTGATGAATAGGGAGGACATCTGTTTACGCCTGTGCACAACATAACTTTATTTCCTGGTTTTGTGTGTGGTTGTTTTGGGGTTTATTTAATTTAAAAGTATCATTGTTGTACAAGGCCCATTTCCAACAAAAAGCCACTGCCTTTGTGATAGGTTTGCATGTGTGTTCATGGCTGTGACTCCTGTCATCAAAAAGCAATGTAATTGAAAATAACCTGGTAGCAAGACACATATGAAACTGTTGAGAATATTAAAAAAATACATCTTTTTCTTCACTTGATACTGTTACAGTCTCAAGCTTTTAAGCAATTGCTTCCTCTCTTCAGAAAATTTTGTATTTCTAATACAATTTGATGCCATTATAGAATGCTGACATCTGATGACCTCTAGAGGTTGTCCTTGTATGCAGCACTCTCCTTTACTGATAGGAAATACGGTAATGCCGGAGCAAAGGAAAAGCTGCAATAAGTCAGTCATCTTTATACATCAACAACTACAAAAACAAAGGACTGAGTGTCATAATACAAGGGCTTTTTCTTCCCTCTCCCTATTTTGGTCCTTCATCTGATTTTCTCTCCATGTTTCTAAGCATCCAATTTATTAATTGATTTAAATTAACAGATCATTAAGACTATTTGCATTTTGAAATTAAGAAAGTAGTTCTCATTCAGCCACATCTTTTTTAATTCCATGCCTGTTCCATAACTCAGCCTTCTCTTGAGTACAGCTGTGCTAGGGGCTAAACTGTCACAAAACAAATGCAAAAGCCCTGAAATGTCTGCCCTGGTCCCATCATTCCAAACTGAGCATCACTACACTTTTACACCCTCCTGCTGGGAATCAAGCAACATGCTTTCCTGATGTTAAGTGTATATATATATAATTTTTTTCCCCCCCATTTAACATTTTGCAAAGTATTCACTTCCCTGAAAGCAAATCCAAAGAAACTCATTGTGTGTTTGAAGAAAGTAAGAAAGTGGCTGCAAGGTTTACCATCATCTTAGTTCCCCACTGGCATTAGAACACTCTGGCTACCATGATTCAGTACTGTAACAATACACACCGAGAGCAAAAAGGGTTCTCATTTCTTGCTATAGATTTGTCTCCTATGAGGAACAAGCCAACAGGTCTAGTAAAATCTCTGCAAATGAGAAGCTCTCTCTTTCTTCAGCAGCCTTTTTATCTGCTTTTACAATACAGAAGTGACATGGTCTATGTTTTAATGACAGATGGGTTTTTAATCTTAAAAGTTGTCGCCAGGAAAACACGGACAACAGTTTTAGCTCATAATGCAGAGCGGATACTCAGCAGCCCAGGTTTGTACTCTTTGGCAAGTCCATAATTTTACTGAAACCAATTCAGAGCAGGACAGCAATACCTGGGGTTCTGTGCAGCTCTCCCTATAAATAAGGGCTGGTCTTTTTCTTCCTTTTTTTAGCCAGTAACAAAACCAGGAAATTGAAATGACTGCTAACTTCTAAGACCTCATAATACTCAAAAATAGATTTGAAAAACTGTGGAGTGGCTAAGCCCATCTCCACTCTATGACTTTTCCAAATCACAGCAAAAATTCAAACTTCACAGTCTATTAACTCCAGAACTTGTTTTATAGTTTATGTAGGGAGTTACTTTGCAAGCCATGGGACCACGATTAAACTACTGTATTTGAATGGAATAGGCTTTAAATGAGGGTACTCCCCTCCAAGAATTTTCTGCTACTCTTCTGAATTGCTGCTTTCCTGATCAACTTCCTACATGTACTCTTTACAAGATATGGTACAAATGAAAAAATTAATAGATTGGGGTTTTTTGGTGGTTTGCCATCTTTCTTTTTAAAACTTCAAGTTGCTGATAATTAAATGTACCTTTGGTGTTACTAAGCTCTAAACCTCACATTTCCAGTTGCAATTACCGTTGCATGCAATATATTCAATGTTATTAAGGCTCCTTCGAGCGCAGAGAGAGCCCAATCATAACATTAATAGTGTGCCTTACAGGTCACAAACACCAAAGCATCAGCTCACAATCTACTGGATTTGCCCTAAGAGGTGGTGAATTTAAATCTTCCACAAAGAGCTTTCAACTCTAAGAAATTCTTTAATCATCTTGATTTAAGAGGATTATGACATGGATCAGTTGTAATATAAATGGCATAAATGCTGGTGAAATTATCAGTGTATTAAAAAAATAAATTCAAAGTAAATACACATCTAGCCCAAGTAAACTCAGTGGGAAGATTAGGTTAAGCCTTAAATACACTATGTGCATAATTCTTCAGATGTTAGGACCCAGGAAACAATCACTTTCAAACAGTCTAGCACTCAAGAGAAGATTCCACACAATGCTAAATTGGAAGGGAAAAGGACAGCAAAGAATACAGGATACATTCTCTAGTATGAATATTTCCTTTTTATCTATTTCCATACACACTAAAATATGCATGTGTAAACTCACTGTGCAGTTTATTGGTTTCAGATTAAAATTAATTAATTCCTTATCAGTGACAGCCAAGTGCAGCCAACTAAAATGCTGAAAGTCTTTTTCACTGTCCATCAGGAAAAAATTAAATAAAAGAATAATTAAAATTAAATAAAATTCCTAAGATGATGATAAATGCTTCCCTTCCTCAATCCAAAGCCTTTGAATTTGAAGGAATATTTTGGAATAAAACCGCAAAGCCATTTGAGGAACTGCATTGAGCCTTCAGAATAGACAGTGGAGCTGTACTGATCAAAACAGTACTTGGGAGCCACCATTATCACTGTGCTCCAGGAGCTGGCTTCTAGTTCTCCATCAAAAGTAAATCTCCATTTCAGAATAAGACTCCTCACTCTAAAATGAACCTGAAAATGTCATAATTCAAGGCAGCAAGGCAGCAATTACATACCTACTTCATACTTCACCCAATTCTTCACCACTCAGTCTAAACTAGATTTCTAATTTCACTGTCAGCTGAGAGAATAAAGCAACCTGATTACCAGTTTTAAAGGTATTTTCATCAGCAGCCCCACTAGCCACACAGCCACTGTGGGGGTCCATCTCACCCAGAGACAAGGAACAGGACAGAGTAAGGGAGATTCTCTGCTGACAGGGAGACTTTTCAGACCACTAAAAGCACACACATTAGGAGAAGGGGAAGAGCTTGCATAATCTGTATTCCACCCTTTCAACTTGGACTGGATGTTAATGCAGGTCTTCAGTGTATGAAGAAGTACTGAAAACAACAGGTGAAGCAGTGCCCCCAGAAGAGGGAATGTACCCTTTGCCTGTCCTTTGGATCCCAACATATTGACCCAGCAGCATAAGCTCCTTCCAAACCCAAAGGGAAGCATGATGGGTCCTCAGCAGACATGTAAACAAAGCATACAGGCACAGGATAAGTACAAGTATGCACACAGAATGTCTGGCTGCCAGAGGAAGCCATCCCCACTTATTTGTATTCTGAAACCCATAGCTCAGTATCTTTAAACATTAATTTCAATGAAGCTTTTTTTGTTAAAAATGAAACAACAGCTCTTTAGTTTTCAACAAGATTTGTCCAGTTTCCCAGTTTACTTTCTTTCCTGTTGGCTTTCTTCCCTTTTAACTAAATTAAATGTTCTTGTTCCACAATTGTAGCACAGCATTCACATTAACTTGTAATGAATACTTAAAATGCTTAAAATGTAAAAACCCCCCAATATTCTTTGCTCTGTTCTCAACACACTTCCATTATTTTAATACTAAGCACACTACAGTTTTGCAGATTATACTTAAAGGCTGCATGGCAATAAAGAGAAAAAACTATGAAATAAACTAAGCATGTTAGATAGTAAATAAAGGAAAGAAAACTTGTCTTTATGGTATCAAAATGGCCAGGTAAAACAACAATTAAAAGAATTCAAGGGAAAGGCAAAAACCTTGGTAAAAAAAAATTAGAGTTGACATTAAAACTCCCAAATCCCCCACCTGCTAGAAAAATTTCAGGGCCCTGTAACTGGTTTTCCAGTCTTCCTGTTCCAGATTACACACAGAGTGATAACAGATCACCCTTAACCAGCGTGATGGTACAGCACTGGGCCAGAAAGGAGGTTATCAAATACATTTTTCATATACCTTATTATCCCCAAGCAAAGGATGGTGGAACGTTCTGATGGTTAGTTGAAACGCTACTTTACACCTCATGAGTGTGGATGGGATAAAAGGTTACCATCTGTACTATATGAGATAGATAAATGATAAGGACCATGGCATAATGCTGACTTCTGCAGGTATAACCCTGGCTTTCTGACAAGGGCAGTCTTTGACAATGAGGGTTGACTGGGCAAGAGGATACTCACATTGCAGCACGGCTCACAGCTCCTACAGCCTGCCTGGCCTCTGCCTCAGGTCACTCCATCTTGAGGTGTGACCAGAACACAATGCACAAAAGACAACAACTTTGTAGGAGGTGACCATTCGGAGTCAGTGTAGTACCTTTTCTTTTAACTACTCCACTACAAGCTCCCAAAGTTCTGACTACAGTGGAGCTCCCAAACAGGGTCAGAAGTGAGTGAAAAGACTTTAATTTCCAAGAGTTAGAATCATGGAATAGTTAAGGTTGGAAAAGACCTTTAAGATCATCAAGTCTAACTATCAACCCAGCACCACCACGTTCACCATTAAACCTTGTTCTTGAGTGCCATATCATACTTTTTAGAGTATTTCCAGGGACGGTGACTCCACCACCTCCCTGGACAGCCTGTTCCAATGTTTTACAGCCCTTTCCAAGAACAAGTTTTTCCTAATACCTAATCTATGCCTCCCCTGGTGCAACTTGAGGTCATTTCCTTTCATCCTCTTGTTACCTGGGAGAAAAGATTGAGCCGCACCTGGCTACAACTGCCCACTCCCACTTTTATTAACAGGTGTTAATGTATGGAGGAAAAACAGAGGATCACAGAAGAAACCAAGAGCTTCTCTGAACATGCACTTGAGCTCAAACTAGAGAATCTGCTGCCTTGAACAGCTTCTCCTAGTTACACAAGACTCACAAAGCATGGAAAGCTGAAGTGAGAAGCAACTAGTCACTTCTTCAATAAACTTAGTGGCTTTCCAACCAATTCTGTCAGCAGGTGGAGCAGCAACAGCATTAAATACAGAGACAAATATGTCCCTCGATATGTCTATCTATCAAATATGGCTATACATACATATATATATATATTCTAGCTCTTAAAAAAAATGGGGGGAAGGGAAATATCACACTATAAGATAAGAAAAACCATTTCTCAAAGAGGATGTTTATGACTAAATTTGCAAATTGCTGCCTCTACTGTCACAGCACAGAGCAGGGCAAATTCTGAAAGAGCCTCCAGCACCTCTGCTGTGTGATTAGTCTCAGCAGCTATCGGCTAACTGGAGTTTCTGTCTGTGTTCTTCCCCCAGGGTCTAGTCATTTTGTTACACAGAGCCAGGCAGGTAACCAGGAATCCTCAGGGACAGCGAGGGTTTGAGAGTTTGAGTTTGAGAACATCAGCTCCTTTTCCTCACATTTATGCAGGGCAGAACAGTGGGGAAAAGGTCAAAATATATCTTTTATTTTCCTTTACCAAAAGCATTGAGATAGAACCATATTAGCTTAACTTCCAAGGTATACTGAAAATCATACACCAGCCTCTTGTGCTCTGTAAATAAAGCCAGGAATGTAGTGGCTACACACAGGTGCATTTCCTAAGCAGAAAGAACTTTGGCAATTCCAGCTAGCCAGAGTAAATGGACAATTCAGGAACTATTCAAGCGTGTTATTCTAGTATTCCACTGGTTTAACTGAAGACCCGAAGCCACTATGCTACAACAGTGTTTGTCTCAGTACTGACCATTATCTTGAAGGACTCCTGTGGAAGCTTTTACTGCCTGTTTTACTTTTGTAGACTGGTTAGAAAAGTGTCGTCTGGACACAGAATTCTCTGGATTCTGGCTTTTTTTGTCTTTCCTTTTGGGAAGCTGAGGTGAGGAATTGTTTTCTCCTCGGTCACTGGATCCAATGGTAGATTTAGATTGCCGATCATTTCCCTGAAAAGAAGAGTACATAATTATCAGTGATGCAAATTAAAAAGCTTATTTTTAAAATTTCATTAAGGACTGGTATCAGGTGTTAAAGAAGAATAATAATTTTCAATCAGTACATTTAAGTGATATCTTAAATTATCCAGAAAAGTATATCCTATCAACTTACTGTATGATCTTACCGATTAAATTCTCAACAGCTTCCAGGAGAAAAATCACATATTTATTATAAGAAAATAATGTTTCATTTAATTAAAAGTGGCTAGATGAATCCATGCATGCATGCATATTATATGCAGCTATCTCTCATCCATATGTGTGGACAGTCACAAGATGTAACACGTTAATATGATTTGTTAATAAATCACTGTCTGTGTGAATGAGACATGGGCATTATTCTAAGTGTCAAGAGAAGGTGGAGGAGAATGACAGTCTTCATAGGGCAGTAACACATTCAATAGAATGGAACAGAAATTTGTATATTTTACCACTTATTTCTCTTTGGAGGCTCCAGAGACATTTTTTTGTTTTGTTTTGTAAACAGTCAGTGACATGATCAACTACCACAATTATAAAGACAGACTGAGTCTGACTCCCTGCTGTCTTGTACTTTTACAGTAAACTGCACTTGTGGAGAACTGGTGAAAACAGGTACTTATATTCTGTTTTGGCACTGTTCTAAATCCACAGAGGACTCTTCATGTAGCAAGCTGGGCTTAGCCTCTTCTCCCAGTCAACAAGCAACAGGACAAGAGGAAATGGC
Organism: Corvus brachyrhynchos; assembly: GCF_000691975.1. Lineage (NCBI taxonomy): Eukaryota > Metazoa > Chordata > Aves > Passeriformes > Corvidae > Corvus > Corvus brachyrhynchos. The sequence continues at coordinate 5,578,953 of NW_008237353.1, forward strand.
CTCAAGCTACGCCAGGGTAGTTCAGGTTGGACATGAGGAAGAATTACTTCATTGAAAGGGTGATTAAGCATTGGAACAGGCTGACCAAAGCAGAGTCACCACTCCTGGAAGTGTTTAAGAAACAACTGGACGTGGCACTTTGTGCTATGGTTAGTTGACATGGGGGTGATAGGTCAGAGATTGAACTCGATGACTTTGGAGATCTTTTCCAACCTTAATGGTTCTATGACTCATTTTGTACACATATAAATAGCTATACAGGATACAAAGCAGTGAAGGATCAAGCTCTGTATGTAGTGGTTACCTAGAACAAAACAGATTGCAAGCTGGTTTAGGGCGTTTTTCAGACTCAGCATTCAGGAACACCATTTTCTGCAAAATGTTTTGTAAAAGGTTCTGTGTTTTTCCTTTAGGTGTATAACTTGAATAAATAAATATACAAATAGATATAAACAGGTATATAGGAAAGAGCCCAAGCAGAAGCTGATCTTTGCTATGGAAGCTTTTATAAAAAACCAAGCAGCCCTTATCACAATAATATTTTCTCAGATTTCTTCTGTCTAATTGGCACTGCAAATAGCTCCAGATTCATCAAGCTTTAATAAGCATGCCACCAGGTGGCTGTGGAATTTTTTCTCTTCAGATTTAATTGAAACCCAAAGGACAGGGACTTTCCATCTGCCAGAATTCAGCTGAATTAGAAATTTGATACTTACACTGCCTTTAGACTTGCGAGATCCCACAATCGGAGGTAGTACTGAGGTTTTGAAACTGCAGAAATAAGCCGTATCTTAGAATTGTGTACACTGTCACTAGCACAGACACTATGTATCTATAATCAAGGCAGATAACACCAAGATGGCTATGGCAACAGAGGTAATAGCTTTTTTCACTGCGTGTTTTCACTAAGCATCACTCATTCTGTTTACTGGACTATGTTTAAATGCATAATCATTAACTTATTCAAACAAGTGCATTAGCTCACAATGCATTCTCTAAATACCAAAAACTTGTAGAGCAGTATCCAATGAATTACTGTGTGAATGCTCCTTACAATTTCTTTCCATTTATTTCAATGAAATGGTTTCATGTTTTCCAAAGGTACAAAAAGCAAAAGTTTCTCCATACAGACACCCAGTTTAGGACTCTATTATGTGATTTTTCTAGCCTACAAAAAACCAGACCCAAATATAAAATGAACTTAAGGGAGTACATGTTTCACAAAACATTACTAAGCAAGAGTATACCTAAACTGCTGTAGCTACACCCAATCTCATTCAGCCGTACACATTTGTACCCTAAGAAAAAAAATAGGATTACTTTGACTTGGATTAAGTTTTCTCTGACACTAATTTTGTGATACATGATCAAGGGAATGCTTATGAGATGAATTGGTCTTCTGAATTTCCATTTTTGCTTTTTTTATTCTTATCTCAACTTTCTCAGAAGCTGCAAATAAGGTTTTGCATCCATAACCTATGCATTGTTCTCGGAATAATAATTTCATACTTTACTGGTGGCACTTTGTAAACAAATTGACACACACAAACACAGGAGAAATGTATCGCACACCTTTAGAACTTACCCCTGTGGCCTTCTCATTGTAGATTTGGACAGCAGATCACCATACGGCAACTTCTTAAACTTCTCTCTACCCACTGCAACATAAATTTGCCCATTCTCCAAGTCTGACCCATCCTGAACAAGTTTTCCATCTACAGTGTAAAGTCTGAAAAATATGAAAATGCTTAATATAATAAACCTTAACATTCAGTTAGGTGTATTAAGAGCATTGAAAGCCATGTTAATCTAAACTCACTAAATCTATGTTTAGTTTCCAGTTATGAAACCCAATAAAGTAGAGTAGATGCCATGCAATGATCAGTAACTACATCTAAAAAAAAAGCCCAACCAACCAAAAAAACCAAAACCTTACTTAAATCACAGTTTATACAAAACTAATGAAGTATGAAGTGCTATAATAGATGAAATACTCTTATAATTTCTAAAAAAATAAATAAATTACTTTATACTTCTAAGGTCTTCAATACCTTTCCCCTGATACCTTGGAAGGGATCTATTCCATGAGTTCCTGACCCCCTCTCCTACCAAGTTCCACCTTCCATTTGTGCTCCAGAAACTATGCAGTAACCTGGGAAGAACAAAGCATTCACGACTGAAAGCCCAGGACCTGTGCACCTAACACAGACCATGCCAAAAATATTGCATTTATATTGTTATATTGTATATATCAGAAGGTTGGAACCTAGTGGGAGTAACAGGAAATACAGTACTACATCAAAACAAGAAGCCATGTATCTTGGGCACCTATCAGTAATAAATATGTCTATTACACCAGGTAGATTCTTACCACAATGACTTCTGTTTGAGAAGAAATAAATGCATCAGGGACTGGTGGGTGGAACTTACTTCCTTGTCAAGTTTGTGGTTTTATTTTAGCATGGTCAAAACAGTGAGTAAGGAGGGAACATTCAAGAATAAATTAGCTCTTTCCTACAAAGTATAGTCCAAAACTCAACAATATTTATATTTATTTTAAAAGTCAACAATAACAACTTTCATTTAAGTCTTAAATGCAGGAATGTTGAATGGCTAACTTAACTGACTTTCTAGAAGTGTTCTACAGGAGCTATTATATGTGTAAGTTTACAGTCATAAATTTCAACACAATGAAAGAAGATGTGAAAATATATACACAACTATACAATGAACATTTGGGGAAGAATATCAAGAGGCTACCTTGAGTACACCCTTGACTTATAACATGCAAAAATTTTCAGTTTAATAGAGAAAGAGCTTTTAAAATTGATACATATGGTGGCATAACCCTGAATAAACAGAAGAAAATCATGCACTTTACTGAACCAGGAATCGCAGAATATCTGAGGTGGAACAAGACCTCTGGAGACCACCTAGTTCAATCATGCCTTGCAGAGCAAGAGCAACTAGAGCAGGACTGTCTCCAGGTATGTTTTGAACACCTGCAAGGATGGAGACTCCACTGCCTCTCTGGGCAACATGTTCCCCTATTTGCTGACCATTACTGCAAATTTCCTTTTTCTTCTGTTAAAGTGAAATTTCCTGTATTTCATTTTGTGCCCATTGCCTTTTGTCCTATCACTGTGCACCACTGAGAAGAGCCTGGCTCTGTCTTCTTCACCCATTCCCACCAGGTATGTATGAATGCTAAGGAAACAACTTTTGTGCATTACGATTGGCTGGCCTCAAAACGAGACTGAGAAAAGAAACCAAAGAAAAACATGAAACTAAATCAGGTATCATACTTGTGCCTTATTATTTCATTATTTGCCTTAAGTAACATGATCCTGCCTGTGAGTCAACCAAAAACCAATGTTTGGGTAACCTTAGCCAATGCCTCAGGCTTGGATACCATTTGTTTGACTTACTCAAGTCCAGAAAAGCCATTTTCAACCTGCTTGGTCAGTTTACCAGTAGACAATTGGCCAATACTAAAAAACGTCTCTTCAGATCTTTAACAATTCCTCATGAATCCTACAGAGGAATGGGGTGTGTGGACTAAACTTCTCCCTAAGACACCCTATGAACCTCAAGATTTAAAAGATCCACACATTTAAAAGATCCCCCTGAGCCTTTTGTTCCTCAGGCTGCAGAGTCCCAGCCCTCCTCATACGCCAAGTTATCTTCAAGCCCTTCCTCTCCGTGGCCCTTTGCTGCACTTGTTCCAGCGTGTCCACATCTTTCTTGTATTACCCTCATAAAAGTACCCTAATTTTCTGTGTCTCCTGCCACAGGGCAACACATTTTTAAGTGCAAAGACTGAAAATTTTGAAAGGTGAAATTGCAGCTTTTTTAAAATCTAGATCACATTGCTGCTTCCTTGAGAAGAGGTATGCTAACTCTGGAGCACTCCGTTTGTATTACTCAAATTTACTCCATAGTGCAAACACTCCACAGGCATGCCAGCAATTCAAAGAGCAATTTATGTTTCACTACCACAGAGTCAACATCAGTTACACACAAACAGTGAAAATAAAACAAGCTATCGGAAAATCAGCAGGCAGCCTATTTCTGAATTAATCTCACTGTGTTCTGCTAGATTGCACTTTGCTTTGGGAACTTGGGGGAAAAAACAGCAAATCAGTGTACCACAGTTTAAGAATTGTTTATGTATTTGTAGAGGGGTACATACAAAATGACTGGGTTTTTTTGTTCCCGATCTTTCATTTTGCTTGTGTTTTAATGTTATATTTAAAGCACAGAAGTTGTTTGTTTAACGTAACTCACAAAAATGTTACAGATCAGCTGGCAATCTCTAATTGTATTTTTCACCCTGAAAATAATAATCACAATAGTGAAATCAAACATAATCAGTCTCTGAAAATGAAAGTGAAATCAAAAATACATTTTTTAAAAATGGATCTTCAAACAAATAACAAGCATACACAAGTTTTGTGATTCTAATTTCTGAAGCTACTTTTTTACAATTTCTGAATTTTGAAGCCACAATTTTTACCCACCCACTTGTCCACAACCATTCACAGACCAGCTGGGTTCTCTCTGGCTTGTATCATGTAACAAAAATGTCCTTGTGGTCACTTCTTCTGAGGCTGACCTAGGTCTGCCTTGTGAGATGTCAATGGATTTCCATTTTCCCTCCTGAATCCAAGCTAAAAAGTGACAGCCAAAACAAAGCAAGCGTACAGGCTGACAAGGGAGAGAGCAAAGACACAACTTCTGGGACAATATCCCCAAATTTCCAGCTGCTGATGCACCCAGTACCTGCCCATCGGGCTGCTGCACCCCATCCCCATCAGCAATTTGGCAAGCAGAAAAGCTGCTTTCTCATCATCTCCTCTCTCATATTTCTTGCTTACATCCCTATGCTGATCAGGGTGATCAATAATTTCTTTTTTAAAAAGCCCCATGTGAAACTCTAAGACTTTAGCTTTTTAAAGTCTTTTAATAACATGGAAAAGAAAAAACTGCCAGGTACATAACGCAGGCTCTTGTAAGTCCACTTCTCCTTCTTTAATGAGAAATTATATCTTCCCAGCATCAGTGGTCTTACCAGATCTCCCCTAATGCTAACATAGTTTCAGTAAACCCCAGAAAGTAATGTGTAACTTACCAGAGAACAATGATGACTTTACTAACAGATTTAATATGTATTTCTAGTATTTTAAGGAAAAGAAAATGAAAACTGAGTTAATAGAAAACCAGCAAGGGGAAAACATTAAATAATTAAAAATGTCATGTACATTATCTTATTTTTGAAGGATTAAAGGGGAGCACTGAAAGGAACTTCTCAAAAGGTATCTTAGTTATCTATTGAATGCTTTCATGTACAACATTCAATTTCACCAGAGTAGCACCAAGTAATGAGAATAAAATGTGAAACATTTTTAAATTGCTAAACAACCTGAGAGCAGAAAGAATTGGTATGTTGTAAATGTCTTTTCTCACTTTGTTCACTTCTGAGTTACACTAGCTGAGAAACAGATCCAGAAAGCTTCAACACATGTAGGTTTACTTTACTGCAAGTAAAAGTCCTAAGTAGCCAGCTAATAGAAGCAAGTAAGTGCAGAGCTGAGAGGAAAAACTTGATGACAGCTAATCATCAACAGATAGCATTACCTTAATCTTCTCTCACCTGTATCCGCTCAGAGAAAGCAATCAGAACTAAAAGACTACCTTATGTTCACTGGTTTGAGAAAGATTTTGCAAGCTTAGCCTCAGACATTGCCTAGGCTGTGAAGAATGGTTTTCCACAAAAGGCCCTTTCCCACCTGATGAAGAGATTTCTGTAATGTGCTCTGCATGGGGCAACACTGGAATGTTGGTAATTTGCTTGCACACCTTGACAGCCCACTTACATTGCACAGTTTCTCATGGACATCACATCTATCATTTTGCTCTAAAACTTGTAACAACTACCACATACCAATTTAGGTAACTGATTTTACATTGCAAAAGCCTTAAGGGACTGAAACCTACCTATCCAAGAGGTCACTTCCTATTCCTCGGATACCACAACAACTCAGACCAGCTGAAACACTGGAACTGGAAAACCCCAAAAACAATTTTGGCCTTGGCTTTTATTAGGAGGCTAAGGGCTGAATATTAAGCACATCCTAGTCTTAGCCCAGGTATACAAACTCTAAAGAATCTATAGTATTTTCCTTGAAATTGCTTGCCCCAATGAATTTAAAGAATTATCAAAATTAAAAAGTAACACACATCACATGTATCTCACGTTCCAAACATCTTCACCAACTTTACCACACTCATTTATTTTATTATGACATGTAACTTAATTATTAGCACTAAGTATATTGCATTATTATTGTATTATTACAGGCCTGATAACTAATTAATTAATTAATATTAATTTTAAAATAACAGTTTAAGCAAATTGAGGTTATTCTTTTTAAATAGCAGTTGAAATGAAACCTGAAATTATTTGGAGTCAACGTATTTCCACTTTGTAGTTTTTTGACATATTTTAATTTTCTTACAGTGGAACTTCCCATAAAATAGGAATGATCCATTATATCTACCTATGGAGCTTTAGAAACATATCTAGGCATACCAAATGTATCTTGCAAATATTCAGCTTCCTGATACCTGTGAACAGCTCCACTTCTGAGGGTTACTTTTCCTGTAACCATTTCAAGAATATGATCCCAGTGATTCAGTGTTTTCCTGGGAATGAGGAGGCGCACTGCAGGGCTAATAACATCTCCATTAGCAACCAGGCTGAAATAAAACAAAGTAAAATAACTTGGAGGAGCACTTTAAACAAAGCTCACCTGAAGTGAACACACCACTAAGTGAAAATTCTACTTACAAAATAGTGTAGGGCTCCTGGAGAGGCTTTCGAAACCGTGCTGACACGGTGATCCTACTGTGAGTAACTGGCTTGACCTGCAAGAACAAAAGAATTAGAAATGACGCAGTCTTCACATTTGGAAAAAACTTACCCTGACCACCATCAGCAAGTAGGACAGCATGCCTTTAAAGCATGCATTTTATTCCATTCCAGCTTCACCTTCTACATAGCACACATAATTAGTGCTGCAGGTTTACGTGTGTGATGAATAACAACCACAGCACAGTATACCACAGTGCACCATGGGACAACATATGGTTTGCCCTGAGAAGGCAGAATTGTATGGACATCTTTGGCTGTCCTACACACACAAACTCCCAAATGCTGTTCTTGCTCTCTTAGTTTTTATTACTTATAACCATGGTGCAGGCAGTTAAACAATCTTCTTTTTTTAACAATAAATGTCGTTGCTAGATCTCTCTGCTACTATAATAACTAGTTTTGGTCTTGTCCAGGTCTTTACATCCAAATCCACCAGCAATTTAGAAAGGTTCCTGAACACTCTGCTCATTTTAGGGCAATGACTCAAAAGTAAGGTGAACCACAGATTTTTAGCCCTCAGGATAGTACACAGGCTACTTAATTCCCAGCATTAGTCACGGTACCCTTTTGAACACACACTGCACTGAGATCAACATTAAGGTCATTATAATGAACAGAAAGTTAAAAAAAAAAAAAAGGATAAACACAAACTCCAAAATCATTAGGAAGATTTTTTTAATTCTTCATCATTAGCAAATCAAAATAAGGTGTTAAACCCAAACAAACATTCAAGAGTTATAGTACATGCATTAACAAGTTGGCTACATTTCTAAAAAAAAATACCATAAAAGCTTAAAGGATTAAGCAGCCGGTATGCAGAGAGACATGCTTCCAAACAGATATACAAAGTTTATTAAAACTGGCAATTTTCCAGTCACTATGTAAATGACAGTGTCTAATGACATGATGTGTTGCAGTTCTATCACACTTTGTGCTAACTTAACCAGTACTTTTCATTTAATTTGTGGGAAATGGTCTGAACTCCAGTGCTTTTAGTCTTTGCTTGAATTTTCACATAAATTCATTTAGTAACAACTGGAATGCTGTCCAGATCTTTCTGTTGCATACACTGAAAAGAGAGGAGCTCAACCTATTACATATTCCAAACAGGCTAAAAATTATTATTAAAATAATCAAATCTAACTTTCCACACAACTCAAAGAGCTCCACACTGCAAATTCTATGCCAAGCACATAAATTCTGGAGGTAAGAGAGCAAACCTGGGAGAAAAGGAACCAACAAAACAAAAGCAATACTGGCACTCCTTAGTGTACAATCACTTCAAGTAAAACACAACAACAGGTAAATCTGTAGAACAAAATCTGTTTTCAATGTCTGCTAAAGAAGAAGCACATTTATTCTGAATTCAACTAACTTCAACTTCTTGTTTTTCAAAGATCTTTGTGAGCTGTGTAGCCCTCTCAAACATCTGTTTTTTGAGAGACTCAGAGGACAGAAAAGCCCACACTGGTCATGGATGGAGAAATGCAGAATTAGCCTTTGCACAGCTACAAACACTAAAAAGACTAAACAGAAGCAATCAGCACCAGAAGGGCACAGTGATTTGAAGCTCAGTGCAAAGGGATATTTTGTCCAGAGACATCTACAACAGGAGAGACAGCAAGGAAGATGTTAGTGCAGCATCATGCCAGCACTGCTTGCAGACCAGACTAGGAAGCAGACTCCTGGAATGGCTGGGGACCTTCCCTTTACGCAAGCAATTCACTAGGCAGCGCATTTACTCCTTGAGATCTATTTTCTAGATGCATGTTTGTCTTGGCCTCATACCAAGAGAAATTTTGTACTAGACTGTACATAAGATATGCACTAATGCCTAAGGTAACTGCAGTTCACAGTCTTGCTGTTAATTCCAGTGTGATCTCAATCAGGTGGAAGATTCACACCTACTACTACAGAGTAGTACTACAGAGTAGTGGAAAGAGAGTAAGAGGTTTTTATCATACAGCTCATTAGGGGAGGCAAAGACATTTTTTTGAGAACTGCCAAATAACTTAGGAGCTCAGCCATTGTCTTGGGGTGACTTTATGATGTGTACCTGCTATCGCTGTTCTATGCCCAGAAATTAACTTTATGCCTTTCTGTGCCTTTAAACTGAGCCTGAGAGGGGAGAGAGGGAAAAACCGAGTGAACTTTTCAAAGCAGTTGTTCAAGGACACAGATACACAGACTCCTCTGCTTCTGCAGCAGCAAGAGCAGAGGAAGCACCCGGCTTGCTCTTCTGCCAGCTTTCGGCTCCTCTTCTCCGGAGAGAGACGAAGAGTTGAACTTTGTTTTCCTGGGACTTCAGTTTTTCCCTTCTTCTCTTCTGGACTGTTTCAACATCAGAACACACCAGGAGAATTTTCCACCAAGGCCCTGGAGGTGGGCTCACAACTCAGCTCCAACGAGGAGAGAGATTACACCTACGGAAGGACTCTGAAATTTCCCCAGGTTTCTCTCCACAGTGAGAGGTTTCATTATTTAGCATTATTATCCTTTTCCAGTGTGTTTTTTAAATAAATAGTTTTTATCTCTTTCACTTTCCCCCAAGGAAAATTTCTTTTTTCCTGAACCTGGTGGGGGGAGGGATGGTTGTAACCTGCCTTCTCTCAGGGGATATTTTCCTCCAAATTTGTCCAAACCAGCACAGCCATTCTTGCAGAAACATTTAAAGCATATTCTTCAGAGCAAAACTGGTCATTTATGTCACCAAAATTTGAAATGAAAATTTACTGGAAAAGAAAGAAAATACACCTTAAACTACAACATCTGAAAACATTTCTTTTGCTGCTGTCAGCCATTAAAGGGTTATTTTCTCAGCATAAGCAATCTAATAAAGAGCTTCAGAATACAGAAAAAAAAAGCAATTTTCTAAAGGGTATGCTACTGAAGGCTAAAACAATACTGATCTACTTCCATAGCATCAGGTCCTAATGTCCAGGCTCCAAATATAGGTTGCACACAAAATGGGAGTTACTGAACCTTGGATGCCCTTACACCTTTCTTTGTAGCTGGTAGGTTGCCAGGATAATCCCCTATAAAATATCCAATACATAAATAGTAAAGTTATAAATCACTTTTTCTAAAAGTTGATTCCACGTCTATTCCTGATGCTCACTTATGCCGGTCAAGCTCTCCCACAGTCTCTCCAAATAGTCCCTCAAACTAAGTTCTCTGATGCAGCCTGCAACACTCAGGTTCCAATGCTCCACATTACTGGAACAGCTAGAAAGCATTCACTAGGCATAAAGGAGCCCTTTAGGACAGCCCCAGGTGTGCCTCACTACTTAGTTGGTCCTGAAGGGTGATGAAACCATTAATTTTGGTGTACGCGCCTCAGAAGGCCATCAAGTGATTGCACATAGCCCAGTCACAAGAATCCTGAGAAAACAATAATCTGACAGATGTTAAAAGCTCATTTATTATTTGAAGGATTGTATTTCTGCCAGTAATAGATACTGAGGCATCAACTTGCAAGTTTGTCTTTTAGGTTGCTCTCTGAGGGTCATTAACATTTCTGGCAGCCTTCTGTGGCCTTACAAGTGAGGCCTGCTATTAAACAAGCAAACTGCAGGGGATTATAACATGGGACCAGCTTGGGCAAAGATTAAATATTTGTCTGTTCTACCTAAAAATGGCCTAAACCAGAACAAAATATAAACTTGCATTGTTTATCTAAGCCTGTTTAAATCAATGTACCTTCTGTATTAAAAAAATGAAAAGAATGTTAGTACACTAATACATTTGATAAAGTGACATTTCAAAAATCAGTGCATGAGAATACTAAGATGACCATGAGAATTTGGGATTGTTCAGCCTGGAGAAGAGAAAGCTTTTGGGTAACCTCATTACAGCCTTACAGTACCTGATGGGAGCCCACAACGCAGATGGAGAGGGACTTTTTACAAGAGCATGTAGTGACAAGGGGGAATGGATTCAAACTGGAAGAGGGTAGGTTTAGATTAGACATTAGGAAGAAATTTTAGACTGTTAAGGGTGGTGAGGCACTGGAACAAGGTTGTCCATAGAAGCTGTGGATGCCCCATCCCTGGAAGTGCTCAAGGCCAGGCTGGATGGAGCCCTGAGCAACCTGGTCTAGTGAAAGGTGTCCCTGCCCATGGCAGGGGGGGCTGGAACCAGGTGATCTGTAAGGTGCCTTTTGACCTAAGAGATTCTATTATTCCATTAAGTAATTTAGCATTTACAAGATCTGTTTCTAGGAGCTTTTAATATGCTGAACCTTGGTGGCACAAAATTCTGGAAAGTCTTTTGGCACACCTGACATGAACAGCAGGGACAAGAGTACTACATCTTTTTTTTCGTGTCCACTTGCTCTTTGACAGAGGCTTAGGCTAATGTTTGTCTAGAAGAGGAGAGATAACTAATGTCATTGGGACAACTTGCCTCTTGAAGATGTTTTACACCTGGTCTGGTTCAGGGGCCAAAAGAAAGATAAACTCTGTGTTCATGCAGACCAGGAACACTCTGGTCTGCAAATGAGAGAGAGGAAAGGAGAAAATATACATTTTATTAGCAAAATTGAAAACCAACAAAACCAAACAGATGGAGGAAAGTGCCTGCACCAGGGGTGCTGCAAATGAGATGTACACCACCTTTAATTTTGAAGCTGGCAAGTCTGCAAGTATATGCAAGTATAAAGCTACAGAGCATAATGCAGAATTCCATGATGCATAAGAGAGAACTCTCACAGACACCCAATGTATGTTCTGGCTACAGCATGTTATATTAAGCTCTCTGAGTACAATAAGTACAATACTGAAAAATTCAGCATAAGCCTGTTCTGAAGCCATGTTTTATAAAGATTACACTGTGATTAAAGACTACACTGCGATTAAAAAGGAAAAGAAGTAAGAAAAAACCCACCACTTCCGTACTATACACCTTTCTTCTCATTAATCTGACTGTTCTGTTCATAGAGTTTAGAATAACTTCTGTCTGATCCGTGTTAAACTATTTATGGTCACGAAAATCAAGGTACCTAATTTCAAAATACAGAAGTACACATTAATAAAAGACCAAGTGCTCAGCCATAGTAAATCAATTTCATTCCTTTCAAGTGTATGGAGTTCCACTAAACCACCCCAGCGGAAGACCTGGCCTGGGGTTTAATTAAAGAATACATAGTTCTGCTCCTGTTGTGTTTGTAGGAGGCACCACAGTGTTGGTGTCTGGAATAGCCTGACCCCTCTGGCACTGCAGAGTTACATATTAACAACAAAGTGGTCTTGGGTGAAAGTTTGTGCTTACATTAAGACACCAGCATTACTAGCCCCCTAACCCCTTTATTTTCTTTTCATTTCACCAGCCACATTCTCTGATGATGTAAATCAGCACTTTCCCATTTACATCAGCAACTGTAAGCAGATTTACATTAATCAGTGATCTGACCCCATTATGATTTTATCTTTAAATTTTGTACATTTTCAGTTTGTTTGAAAAGACCCATTCAAGGGCAGCTTCCGTTTCCTACTGACAAATGTTGACAACAACTCATAATTTGTGATGAGATACTTATCTGAAGTATTACACGACAACACACAGCAGCAACACAAAGTGTCCAGGGGAGGAAGGAGAAACTCAGAGAAAACTTTATGTTAGCTGGAAGCAATCAATCCAATGAGAATTTGCAAGGCAACAAGAGCTACACACAGTTGGAAATATACCATGGGATCACAGATTCTCAAAACCACCATAATTTTTATTTTTCTATTCTTTAAAAAAAAGAAAGAAAAAAGTTATTTCACACAGAGCCTCTTACAGCAGTATGGATTTTTCTTGAGCCTCTTACAGCAGTATGGATTTTCCTTGCTTCAGAGAGAAGTTACCATCTGTGAAATGACTTTGCAAAGCACCTTGCAAAGTCTGGGCGAAACAAAACAGCTAAACTCAACACAGGTTAGGTTCTGGGAATGGGAATCACTCTGTGGTGTTTGAGGACTGTATAAACACTTGAATCTCAGAACACATTTTACAGAGTCCCTTAAAGTCCAGCTTTCATCTTGGGTCATAATACACTGGGGTTGAATTTGTGATTAGCTCTGAGTGTCTCCTAACAGCCCTTTTAAACACAAAGACACAGCACATCAGCATCCAACTGAAGCAGGGTAAAAAAATCCATGCCCTCACAGCGGCTTTTTAACAACATCCGATATATTTTTCCCTTATATGTTAAACACAGCTATATTCTAAATATTTACAAATTCAACAAACACAAACATAACACTTAAGAAACATATGCAACACATTGCTCAATCTACTTCCGGTACTTACATCTCCCAGTGTTGACTGTTGGAAAAAAAATCAGAACCAAAGCTAAATGATCAGCAGCCAAACCATTACCTCAGGAATACTGTCATACGTACACATACAAAAAATTGTTTCTGTAAGAAAACCATTTTGAATTAGTCTGTGCATATCCACACGTGTGTACTTGAATATAATGTGTGAGTATACATAAATATACACACCACCTTAATACAATTCTCATTAAAAAATTTCTGTTACACTTATGTTCAGCTGACTACATGAAAAAAAATTAGAACAGTAAGTTTTCTAAAGCTATTACAGCACAGGAAATACCTATTTCATAGAAACACAATTTATTTTTTAATGGGCATTTTTATACGCATTGACAAAAGACGCAGAGTAAAACTCACTAAATAACTAAAAAACATGCCACTCCTTTTTGGAACACTATGGATGGGCTGGCTTATGCAATCGTTCTAACTCCAAGAAGTGTTAGACTGGGAAGAGAATGTCACACATATGGCATTAAAGGGAAACCATCATTGAGAATGGCTGTTCATGTAAAGACTCTGAGCAATGCACACATTGGTTTGAAGTACACAGACAAAAAATAATGGTTTTCACTTCATTCTTCAGACATGTGCTAACTAGTAAAAGGTAAGAAACATAATCCCTAACATGGAGATGTATCAAAATTAAGTTTATTTCTTTTGCTTGGTGTGAACATATTTACTGATCCCCATGCACAGAGTGTTTGCTTGTATGAATGCCGCACTATACTTCTCCACACTTACTATAAAAATATAGACTGGAAAGTGGGACAGACTCAGGAGACTACCCAATGTCCCGTTGGCTACTTGCAAGAGGCATGTGACACTCCACAGAGTCAATCCTTGTATATAAGAAAAGTATACAGTTCATCAATTAGCATTTTAAGTAGCCTCTGAACATGCCAGGCTGCATATTCAGTTTCTAGAAAGGTTTTATGCACTTGAGAATACGTTCAAATAGAAATGTCCCATTCTTAGCTTTTCTCTTCCTTTCAGTGTACATTAAATAACTAGACATATGCTAAAGACAGAGGTCTGGCACCACTTTCACAGTGCTGCCATGAAGACACTTGCCAGTCATCCATAGCTAAGAAATGGTATCACTATCTGATTCCTTTAATTTCCTTACCAGAAGTGTCCCTCCATCAAAGGGAGCAACTAAACAGCTGCATGATTTACAGGATAATATGTACTTTCAAAGCCACACTGGACAGCAACGAAACAACAGTCAAAAAATGTAATGTGTCTGAGCCAGACGCTCTGTGCTGGTTTGATTTGTATGGGTTTAAGAGCTGGCCTTTCTTACTGCTACTAACGCACTCCTGGGTGCTCTGAACATCTCACTCATTACCCACGTCACTTTATAACTAACCTTTTGAAGCTTTCAATATTTCAACACAATGTCACATTCCAAATTTATCAGCTCATGCAATGAGCCATGGCTTTGCTAGTTTGTTACAATGGCCTGTTTGTTAATCAATGTGCCCAGGAAAATTGAGAACAAATATTTACATTTCCCTGGGGTAGAACTAGGGTCAAAACAACCAAAACCCCATTGATACACATCACGACCCTGTGATGTGAAAGAAAGGAATGTTCAAGGTTCAGTGGTCAAAACCAAACTAGAACAATAAGTTTTCTAAACCTATTACAGCACAGGAAACATGTTATTTCATAGAAACATGACTTTTTTTTAAATGGACATTTTTTACACATTGACTAAAGTTGCAGAGTCAAACTCACTGAGGTGTTTGGCAAGTACAAAACCATTTCAGTTATCCTACACAGTAACTAACCTGCATAATTCACATTTCCCTGGCTACTTTGCACCGCTGGATGACACTTTGGATAGTACAAAACAGCCTTGTGCCAGAGACTACAAGTCTTTCTACTGGTGTGGGTATAAACCAGAACTGAAACTGCTATTAACTGAGCAATAGGCCACAACACCATGGCTGCACACAAACTTCTCAGCCCACATAAAACATAGATGAGCTGGAAATGAGCTGTTCCACAGCAGACAGTCATGTAGTGACTAAGGGAGCCTTCTAGACTGCAAAGCTCCTACACAATTCCCGGAGTGTTTAAAGCCAACCTGCTCACCTCCAAAGTAAACTGCCCTACTTTTCAGCCATGGTAAGTGAAATGGAGTTTATATTCCCTGTACATATGGCAGGAAGTCACACCTCAGCTATTTAAGCCCTGGAAAGAAAAACTTTTCAGTCGGGATCTGCCATAATTTTGGGACATTGGACTAGAAGCCAAATCTTCAGCTGGGGTAAGTCAGACAACGGCATGGCCTTATCCACCCAGACACTTGGCATGTGCAATGCTCCAAAAGAGATCACATCTGTGTGATCCCGAGGATATCTCCCATTCCTTCTCTGAGTTGTATGATGCTGTACACACACTGCTTACAACACGGACAGTGATGGCATCAATAACACAGAGTTTATTCAAGCAAAATAGATCCTGATACTCATTTCGGACACTGACACACTACTGCTGATTCTGACTGGTCTTGTCTCTCACATTTTGTGTATTTTCCCCAAATTCCTTAGACTTAATTAAACCAAAAGGAAGTCTCTGGCCTTTATGGCTCCTCAGAAGGACCTGAAGCTAGCAACAGTCAACAGCTGAAGAACAAAAAACAACCCCCAAAAAAATATTTTTTTTCTTCACCATTTTTAATCAAAGGCAAAAGTTGTTAATGTTTCCAGTAAGTCAATTTAATATACAGCAAAAAATTATTAATGAGACTAACACATGCCTCATTAAAAGCTTCAGTACTGGCACCTCTTCCCTCCCTCCCTCCTGGCCTCCTCACAGGCTGGGAAGACCAGTTACCCTACGGAACAAGGCATGTGGTAATCAAGGAAGGGAACAACTTCAAGTTTCAGATCAAACTCAGTACAGACTATGGAATTCTCCAGTGACATGAAGCAAAGTCTTTCTGCTGCTCAAAAATTAACTAAATCCATCTGTAAGCAATCTGCTAATCAAAATACTCAAAATTGCACAGTTCATGTATACAGAACTGTAAAAGGAGAAATTTTATGCATTCACAGGTCCAGTTAGGAAAAAAAGGGCACAACTTATCTTCTAACTGGATGTCTGGTCAGTTCTTCTCTGATTCCTCCTGGTATTGGATTGTGAACACTCAGGAAGAATATTTGTTTTGTATGTCTTCTTGTGCTAATTATGTAACCAGGATACTTAATACCAAACAATGGCATATCACACTAACCTGTTAAAGATGTTGCTCAGGAGATTAAAGGCATATATGACATTTTTTTAATCTTTGCATTTTAATAGCCTTATTCCCTAAAATACACTTACAGTAGAATGACTAATTAATTTAGCATGAGAAAATGAGAAAATTCTTGCCCAGCAGTAGAACTAATCAAATGGGTCAGATATGGAGTAGCAAGAGCGTTTAGTTTTGCATTCTGGCAGAGAACATGAAGTAGACCTTTATACACAATTTGTTACCAGCCATACAGTATTCTGTGTTTAGCAATTTTGGGTAGCACAAAAAATGTTTGAGGGTTTTTTTAATTCTTAGGAAAGAAGCTGGAAAGAGTATCTTCTGTAGATACATTGTTTTGACATCAAAAGCCTGTAATTTGCACAGCCTGGGATCATTTCTAGTATCTAACCAGTCCCTTTTACAGAACTATCTTCTGTACAGAGAAAATATCAATGAACCATTTCTGACAGTTAGATGATGAAGTGAATCAAGAGCCCAAAAATTGAAAAATGGCAAGATTTTTCTTATGATTAAACATGTATGTTGTCAGACATGATAAACAGTAGTTATGAAATAAATAATTATAACTACTGTGATTTTTCATGAGAAGGTACTTGAAAAAGAATTACTCATGCTAAGTTAGATATCCAGCAAGAATATACCAAAATAATTTGTGAAACCAAGACAACAACATAAACTTCCAAAATGTAATTCTTACAGATAAATCCAATCATACTGCTGCTGAGAGATGAGTGGTGACTTTGTCTCGCAACAGAGGATGAAGAAAAACAATTGCCATAAATGATATTAGAATAATTTAATTTTGAAATATGGAGGAACAGAGGGAAACGCAAGATTTACAAGTCTTCAAAATACTTTTATAGCATCATCTTAGATGCTTTGGGGGAAAGTTTTAGTGCTAAGTTCATATCTACCAAGTCTCAAACATTGTATTTTCTACTTCACACTCCCCTGTCATGGTGCTCGCCTCTTCTGTCAGCACTGGACAACAG
This sequence comes from Corvus brachyrhynchos, assembly GCF_000691975.1. Classification (NCBI taxonomy): domain Eukaryota; kingdom Metazoa; phylum Chordata; class Aves; order Passeriformes; family Corvidae; genus Corvus; species Corvus brachyrhynchos. The sequence continues at coordinate 5,596,467 of NW_008237353.1, forward strand.
GGAACCTTTCCTGTCCCAGGATCCCACCAAGAACACAGTGGCCAAATGACCTGCACTGAGATCTGCCAATGAACTATGCCTGGTCCACAAGACCCCGTAGCAAAATTGCTGCTAAGTGATGGGCTGTACCTGGTAGAAGACATTCTGCCAGTCGCATTTTCACTCTACAGTCACACTTCATCACAGGAACAGACACATTCTGTGAAGCTCCCTAGCAAGCAAAAGCACTTTACTCCATGTCCTAGCCCATGTCTAGGTCATCCAGAATGTGACCAATATGAGAACTGATATGCACTGGATCAGAAAAAGAGGTTTTAAATTAAAAAATGTCCAGACATTCATTCAAATCCTTGTGATTAGTAAGTGTTTTCACTAGGGAGAGACATTCTGGAGGTGTATGCAGACACAAATATGCAGGTCATACATGTAGGAAAGCTTTGAGGAATCTTTACTAATCCTCTGAAGAATGATTGGCACAAATACTGATTATTCCATTCAACAAACACTCCTACAAATGTGACCACACCTAAACCACATGATAAAACAAGAAGTTGCAATTGAAAAGGAGCTACGGAACATTAAAATAAGTTTATATAAAATAGTGAAAAAGTGATTTTTCACTGGAAAAATGTGACATAGTTGTGTCAGAGCTGCCCACACAATCACCTTGTCCTAGAAGTCCAGGAGAAAAAGCGAACTGCAGATAAAAAACTCGATGTTCTTCCTACCTAAGAAGATCAACCAAGGGCAAATGTATCAACAGTAGAGCAGCTTACTACAGGCCTACTATGGCCTTCTGATAATAGATGCTGTTTCATACAGACAGTATAAGCTTCCTTTTTTCTCTTAGTTGCAAGAGCCTGGTTCTTCAAAATCAAAATACTTCTGCTTTTCTTAGGCACCTGTAATTCTTTGCTGTTACAATATCACATGGCAAAGCTCATTTACTACAGTGTGTTCAAAGAGTCGGTCGTAAGAAGTCAAAGAAGAAAGGAGGTTCCAGGCGAACATATTTTTATGAAGCAAAGAGAGTTTAAAATAAATAGTTGCCTAAAGGATTTGCAAATGCAAAAAGCTCAGTTGGTTCTTCAGCAGCTTGCCCAGCCCCAATGGCAAGTAAAATTCATGTTTTTGAGTGTAGAGGGAGAGACCATCTAGATCAGACAGTGCCTGGAGAAATATAAATGCCTATACTTTCCACATTATAATCGGAAAATAACATTCAGTACCTTTTAAAAACAATTAAGCTTATAACAAACAACTGGTAACTCTGTTGGTCCATATTTCCTCAAGAGATTAATTGTTAGATTCCTCAAGCACATCATTTAATGTGTATTTGGACTTGCACATCACCTTTGGTACAAAAGGGATCTCTCTTGCAAAACAAGAAACTCAGTTGCCAAAAGAAGTGATGGATGGGAACATACCTGAGAAAGAATTTGTAACAAAGCTTTAGCTTAAATAGTAAAAAAATCTTTTTACTATTTTGCCTACCAGTAACAAAACTGTTAAAATTTTGAGATGTATTATTACAGCATGATGGTTCTGCCAGAGGATTTACACCATGCCTTGAACATCAATTTTTTCTTGCTTAATTCTAGTTTGACACACGTTTTCTAGTTATACATGAATTTAAAGTAATTGACGTGCTGCCTTCAAAGAACAACATTAAAGTACTCCCAAAAGCAGATGTCAAGCATTTGGCAGTTTAACTAACACAAAAGAAAACATATAGCTGCATACAAATACACAATGTACAGCTGCTGCATAAAATTTTCTTTGTATTGATCCCCTGCACATTTACCAGAATCAGAAATAGATGTTTGTAACTCTTTTAGTGGAGAAAATGCCAAATTGCATGTGCTTGATACAACCAGAATTGACATCCTTGTACTTAAGCATGATAGGAATACTACTGCCTCTCTTGATCCTAAAACAAATCTAGGTTTTTGATTTCTAAGTGAACAACTGAAAAAAAAAAAAAACAAAAAAAAAAAGCCCAGAACTTGCTGCTTCATACCATTTTAACAAAAACTAATTTAGGCATTAAAACTTCTGTTACTAGTCCCCTGGAAGTTCATTCCTAGGATTAAATTATTAGGCCATGAAGACAGTTGTGTTATCCATAAGCCCAGACAAAAATCTGTAGGCTGTTACTATGTTTCATCTCATTTTTATGACTCCTCTCCCCAAATAAACAATCACGTTAAAGTTAAATGCACAGGGAGTTAAGCTCTCCACAGAGAAACAGTGGAGATTGCAAACATAAGTCAAATATGAAGATGAAAGCTGAGATAATGGAGTTTATATTGGATTATTTCAAAGCCCTGAGAGATGGCTGAAAGTGTTAAGATAATATACAATGAGCACTGAATCCAGACAAAATAATAGCAGCTTCTTTTATCAAACATGCAACTCTAAGTAAAAAAACTCACAACTTTTACAACTATTTCTCTAACTGCACAGACTTTCTCTTATATCAAAAATCTTCTAAGGATTTGCAGCAAAATAATCAGCCTTAAAACTAGCTTTAAAAAAGCAAGGCTCTAGAGGTACTGATAACTATTCAACTAAGAGTAAATTTACAGGGTAGTTGTAGCAGCATATCAAATCTTCAGCTTGAATGTGATCTTCCTGCTCAGTAAGCCCATTCAAAAAATACAAGTGACAAAGTTATGCTCAATTATAAAATTGTTGTATTTCATAGCCTCTGAATAAGAAGTTTCTGAGTATCACAGTAAATGTCATTAGGGCAATTCTGAGGATCTTCTAGTACAAGGTGTCCTACTGTCTGAAGATACCTGCTATGCAAACCACTGAACTGCTGAAAATGTGGCCTGAGAGCACAAGGCAGAGGAAATTGAAAAACAAGTCAGCTGATGCTTCTTGTGAAGCAAAAGCTGTAATTCAAATGTTTGTTGGGAATCACTGTTACCTCCATACACAATAAAACAGCAAAACTAACACAGTCATGCATCTCACACAAATCCACATATGAAACGTTTTGAAGCTTGCAGTTATCTCCTCTGACTACAGCGTAGCGCCGCTGAAGAGAAACAAGTGAGCTTGACAAATTATGGACTAGAACTAGTCAGAAGTTTACAACTAACATTGGCATTTTCCAAACAAAAATGTCCTTTCTTCAGAGGAAATACCAAGTTTTGAAGTGTCGAGGGACTCCTTGCAGAACAGGGGCATATGATACCCCTGGAAAGGTTGGACAACCCAGGGTTGCTGAGGAAAAGCCCCTGAACTGGCCCCTGGCTGCAAGCAAGCCGCTGATTAGAGGCCGTCTAGAGGGACTGGGTGTGAATCTTTGCAGAAGTAGATATAAGTTGGCATAGTTAAACAATAAAGGCAGAACGATGCTCAAATCGTATCGGTGTACGTGTCGTTTATCCGGCCAGCTCTCCAGACTCGGTCCCTAACATTGAAGAACATTTGCTGCTCCAAAACTCCCCAAATTCTCATTCCTACCATTTTTTTCTGCAAGTACAAATTTCCCTTAGATTTACGACCAGATTCAATGAAGACAACAGGACATCTTTTTTCTTACTGAATTTTTAACTGGATGTGGCAATTTAGAACACTGAGCAGAAGACAGTCAGTACATCATGCTCAGAGCAACCAGAGTAATAATCACTGAAAAAATATGTGCAGAATGGCAGATAACTGTATTATTATTCAATTAAATAAACGTATATTTAAAAAATCAGGCATAAATGCAGGCATGCCACTAACAAACTACAGGCTTACTTCTTCAATATTTCAGCCATCATACCTCATTATTGACTTCAGCAGGTTTTTTCTTTGTTTCTCCAATGTCCAAATAGCTGTGGAAAGAAAACAGGTTTGATTACTTACAGAAGCATCTAACTTACACAATACAAATATTCTACACTTTTTTTCATACATGAAGGTTTTAAAACTTGTCATGCTTCAAAATAACAGAAAAAGTAAATAATTAATAAGAGACTGTTAATATAAATCTTCAGGCTAGCTATCTGGGCTAATACAAAAGACAGGGGAGAACCAACCACCTACCTTCAAGTCACTGGTGATTAGAACAGACCATCAATAACCCCCTCATCAGAAAGAAGCTCATATACAACTGTGAGGTGGATCAATAAATCTCAGAACAGTATCACCTTAATGGATTTTTCATGGTCATCATCTTGCCTCTTAGTTTCTCACAGTAAGTCTCTGAGACATTTAAAGTTTTCCTGCACACCTGAGTTTAACTGAGGGCATCAGCTAAAGTTTAAAAGGATCTACACCACTTGGGTTTCAATAGAATGTGGACACATCTGAACACTTGTTTCTTGTGGCTGGATGAACCAATACCAGCTTCATCATTATTTTATGGATAAAATACAAGCCTCAACTGGACAAGTAAACAAAATACATCCTTTTGAACAATATTATGTTATCCCTCTGATGTTCCCTGTTCTCACTTCCAGTGGGAAGGTGCTTTACCAGGCTTTTAAGACTAGAAGACCTTATTTGAGAAGTCACGTATATCTAAAGCCAAGCATCAGTGCAGGCTCACCAAAAGACCTCAGAGCTCACAACATATCTGCAGCTCTTCAGTAATGTCATGCTCTGTAGTTAATGACTGGGATCAGACTTGTTTGCTTTCCTACTTGGCCAAAGTTGAGAATTCATGGGGCCTGAATGAAGGTGCAAAAGCAGTAAAGAGAAATAGAAGAAGAGAGAAAGAAAAAACATCATTCTTTCTTTGAAGGAATGGCAATCATTTATCAAAATATCACAGAATGGTCACAGGGATTTCAAGGCTTCATTGTGAGGGGACACTAAGACACAGCAAAGCTGCCAGGCCATGCTTGAAAGCGCATGCCAATGCTTTGAGAAAGGTAAGTGTAGTAACATAGGATAATATTTTGAAAAGCTTCATGTTTAAAAACAAACAATAAGAACTGTTCCAAGCTCTCAGCGTAAAAAGGAATGAGTTCTCCTTAAACCAAAACCAAGAAGTCTTACAGCCTGAAAGACTGAAAAGACGTGCGTCAGACAAAATGGTTCCAACAGCCTGTAACAACAGCTACTGACTGTGGTTCTTGTTGTCCAGACATCTGTGAATTACTTCACCACAGTGAGAAAGAAAAGCAAATACATAGTCAAAGGGTTAAATTCACTATGCAGAGGTCTGGATATTCAGTCATCAAATTTCAGGGACCTGCAAATCTGAAAAGTTCTAAACAGAAGCAAAGGAGCTTTTTTGGATGATGGCACTCAATAAAATGTCAGACCAAAAACTTTACAAAACTATTCTCACTTGCTAAGAAAGTAGAAATGCTTCCAACCAATGGCTAGCCAAACCAGCAATGAAACTACAGCATTGTTTAGAAAGACACTGCTGGAGAGAGGACAATCTACCACTGATGAATGAGCGCAGATATAAGGAAATGGGCAAAGGGAGGCGGATGGTAGAGCAGCATGCTAAAAAAAAGCTAAAAATCAAAACCAGCTCCAGCACAGATAGTTTTCTTTCAGGAAGCTGAGAGCTGGGAAGAACTCCACAGGGGTGCAGCCTATATGTGCATTCTCACTCACCACTGCAACAACTACAATATACCAACACACCACCATGTATGCATCAAAAAAACGGGTGTTAACTTGGCACCCCTGTAAATGACAAAACAAGCTGGAAAACTTGTTATATGCGCCAAAAATTACCAACATCAGCTAAAAATTCCTCCCTTAAAGAAAATTTCTATGTATTTTTTCCTAAAAGAGGAATTTCTAAATGCTGATTGTTTTATTTTACTTTAAAAATTGAAGATATCAGCAGTATATATAGAATATATGCCCTCGGAGCTATCAATCTTCAAACCTTAAGATTCAGGGTTTGGCTCATGTGCTAAAGGTGAGCACAGTTTAGTCTAGAATTCACTGTGAACAGGAAAGAAAAAGATTCACTTCTCAGTGTAAGGCATCTGAAAAGAAACAAATGCACTGCTTGAGCAGAACAATGACACTTTCAACTTCTGCTACTCCTCGGATACTTTCTCCATGACACTCCCACAGCTCCCACACAAGTGCTACAAGCCTGCATTTCAAAGTTCAGCCCTGCACAGTCTATCACAGCAATGAATATGTCCAATAAGAATCATGGGGGGAAAAAATAAAATTAAAAAAAATAACAATAAAAAAAAAAAAATCAAACTTCTTGCTGCCATCAGACCAGACTCAGGTCCTTTAAGGCAGATGCTTTGGTTTCCCACAGCTGTAACTGTTTACCTGCGACACATTACACAAACATACACATTTTTCCTTAATTCCTTCACTTCCTTTCAGAAAATATTTCCTTCCAATTAACCCTTCCTCTCCTCTGACTTTTCTGGCTAAGATGTGTCCCTAATTAACACTCTGTCTACAACCCAATTAAGAACAACTTCAACATTAAGCCCTTTAGCTTGTCTTTAATGCTCATAAAAGCACTGCTAACATTTCCAGCACTATGTAAACAAATACTAATAAGTGAACAACTCCAGTTCTGAATGCAGAAATGGAAGGGATCTCAAGTCATCCCATTTATCCTCTCTAGAGTGCAGGACTATGACATATTATCAAGGGATATATAAAACAGCCTGGTTTTACCCAGTTCTTTAGGTTAGCTTTTCTTAAAGTATTCTCTTTGTTGGCCTTAAATAACTCAGTACCCTGTTGCACATTGCAACCATAAAAGTCTGAAAAACTCTCACCATAAAACTCTGATCATAAAGTGTGAACTGATAAAAAGAAATGCCCCACCCAATATAAACCCAGAGTGTCCAACTCTCTAAGCAGTGCATGCTAATGTCACTTACTTACTTTTAGCCTATCAAACACAAAACACATTTAGGGAGGTGGAACACGATGTGCTGAAAACTAACAACTTCAGGCCATCCACAGAATCACAGGGTTTAATATCAAAAATATATGGTAGATCTGTTTTAGAGCTGAGCACTGCATTTGGCATGGAAAAGAGTAAGTACTGTTGGAAAAGGGCTTATATTTAGCCTGTCATACATCTTTCTCTCTGACTTTCCTACTGAAGTGGAAGAAGCTTCAATAAATCTTTAGAAGCAGGTAGTGACAGAAATGATAAGGGTGATGATAGAGATCCTGTTCATTACACAGAGAGTTTTCTCCTGAAACATAATGAGCCACTAATGAGCTCTCCTGAAAACTATAGTGTCATCAATCTACAGAACCAAGATGAAGACACTGTAAAGGTGGTGGTTGATGATACAAATTCTCAACCACCTGCAGAAAGGGTTTGTTAATTTTGAGATTTATTTCTATAAAGTCAACTGTAGGAAAAATGCCCACAAAGACTGAGCAAAACATTTAACAGTCAATGAGACTATGAAATCCACTGACAGAATTAGGAATAGTTACTGACCACATGCAGAGCCACTCTGGAAACACCTAAGGGCCCAGACCTCCTTCACATTATTCTCCCAGTGACTCACTAGAAAACAGACAAACTGGCAGGTTAATTCTTGGTGTCCAGGTAGGAAAAAGAATGTAAATGGTCATCTTCTAAATAACAGGAGGGACATAAAAAGGCTATATACGTACCCAAAATGAACAGAAGTGATGGAGAGGCAGACAGCTGGGTAGAATACTTTAGACTTTTAAAAAATAAACAAGAAAGGAAGCATCGGGAATTGAATTCCCAGACTCATCAACTTCATGGAAGGACTGTCAACAGTCCACTTTTGCATCGCTTTCACCCTGTTACCCCTGAGCACAAATACTGATACTGGCCCTTCAGCTAAGCACAGGCATCACAACAACATGCCATTCCCACATGTCCTTTGGGTTAAAGGGCTATTTCTCTCTCCTTTTCTACTGTCATGTCAAGGAGATGTCACTATGTGACTCATGGTACGAGTACCCTTTCTGGGGCTCACCTCTAAAGCACTTTTCTTTTTGCTCTGGGTCACAGCTTCTAAGTTCTCTTTCCGCAATGACTAATAAAAGGGACAGGGTGAGGGGTCGTCTGAAGCACTGCCACAGTGCCAAACCCCAAGTGCTGATATTCATTTCCCTGTAAATCTTACATTTCAGCCACTCACTTGAGTTTCTTGAAGGCCTCCCTGCCACCAGCCACGTACTGCTCTCCACTCTGGAGCTCCTCCAGCTGTCGGACACGATGCCCACCCCGGGGGGTATAGATGTTTCGCACAGCTCCAAAGGGTGCCTGCACCCCGCCCGTCACCTCTTTCAGGAACACATCAAAGTTGGACACTTTCTTCTCATGGATGACAATGCGGCGCCCCGGGAAGAAAGGGTCCCCGTTGCGATACACCAGCACGCTCTTCACGGTCGGCTGCGAGAGCCACGACCCCTTTGTGCCAGGACTAGTCATGCTGGTGCCTTCGCGTCTCCGGTGCACCCGAGCCGCCCAGCCGCGCTGCCTGCACCTGTCTGCTCGGGAGAGGCTCCTGCCCGGGAACCCCTCCGGCCCTGACACCTCCCTGCCCGCGGTGCAGCGCC
>NW_008237353.1:5605067-5605311 GCF_000691975.1 Corvus brachyrhynchos
CGAGCCGGCACAGCAGGGACACGGGGACCCGCGGCCTCCCGGGGCCTTCATCCTCCGGCTCTGCCATTACGGAAAGCCCTACCGCCCTGCTTTCCTCGCGGAACTTTACCCCGCGTGTGCCCGGCCTCCCGCAGGGTGGGCAGGCAGGCGAGAGCCCGCCAGGAGCCTGCCCGGCCCAGAGCCACCGCGAGAAGGAGGGCGAGGGGCGGCGTGCCCAGAGGCGGGGGGCAGGCCGCAGCGGGCG
>NW_008237353.1:5605359-5610387 GCF_000691975.1 Corvus brachyrhynchos
AGGGCAGCCGCCGGCAGGTGAGCGGCCGCGGCCGGGGAAGCGGCGGCAGCGGGGAAATGCCGAGGCGGCGCAGCGCTCCCACCGCACTCCGGCACACCCTGGGGACAAGAAGTCGTAAAACCTGAGAGAAAGTAAAACAGAGGTGCCTTCAATTCGAACATAATTCCTTTAACAACCTCTTTTCCCCGTTGATAGTCTCAAGTCTAAAACTGCACTAGACCCTCCTACCTGGATTTATTCAGTGTACAGTAAAGACTATCTTTTCAAATGGGTTTTAACATGCGGGATGGAAGGAAATTCCTTTCCTTTTATCTTACCTCATTTGATGGGAAAATTACCCCCCTGCTGTGAGTTACAACAGAGCAGTTAACCATTACAAAAAGAGCAATTTCAGGGTGAGGGCAGTCAAACATGCTACTGTTACTGGTTAACAACTAAAGATCCCCACTTTATTAGTCTCCTGACTAATAAAGGGGAGAACCAAGAATTTGTCATCCTCGGATTAATACTGTTTAACATTGAACTACTGTAACCTGAAGAGACATTTTTGTTATTAAGGATTATGCTTTTGAGTAAAAACCAAAAATGCTGATGACCCTCACCTGCTCTGCATTCAAGTAGTGATATGTCAACTATCTGCTATTTTATGCCAGATTCTACCACATTTGTTGATCTTAGGCCTAATTTGTAATCACACAACATCTTTGACATAGGAGTAAGATTGAATATTTTTTTGGTGCACCCATTTTGATACTTGTGCTACTCCAAAATACTATTGGTCTTTACCTATGGCCACAATAGTTATGGTCACTTTATGGATTGCAATAAAATATCCTTTAAATGGTAGCAGAGCACTGCTAGCCTTAAAGCAGCCTAAAATTGGTGGACAAAATCTTTGTTTTCCATCTCGCCTAAGTACAACCACTGACCAAAAGCTAAGAAAAGGTTAGACACTTCAGTCCATAATAGCAGTGCCTTGAACCATGACAATCTGCTCCTTCCAGCTTTTCCAAGGTCTGACCTTTTATTCCCACTATTGTTTCACTTTGTAAGCAATCTCCTATCACATTCTCAACAGCAAGGAGACAAGGTGCTGAACCCACTGACATGATTAAGATAAATGCAGAAACACATTATCTCATTATGATGGAGCAACATCAGAGGTCTCATCTTACATGAGGTTGGTGCATGACGGGACATCTGTCAGGATCCCCTGAGGTCACATAACAAGAATAACATAACATAATGTTGGGGGATGTGATGAGAGCATAGCCATGGCATAGTGTAGCCAAACAGGGTCACTTTTTCTGCACCAAAATGCCGTGAGGTCTCTGCCATTTCAGAACCAAGAAAGATTTTGCAGCTTGTTGTAGGGCCTTGCCAGTTACGCTCAGTGACAGCAAAACATGAAGTCATGAAGACAGAAATGTCCTAGTGCTGAAGAAAAGACCGACAAAATGGGCAGAATGGAAAAGGAAAAAGTTTCTAAACACAGAATGAAAAATTCAGCTCATTCTATTGCACACAGTGCTGAGAATCACACTTAGTAACTGCACCTCTGTACAGCTTATCAGAAAATCAGACTAAGCAATAGCAGCTACTTCATTCCCAGCTGTAAGTTGGTAGTACCCAGACTGTCTGCACTGGCAGTTTAAAGCACATAAATACCAAGTGGTTTGGCTCACATGCACACACTAGAAGAAGTAAAATACCGATGCAGTTGTAAATTTTAAAGCCCATGTTACAGCAAATTCATCTACTTGCTCAACTGCCAGATCAAAAACTCCTTAGAATACCATGATCAATTATTTTTGCTTTAAAAAATACCTTAGACAATCACAGTTTAAGCTACAGCTTTTGATCACACAGGTCCTGTCTAACAGCATTCTTGAGACAGCCAAGATGCTGAAGGATTACGTAGGGAAAAGGCTTTAGGAAACCTGTAGAGGCACAAAAGGGGATTGTTCTCCAAGGAAAAACAAATTCCATGAGTTAGTTCCCTTAAGTAAGGAAAAAGTTGAAAGGTTACCTTCCATGTGGTCTTGGTATAGAGTAATGAAAGTGAAGTCATCTTCCTTAAGCAAAGATTTCTCAGTGTGTTACTGTAGCTACCTTTGATCAAAGGACCTGAGATTATCAGTTGGGTATTCCTGATTCATTCATGTAAGAGCAATTATTATAAACATGAGTGGGTTTTTTAGTAAGTTTACTATGGGGTCTTTTTGATTTCTTCTTGTGTAGCTTCACTCAACATCCACTAAACACTCTGGTAGCAAATATTTTTTGTTAATCTGGCTTCTTTTTGTTGTTTAGTGTTCTGATTTTTATTTTTTTCTCAATGTGAATAAAATTGCATATTTATTTTATGAGAAGAAACAGGTCAGAGGTACAGGCACATACTTGTATATAAAAATGATTGATAAATGAACAAGTTATACACTGTGAATTGTCTGTAGACCAAGATGCCTTTTTACCATAATTTTACCAAAAAGTTCTCTGAGCTTTTCTTTAGCAGAGATTTATAAGGACCCCTCTGACGATAGCTATGGTTTCTTCCTGTTTCTGGGTGTTTTTCCTTGGTGTTTCTGCTCCTTCTCTTGCACAAAGCCCAGCTGCAATCAGAGCAGTCCCCCATGTCTGCACTTACATTCAGCTGGCAGAGGAACTAGTTGCTCATGTCATTCGACCTCACAAATACCTTCTGGTGTGGATGGCAGTTTCATGACTAAGCAAGCCTGTGCTGGAGCTATCCTTGCATTTTGGCTGGATGCAGAACAGCCATCATGCCTGTCTGTGTCAGTGAGCCTCTTCAACAAGCAGCTTGTTGAAGAGCTTGGCCCACTATTTTTTTGATGATATTCAGCAAACCGCTCCCAAAGGTTGGCACTGCAGGACAGACTGGATACCTGATATGTGCCTACAGCAGAATCAACAAGCAGCTCGCTGGTATTTAGAGCTGCAATAAATAGAGGCCAGTTCTAGATCTCCAGTTATCTTTTGCCAGCAGCAGTGTAAAATCAGACATTGTGTGTGTGCTTCATGACTTGTCCCTGGTGCCAGTGCACACCGATGTGCTGCCTTCACCTCTGAAGACAGAGGTGATCCCTGGTTATTGTCTGCCCTTCCAGACAGTTGCAATGGTGGCTGATAATGCAGCTTTAATGAGATACAATACCAGTGCTTCCTGATACATTGGCCTGTTGGATCATACATAGCAGAGTTTTTATTGAATCAGGGGGATGGGAAGCAGGAGAATTAGTTTGTCAGGAATAATGCATCCAGCTTGGTCAGCATACCAGGGCAGGAAGAAAAGGTAAGAGACCTCTGATAAAACCAGGGGGAGTCTCGGACAGACATCCTGAGAACTAGCTCAAACCAGTCTCAAAGGCCAGGGGTACAAAAGAGCATGCACAGGGGAGAAAGGTGAAAAGTTCAGGACGAGGAAGACCTCCTGACTTCATCAAAAAGACCCTCGGAGACCCCTACCAAAACCACCAAACAACACTGCGCAAGCGCAACGCGGATGCAAATGACTTTTGGGTTCATTATAATACGAAGCGGGGCTGGGCGGGGCTAGGTGATGAATATGTATAGGCGTGTTGCGAAACTTAATGAATATGGAACTTGTAACCCGATAAATACCGAGCTGAATGCAGCTGTCGGCACGCATGATTTTGGAGGAGCGATCCCCCGTGCATCCCAGTGCTGGAATAAAACATAACTACTTTACTACTTCTTTAGTAGTGGAGTTCTTTCCGCTCTTCAATATCAATACATATTCAGTGCAAAGTTACATCATCTTATTTCCAACACTTCTGTTGTCTTAGTAGCCAGAAAAACAGACAAGCAAAGGAAAACAAATAGATCAACCCAGCAGCTTTTTCCTTGTTATTGAAGAGTGTGAAATGTCAGCTGTGTAAGACTTACTGCACATTCATAAAATACAAATTTCTGGCAGATATCCTTTAGATGCTTCCCTAGTTTTTGCATTCCAACATGCAAAATAAGCTGCCATTAATTGTCAGCAGTGGTGTGCACTGGTTTCCTGCCTTCCTGAGGTATTTTCTGTGCTGTCTGGTGTTTCCAAATATTAAGTATCTCTGACATCCAAGAGATTAAATTAGTGTAGTGTGGGAAGAGATGAGATAGAATTGGGTTGCAGGCTGTGGGACGCACCTGCAGAGGCACATGGCAGCACAAAGCAGCACATGGTGGCACACAGAGGTTTGTCCCCACCAGACACTGGGGGGAGGAGGTGTCACACAGCAGACCCCTACGGAGAGGAGCCTGCCGGGAGCTGACAGACAGGTGAGCAGTGAATGATCATCCCATAGAAGGACATTTAGGAAGTGTGTTGCTGATGTGGTAACACGGGATAGGTCACATAGTGAGAATTGCCATGTAAGGAAATACTGTGCCTTGGAAGAATGTATAAAACCAGCTCGTTTCTTTGAATAAATGATTCAGATTCCCTGCCGGTCTGGGTCTGTGTTTCGGTCACTCACAGTGTCACACATACTGCCACTTGCTAAGATTAACCAAAATTGGAGCTAAAATACTCCATTTAGAGTAGATTTCAGCTTTTTATCAAGTATGAATGGGGCCAGCATTTGCACACAGGCACCGTTACCCTGAAACTGAAAACCTCTTGACACTGAACCGTGCCATAAATCAAATCCCTCCTGATGGGAGAGAATTTTCTAAAAGTCCTTGCCAGGAGTTTCAAAGATAAACCGAGACTTTTCCTTGCGTTTCAATGCTGCCAGATAGTTGTTTATTAAGTCTTATCAGAGGAACAGAGCCACTAGCATGACCCAGGTACAGCATAGAGCACAGAAAGCAGGAGTGAAATCTCTAATTATCAAGATTTACACAGCCTTTTAAAGGTAATTTAACCAATGGTTACTAAAAACATATATTATTTTCACTTTCCTACCAATTATTCAGTAACACGGGCAGGAACTGCGGAATTCTCTATCCAATCATTCCAAACTACTTTTACTGCAGAACATGGAGTAGTAGAAGAAG
>NW_008237353.1:5612066-5613497 GCF_000691975.1 Corvus brachyrhynchos
TGACTCAGAGATAACTCCCTCTGGACTATCTTCTGTTAATGAGCCTAATCAACACTTGGCCTCATGACTCATTACCCCATTGTGAGATGCTCCACCCAGAGGGAGGAACCAAGCATCCCATCGTGGATATAAGCTGAGGCTGAACACCAGAGACAAGGCCTTTCCACTGGATTTCCAGAGGACAGGAGCTACACAGCCACCACTGGACCTTCTGAGGAAGAGCAGACCCTTTTTTCTACAGGATTACCGCTTCAGAGGACTGCAGCCACCATTCTACCAGACTGCTACCACCACCCTGCCTAACAGGGACTCAGGTTGTATCTTGACTCTGTCAGTTTGAACCAGTGTTTTCTTTTAGGTTTTTTTCTTTTCTTTAACTTCCCCATTAAATTGTTATTCTGACTTGGTGCCTCCCACTGGTTTGTTTTCAAACTAGTACACCTTTGCACTAGGTTATTAGTTGAAATGGACTTTCAATTTTCCCTGTCTCCGGATTTCTGATCTAAACCAAAGGGTTTGCCTTTAACTTTGCCTATATGGTGTTGGAAAATGTCTAATTATAAGCGAATTTGATTCTGAAAAAAAACTGGTTTTAAAAAATTTAAAACATACAGCGCTTTATTCAAGTGTCTTTGAGGCATAGCCTCTGCCTCCCCCCCTATTTTTTTTTTTTTTAAGCAAAAGGGGATTTTAGAGTTTGGCGTGTTCTTTCAATAATTGTTTACCCTGTAGGAGAATGAGGAATACTGAAGGAGTGATGTGCACCCTGACTCATTAAGAATTAATGTAGCTCTTTTGCTATATAAGCTAGACTATTGTTTGTTTTTATCTTTTAAAGTATACCTAATGATGCAAATTCTTGCAGAAAAATGCTGACATGCATGTTTCACTGTTTCTCCTGTGTGCAAGGAAGCAAAAACCACATTGGAAAATGTATCCACTGGCAGATGGATATTTTTATATTTTCAAAAAAATGTGCATTTGGCATTTGCTACTCTGTCAAGAGCCTTTTGAGCCTCAGGATTAAGTGTCCTGGGAGACATGATGTCACAGTCTCCTCTTAGCAAGTCAAAACCTGAAGCAAGTCCATCATCGTTGTTCTCCAAAATTGTCCTGTTTCAATTTATTGTTCCTAAGAGCTACTGTAGATCCTGCAGATTGTTGAAGCAGGTTCTAAGCGCCGTATCTTGCGCAGTGATTCGGTACTCTTGTATCCTCTGCAGACTCAGGGCAAAATCTTCAGATGTATCCAAATTTTCTACACCTGAAGCATGGCCTTCTTGAGGGTTCTGCTGCCATTACTTCTGAAGTTACTTCATTGTAGATCTGAACGAAGTGCTGCTACTTGCTCTTTAAGAAGTTTTCCAAGTTCTTGTCCAAAAGCATTTGCTTGGACTGCTGCAACATGCTGAGGTGTGCCCACCTTACTGC
>NW_008237353.1:5613867-5615206 GCF_000691975.1 Corvus brachyrhynchos
AATGTGAGAGCTGCATGTGGTCCTCCTGCATATTTTTCTCTCAGCTCACGAAGTGCTTTTCTCCATCTTGCATCCCATAGCAGGAGTTGTGCATCTGTAAAAATTGTCGAGGCAATACTTCTACAGTCAAAAGGTACCAAGTCATAAGTGTTAAATGTGCCTCTCAAAAGTTGTTTGAAGTATGGACTTCCCAGTCCATCATTCTTTACTGCATCCATTAAGTCTTTGATAACTTGATGACCCATAGGTTGCCATACAGGAGGATTTTTATTTTGTCTGGTATACATAACTTGCATTACAATACTATCTGTTTTGGCCATATTAAAATCTCTGTCTTTGAGTCCTTTTTTCCTAATACTTGACCAGTCTGTTGTAACAGACGTATCTCTTGAAACATGTCTGTCAGGTGAAACCATGTCCATACCAGCATTTCGTGAACTTGCAGCTTGATTGGACTGCAAGGATGCAGGTTCTTCACCGAAGAATCCATGCATTCTATCTTCTTCTCCTCCTCCTGGATGAGGACTAGGGGAGGGTATTTGCGGCTGTGCGCTGTAAGGTAATAAACGAGGAGTGGCTGAACCTGCCATCGCAGGTGGCTTTGATCTGGACACTGGAGGAGAGGGTACAGTGGATCTGAACAGGGTACTGCCACCATGCGGGATGGGTGAGGGGTGGGGACCCAGTGCTGCAACCTCTGGAGGTAGATAATCTCCTGCACATTCTCTCAGTCGGAAGGAAAGATGACGAATAAAGTCATCTGAAAGCCGAAAGCGACCGTGGAGAAATGAGGGATCAGATGCCTGTTGTTGTGGAATTCAAAGCTTTGAAGAAGGCATATGAGAAGTTGGAGTTGTACTGCTTGTTGTAAAAAAATAAGGTGAAGCTTGAGAAGATATAGGAATGCCTTCTGAAGTTGTGATGGTCACCATATCCTCCCCACTGAGGTCCTGAATAGGCACTTGAGGATGAAAAAGTCCCATAAAATCAGCTGAACGTCCCTGAGAAGTTCGAGAAGAATGTGCATGAAGTGGAATGTCTCGCTCCGAGACTTCACTTTTAATAGGAGTAATACGTGCTTGGTCCTGTTGTGATGGACCATGTGACAGTATACAGCTGAGAAAGTTCGCTGCCTCTTCTGGAGATAAAATCGTTTGTGTTTCGTTGAAATCATATGGGAGATGTGGTTCAACATCGTGCGATTGTTGTAGTAATTCTCTGAGTGGCGTTGTCGGAGGGATGAGAGGTGGCAAATGCGACAGTGACACGGTAGTTGCGGAAATGCCTCGGCTGTGTGTCCTCGGCCGTGGCTGCGGTGCAGACGGGGTCTGTGTTGACA
>NW_008237353.1:5615741-5618921 GCF_000691975.1 Corvus brachyrhynchos
CGGGAGCGGCCGCGAGCCCGCGCCGCGTGGGGAGAGCGGGAGGGACGGATGGAAAGCTCCGGGACGCCCCTGGCCGCGTGCGTGGTTCATCTGACGGGAGGACCCCCGGGTTCGGGAGGCACGGAACTGCCCCTGACTTGCGCCGGAACGGGTGGTTCGGGCGAGATGGAAACTACGCCCTCCGTGCGGTGCCTGCAGGGACTCAGAACCGCTTGTGCCAAGAGCCTCGGGGCCTTTCGCACGAACAGCGCGTTCTCCGCCCGTCTCTGAGGGTGGGGAGGGTTCGAGCGGGGGTTTAAAGTCTCCCGCTGCTCTTACGGGTGTCAGTGAAGTCTCCGCGGGAGTTTTAAACATCTCCTCTTCGTCAGAAGCAGGAGGTGCCAGCTCTAGAAGCGTTTCATAAATTACTCTAGCTGGTGGTATTAATTTCTGAGCCGTTTCATCTCTTAGACTGGCGTAATGATATAGAATAGAATTAATATTCTCCCAAAAAGATGGTGAATACAAATCTCCAATTACTGCATCAGGAAGCTCTCTTTTAGTCCAGGACAGCAAACAACTTACTTCTTTTTTAGATGCTGGTAAGGGATGGTTACGAACTAGGCTTTCAAAATTATGTATTATATTTGCCTCCACTCGGGACAGAACTGCACCCATAATTTGTTTCTTGGTCTAGTTTTGGACAGCTTACCGTGTTTTTGGTAGATGTTGCTGGCTCGTGAAATGCCAGTCCGAGTTCCGTCCAGCAGCCCACAGGTCCTCCTCCCCCCTGTGCACCGAGGTTCGGAGATCCTGGAGTTTCAAGGCCGACCCCGGGGTTTTCTTTTCTTCTGTTTCTGGTCGCGCACTGCTGTCCAAAACGTTCTGGGTTGCTTTGCTCAGATGAGGCCGAACACGGGGCACCAAATGACACTGAACCGTGCCATAAATCAAATCCCTCCTGATGGGAGAGAATTTTCTAAAAGTCCTTGCAAGGAGTTTCAAGGATAAACTGAGACTTTTCCTTGAGTTTCAATGCTGCCAGATAGTTGTTTATTAAGTCTTATCAGAGGAACAGAGCCACTAGCATGACCCAGGTACAGCACAGAGCACAGAAAAGCAGGAGTGGAGTCTCTAAGTATCAAGATTTACACAGCCTTTTAAAGGTAATTTAACCAATGGTTACTAAAAACGTACATTATTTTCACTTTCCTACCAATTATTCAGTAACACGGGCAGGAACTGCGGAATTCTCTATCCAATCATTCCAACTACTTTTACTGCAGAACATGGAGTAGTAGAAGAAGGAGAAGGTTTAGAGAACAACAACAATCCTCCATTTTGATATTTTTTACTCTTATCTATTTACTACAAAGAGAAGCCCAAAACCTGTAAATTTTTCACCCTGTGACCATCTTACATAGTAGTCTATCACCTAATTCACACCACTGTATTTTCTAGTTCCTGTCTGACCGTTGGTAATTTTTTCCAAGGTTGGAGGCTAAAACAGTGTTGTTCAGGGGGGTAAGAACCCTTAAAAACAGGCAGAGAAATATTCTCAGCACTCTGGGTTCCTACACCTCTGATGGCTTCAGTCTACATATCATTGCTGTCCATAACTCCTGAGGAACTTTTTCATTGAATTACTTCCTTGTGAGGTCATTCATCTTTATGCAAGGTGTGAGTAACCATCCTTCTGATTTTGTGCATGTCAATCCTCTTTGAACAAAGGCTCATCTATGTATATTAATGTATGTATGCACACACAAAACATACAAATGCACAGGTTGTGGTGCAGGAAAGGAAAGGACAGTTAAAAATATTCTAATAAAATAATTGATTTAATCATATAAAAGTTATTTACGATTACAAGTAGGAAATTGTAAAGTACAAGGTATAGCAATATTAGGAGTGCTGTGTTTAAAACATGCAACCATAGAAGTGTAACCAAGAAGTTACTGGATTTTTTATATTTTGTTCAAGAAGCTATGGAGACCATCATGCACACCAGTTATGCTGCTCAGAAACCCCCTACACTTCCCATCTTAATTTGAATGTCAAGGATTCCAATCAGTAGAGCTCAGTAGAGATGACCAATGATTGTCTTAGGGTAGAAATATTAATGAAGTTATATAACTAGCAAAACCAATTATTGCAAAGGTTAAATTTAAGCAGAGCAGACGTATTATGCATAGTATGTAAA
Organism: Corvus brachyrhynchos; assembly: GCF_000691975.1. NCBI lineage: Eukaryota > Metazoa > Chordata > Aves > Passeriformes > Corvidae > Corvus > Corvus brachyrhynchos. The sequence continues at coordinate 5,617,924 of NW_008237353.1, forward strand.
ACAACTTATGTAACAATGACTTGGCAGAAAAAGTATATAAAATTGATGGATTTTGTTTACTAAGTGGAACACGTTTGGAGGAGTAATCCCACGTGTCCTCTGCACTGAAATAAAGAAGCGTCTCCTTATTCACATCAAATTGGTGTTGGGTAAGTTTCTTTCATCCTGTTTGGTGACCCTCTTGTCTTCAAAACTCAGACCAGTGTTTGGATTTGTGTCTTCCTCTTGGAGCAGCCACACTGTATGGATCATTTCATTAATCACTTCCTTTTTTATTTCCCCACTAAGGACTAATGACTACTCTAAGTACATTCTGATAACATGTCCTGCTGCAGGATTTGGACATGGCCTTTGCCTCCAGGCCGATTTAGACTTCAGCCGAACCAGCCAAAGGAAGCATATCCCCGGCAGGGATATCCTTTTGCGCATGAAACCTGCAGTTTAAAAAGAATATATGATAGTGGGAGCTGGTATACTGCTAATGAAATTTTTACATCTCAACTACCCAGGTTGTCTCTATCTTAAATACAGAACTAGGGCAAGCAAATTTTATTACAAGATGTTTGCTGGGGACAAAATTGTACTTCACTTGGGAAAAAAACCCGAATTTTAGAAGGAAAATCATCAGGAAGTGGCCGAATGCGGCAGGGAAAATCGCAGCCACAGTAAGGTGTGCTCACGTTATGAGCACTGCTGGAGCTGGGATTTTAAGAACACTTGTATCTTTGGGAGGAGTTATCCATTTAATTGGATTTTCAATTCGGACCTACCTCATTAGAGGAGCGCAGGTGAGCTTCAAGGGGTTCTTGGTATTTTTTCCCATTCTCACAAATCATCATGTACAAAATCCAGTTAATGCCAGTAGGGTTAACACAGGCTGGGTAAGAAGGTGGAGAGAAGGATCATGTCTTTGTGCATATATAAAACAATGACTATGAACTTCCAGGGCACCACTGAGTTACCTCAGATAGTTTAGAAATACAGAAGCGGGTCACAGG
>NW_008237353.1:5619282-5629995 GCF_000691975.1 Corvus brachyrhynchos
AAGGCCGGTGGCAAGTAGAGCTGTGTTCTCTTCCCGCAGGTAAATTTTACCAACATGCCCCCACTGAGACCTCCCAAGCCACCTTAGCCAGCGTGTCTCCTGTTTTTGCAGTGGTAAGTACCTGCAGGCATTTTCACCAGCGAGGGCAGCTGGTGCAAGATGATGGTGCTTTCCCCCGGCTTTTTTTTGTTTTTGGTTTTTTTGGGTTTTTTTTTTGTTTTGTTTGGTTTTGGGTGGAGGGGTTGTTTGTTTGGGGGGTTGCTTGCTTTCTTGGGTTTTTTTTTGGGGGGGGGGGCGTTCCTTAAATCTTAAGGCATCATAAAAGCGGATGGATTTGTGTCTCGGAGAACATCCCTAGTTCTAAATCGTTGGTCTAAGGTACTCTGATATGAGGACCAGTTACAGTACATAGCGTTGATGAAGATGCTTTTCTAAGGCCCAGCATCTGCTGGAAGTTCTCTGGCTGTAATTGTGAAGGCAGGTCAACTCTTGGAAGTGCTGCAATCAGAAGTTCCTTCTTAGTTTGCCAAGGCTTACTAATACCTTTTAGGAATATTAGTCCTGTGTCTTGGTAGCTGCACTTCTAAGCAAACATAGAATTTGGTGAAAAACAAGCTCTCTCTATGCTGTCGTGTTAAAGGAGACTGAAAGCTGTTTGCAAGCTGCTTGGTTTGCGCATCATAATTTTCCTTTAAATATATATATCTAGTGAAAAATCACATTATTAGTGCCAGTGAAGGAAGGTGAGGTCTCCTTGTTGATAACGAAAAGCAGTCATTCTGCAACAAGGTGCCATGTAACCTCCACTGCAGCTCTACTGGAATGCATGCTTAGGTAGGCTTAATTCACTGAAAGTCAGTTTAAAAGCCAGTAATGTAGGATTAAGCTACATTGTTTATGAGCCAAACAATAAACTTTATCATTAATCCAGACATGTCAGTCTTTCCACGAAAATAATTTAACTAGGAAATACAAGTGTTAAATGAATAATATGATTGACAGATACGAAGACAAGAAGTATTTGGGTGCAGGCTACAAGCTAAATAGCATGTCTTTGCAGAACTTGACGTGGGCACAAGGCCTGACGCACAATCCATGGAACTCTTTACTTTTTAAGTTTTATTTGTAGATTTTTCAGCGTGTTCCAGAGCAAATAGCTGAATTTTTAATCACAGATATAAGATCCAGTAATAAGATGCGTGGGAATAGCTCAAAGCTGTGCCAGGGGAGGTTTAGACTGGACATTAGGAAGCAATTCTTTACCAAGGAGGTAGTCAGACTGTGGAACAGGCTTTCCGGAGAGGTGGTCGATGTCCCAAGCCTGTCAGCGTTTGGAGCATTTGGACAGCATCCTTAGTACCAGGCTTTAACTTTTGGTCAGCCCTGAAGTGGTCAAGCAGCTAGACTCTGATCTCTGATTGTAGGTCTCTTCCAACAGAAATATTTGTCTGTTCTAAGTCTGATCCTCTGTAAATCACCTTAACAAGGTTTGTGTAGGAGCATGGTCACGCAGATGACACTGGTCACAAACAGTGAAATGTGGCCATTTCATGCAATTATTTTGCTTAATGGGGATGAAGTGTGAATAGAGGGCATAAAAAGGTGCTTTCTCTTCATAATGTGTTTTCCATTTGGGTTCTAGGGAAGTGCCAATAATTTTAGAAATTGATTTATTGTTTTATAGTGCTTCTGTGAAAAAAATATATTTTTTTCCATTTCTCCAGATGAAGTTCGACAAAGAGGGAAATACTACCTATTTTGGTAAGTTTTCATTGTAGTTTTGTGTGGGGTTTGTTTGACTTTTTCCTTGTCCAATACAGAAAAGCCCAATTGGAAATCTACGTGGGTTAAAAAATCATGTTTTGGATACTTCACTGTGTTTATTTGGGATGTTGCAACATTTCCTCAGTTTTGCTGCCTTCCATTGGGCCTTCATAGAATCTTTATTGTTACAGTTTTTGTATATTTTTAAGCAATATTTTGAACATAATGTATTGCCATCTCTCACAGGAATGTAATTTTTGCTTTGCCTTTTTTCTTTTTGACCAGCATGCTACTTTCCCTGCCTCATCTGTTAGTGTAGGATTACATGTGCTTTCTCAAAGGAATCACTTGTTTCTGATGTGAAGTTAATTGTCATGGCCAACTTTTTCACTTACATCTAGAATTTTTCATTCAAGATACAGTCTTTTAAACTTCGTAGAAAATAACTTAGATTGAGGAGTCAATGGGAAGAAAACCTTTAAAGATAGCACAGCTGGGTTTTTTTGTTGTGAGACTTGGTAACACTCTAAGATGTGATTTCAGAACATGTATGCTTGTCCTCTAAATGTCTTCATCTAAAAATATTTTCATCATAGAAAAGAAGAAAACAGAATTGTACCAGGAGTTGGGTCTTCAAGCTCGAGATCTAAGATTTCAACATGTGATGAGCATTGCAACCAGGAACAACAGGATCATCATGAGAATGGAGGTAATGGTTTCTCTGTAGCTGAGTATAAACCTGTCTCATCCTTGCACTTTGATTTTCTTGCACAGTTCTAAGCTGAGTATAAACCTGTCTCATCCTTGCACTTTGATTTTCTTGCACAGTTCTAACAGCAGCTTTCTGTGACATGCAGTCCAGCAGTAAATGTGTCTTTGGAGCTCTGCCTAGCAATCAGAGTGCAAGTTCACCAACTGTACACATTAGTGACCATTTTCCTGGTTGAGCACAAGAGAAACATTGCTAACATTGTCGCAGAAGTAAAGGCTTGTGAGGAGCCTCTGCTCAATCCCTGGCACAGTGCTGTGTCTGAGCCTCTTTGCAGTTAGCATGAGATTTTGTTATTTTCCCACCTGAAATGACATTTGAAGATTGGTTTTATCAAAGCCCAAATCATCAAATGGGCAACAGAGTTATGAGAAATCTTGAGCGATTTTTTTTTTTTTTTTCAGACTCCTTATATGTACTGTCTTTTTCAGTTCTTGAAGGCTGTCATAACACCAGAGTTTCTTCTGATACTAGATTATCGTAATTTAAGTCTGGAACACTGGCTCCTCAATGAACTAGCATCTCAGCTGGCTGGGGAAGGTCAACTAGTCACATATTCCCTGCCCTTTGAATTCCGAGCCATAGAAGCAATCCTGCAGTACTGGGTGAGCTATCTCATTTTTTTCAAAATGTTTGGGAAGTTCTTGCTACATAGTAAAGGGCATTTACATGCACATACTTTTAAATGTATTCTGCACTTTCTCTCTTTCTGTTTTGACTCTTGTTGCTTTAGTTTCTTACAGTGTTGTGTGTATGTGTGTTTTCATTCCCTTTCCAGTAAAGTGCTTTTGGATATGATGGCTTCACCATCATTTGGATAATTAAAAAACAAGTCAGAATTATTTTCTAGAGACATGTTGTAGCTGAAATGAAAATCACACAGAAGTGCTGAGGTTTCAGCCTCGTGACCAGGAGTCAGACCAATTTCTAGCTATCATAAGAAATCTGTGCTTGCTAATTCTAATATAACGTTTCTAGACAATAGTGTTTTAGTTTTATCAGCCTTATTGGTGTGGTTGTCACTGGGCTTCAGTTCACTTTCTATTAAATGCTGTGTTTTGCACTGGCTTTATGTTTATGTGGTATCCATATAGAAGTATTTCCCAGGCACTGGAAAGCAGGTTATATTAACTACCTATTACTGTGAATTCTCTGTTGAGAGACAGGAGTCAGTTGCCCAAATCATTCTAAATGAATTATTTTAATTCTTATGAAGGATCATGTTGTTATCTAGATCAGCAAACTGCAGGGAAGACTTAACACTTTGCAGCCTCAGATCCTTGAGACACTGGAAGCTCTAGTGGACCCCAAGCTTTTATCTGTGGATAGGAGTAAACTACACATTCTCCTGCAAAATGGCAAGAGGTAACTAAGCTGTGAAGAGACTAGAAAATGACCACAGAAAATGGCATGCATTAAAATGTTGAAAAATGGTATTTGATATTAATTTCCTAGATTACTGTAATGCTGGGTTGTGCATCTTACTTGGAAATGTGAAAATCGGTGTATGAGTTACCTAGTGATATGCGGAAAAAGGAAGATAAATTCTGAATAGTCAGAAATACTGTTGTGCTTCTTAAATAGCATCTGACAGAACAAAAGAATACCTAAGAGAATCAAACAGAGTGGAAATGTTCCCCTTAATGTACATCTATGTAAATCTGTGCTTGAGGTTACTAATACAGTGCTCCCTTCATGTATTGGCCTCTCTGATACAGCAGTGCAAACATGCACTTGCTACATGCTCAAAGAGCGCTTGTTTTTCTGGCTTTCTGTATAAATACATCCAGAAACACTTCTGGATGCCTTTTAGTGTGTGTCTGTACCTCCCTGGTCCCCAGTCAGATCACTGCCACAGCTAAGTATGTGGCTTGCAGAGTGTGTTTTGAAGGAGCTCTTGCAACCCCTCAAGGAAGTCTTCCCCGGCCACTCCATCTGGCGAGGATGCTGGCTCGCAAACTCATGTAGAGATGACCTTTAGGTGCTGGTGCCACTGGGGATTACTTGACCTTTTGCCTGTTCTTCCTTCAGCTTGTCAGAACTGGAAACAGATGTTAAAGTTTTCAAAGAAACAATTTTGGAGATCTTAGATGAAGAAGAAGTAATAGAAGAACTCTGTCTGTCTAAATGGACTGATCCACAAATATTGTATGTATATTTTGAAACCACATACATTTTTTTAACAGTGTATTTTGTTTGAGGAGAACTTGAACACTAAACTGGATGCTTACTGCTAAAAAGCAGAAAGAAAAAGTCTTTCTAATTTTTTTTAAGCCCTAATGCTTGCTGCTTCAGAAACCATAGTAGTTGCCATTTTGGAGAGGAACTCCATTGTTACACAGTTACAAATAGTTCTTGACATAACAGGCTGGCTCATCTACCGTGTGATGAAGTGGGAGTGGGATGGCAGGAAAACAAAGTGTTATTTTTCAATATAAATCAACACATTCTGGGAGCATTTTCCTCAGTTTCACCAAAATAAAAACCAGAGGCAGGTTTTAAAGCTTGTCTTTAATAGGTCAGATACCATACTTCCTTTACTAGAAGTGTTCTGAACACTTTGCTCCTAGCTTTTTGCTTACCAGCAGTACCTGAAGGAAAGAAGCCCTCGAGCTATCTTGTGCACCTGAAGAAAGGCATTCCAGGAGATGTACGTGCAGAAACAATCCTATTACACTCTGGGGTTCTGGTGAAAGACAGCACACAGCAACAGCAGCACTGGTCACCTTAATAAAAACTAAAAAACTGAGGGATAATATATACAATTTCCAAATATGTTTTGGGCTGAATTGTATTTAAATCTTGGGCATAGAGATGTGTTTTATGTATAAGAAGATAACAGAAGCTACCTCCCAGGGTACTTTGTGAAGTTGCTGAATAATACTTTTGCCTAACTGCATTGCATGTACATATTAGTACTGTTCACACAGTAGTGTGGGTTTGAAGTCTTGCCCTGCAGACCTTCATCTAAATGTGCAGCAGAAACTCAGTGTTCCAGAAGTGGGACATGGTTTGCATTTCTAATGCATCTTCTGGAGCAGTATCAGAGGTAGCTCTAAATTCCAGCTGCTCCTGAGCCAGCAGCTGGTCTTTTTCCTGGTTTTGCTCACAGCCTTCCTTTAGACTTAATACAGTCTGCTGGCAGAGCCTTTGTTGTCTCATGGTAGACAGTGTGTAGGGGACATCTAGGAAAGATCCCAATGTCACCTTATGCTCGTGTCAAGAGAAACCCACAGGCATCCCTTCTTTCAGACACTGTTGCAGTGGGGTAGATGTTGTGTGTAGTGGGAGGTTGTGTGAAGAGTGCTGGAACTGTGCTGCTGGATGCAGTGAGGCAGTCTGTGCACGAGGCACACCGGGAAACACCAGCCATGACAACACATTTGTGTTAACACATGGCAGGCAGGCTGGCCACGTGTGATCAGCTCTTTTTTGCTCCAGGACTGATGCAACTGATACGTGGTACTTGATGAACTCGGGAAGCCTGAAAGGATGTGGAGGAACCCAGTGAGGCAGATAGGTACCATCAGAGATCTTAGCAGCAGAACGGTGAGCTTAGCCTAGAAAGATGAGGCAGACCTCTTAACTTCGTGTGAGGAAACGTCAGAATGTGGAAGACTCATGAGGCAAATGGAAGCTAGTTAATGAAAGCACATCCAGTGGCAGCTACTTTCATGTCTTTGTGGCTGTCTTTATTTTGTATATCCCCCGAGGAGCTATGTAAACGTAAAGATAGTCATCAAATATGACCTTCAGCTGAATCTGTAATACAGCAGATAGTGCTCTAAGGCTTTCAAGTCTGCAGCTCATCTCCATGCAGTGAAAACCTCAAGGTCTGGAGGGCTTTCAAATCAGGTTGGCTAACACAGAGTTTCTGCCCCAGAAGAGAGAAACTAGGTGCTCTATTAAAGGTCCTCAGGGAGCTTACATGAGTTGGTTTGTAAGACAGACAGCTTATTTTCTTGGAAAACCATTTTACAGAGGTTCTTTTAGCAGTCAGTAATGCCAGGAGAAGATTCATTAAAAATATCAGTCTCTAGCGAAATGAGATCATACCACAAAACAAAAAATTATGAAAAATCTTCCAGGCTTTGCTGCTTAGTTTCCAAGCTCTTGTGGACCTCAGGTGCCTCAGGTTTCATCTACACAATGCCAGAAATGTGTGTTTCAGAGGAAGGCTACTGTGCCAGCAGTAGCACTATGAAGTAAGATCAAAGTCTCTCAGATAGACTTCACTTAAGAGAGGAGCATCTTTCAATAGATGGTCTCTCTTTGGCTGCTTCATGATCCCAAAATGCTTTTCAGTAATTGCTGTGTATAGCTCAAATGCTTTATGACTAAACCATTTTAATATACACCTAAACCATCTCCATCACTGTGTAATTGTTTGTGTGTTGACTTTCGGTTATGTTTTATTCTTGGGTGTTTTTGACTGCACTGTTACCAGCTCTCACCACTTGAGGGCACCAAAAAGTTAGGCATCTCCAGACAAAATATTTAGCATTTTATAATAACTAATAATATATAATATCAAATGTCTATAACTTTTTAACTTTGTAATATCTGAAAAACTTAAGATTTGTGGAGTTGTGCATCCTTGAGCACATCAAATGTTACCTGCTCTACTTAAAATAATTGACTGCCTATGCTGAGGTGCTGATAAATATAAAAATATTTCTTTTATTTTATGCTATTGGAACTGATGGAAGTTCCTCACCAAAAAGACTGGATTTTGTGGTGTAGTGTCTAACAGCACTCTTGTTCCCCACAACTCTTATGTGCCTTAATACATCAGTAATATACTTCTGTACAATATGTAGCTAACCACGAAAATACAAATTGTTGCTCACAGTGAGGAGAGTACGTCTGGGATTGACCATGCAGAGGAAATGGAGCTGCTGTTGGAGAATTATTACAGACAAGCAGAAGATCTTTTAAATGAAGCTCGTGAACTCAGAGTACTGATTGATGACTCAGAAAGCATCATCTTTATCAACCTGGACAGGTTAGCTACCATCCATTAGATTATCAAAAGCTGAGTGGAATTTAGACTTTCATGACCTAGACTTTCTCAAATCTGCCCACAGCGAAAGTTGGAAAATTCTTAGTGAGGGTTGAATGGACTTGTAGTCACAGCTGCATTGCGCTTTTCTTATCATGAACTGGATAAAGCAAAGCAAGAAGATAGCGTAATTAGTATGTGTGATTCGTATGTACCTCTGAAGCTAGGTGTCAGACTTCCCTGGCAGAGAAACCCAGCTTCTAGCTCCTTCTGGGGAGCTGCTTAATACAGGAAATGTCTGCAAATTTAGAGGCAGACATTCTGTTCAGAAAAGATTGCTAGCCAGAGTCTGGCTAGGCTACTCAGGTTTTCAGTACAAGTTAAATTATTACTCTGCAGAGTGATACAGAAATTAATAACTTGGGAGCAAGTTTTCTCTTTTTCTCTGTATGCTATATTTTTCACTTTTAATCAGATTTCTTAACTGAAAAAGAATTGTAGCTTGCATTTGCAAGAACATTCTACTCTCTCTTTGAGGTTGGTGTTTAATATGTTTTCTCCTCTACACTGAGGAGTTACCTGTAGAAGCAATTAATGGATGCTGCATCAGGAAACCACAAAAATCTTTTTTGTGAAAGACTTGAATATGGAATTCGCCCAAACAGGCTCAAGTTTATAGTCTGCAGCATTTAACAACTCTATTTTTTTGTAAAATGGATTAATTTGCAAGGTAACAATAACTTTTCATCCATTGTGAATATGGACATAGAAATTTCAGCCAGGTGGTGGTGAGAGGACACAAATTTAAGCAGAAATTTACTGTTACTCTGTGTATATAGACCTCTGAGAAGTGAGCAATGCTGGAAAGTCTGATGATGATGATGAAGCAGAACCTGCTGCCTTTAGAGGTGTCCTGATGTAGCAATGTCAAAATGATAGTCTCTTTGTACTGTTACTTCATGATCTTTGTCACAGGCTTACCTAATTCCAGCATGACTTTCTCTCTTTCACTATTTGGTTTTAGTGCTTGCTATATGGAATTTAAGAATTCAGGCAGCAAATCAATTTTTGGGTTCCCCTTACAGATGTTTCTCCCTTCTTTAGCCACCGTAATGTGATGATGAGGCTGAACTTGCAGCTGACCATGGGGACTTTCTCTGTCTCTCTCTTTGGACTCATAGGAGTTGCATTTGGTATGAACTTGGAGTCATCTCTTGAAGAGGTAAGGAACAAGTGCTGCATTTATCATAAAATATGGGTCCTGCTCTTATAGCACATTTTATATTTGGTACAACCTCATTCTTTCCATAGACAAAGCTCCAGTGATTTATGTGTTCATACAGTCACTTCTTTTTTAATCAAATTACTGTATGGCAAACGGCACAGTGTTGCAGCCTTTTTTCTGTGTTAACGACCTTGGAAAAGAAATGGGAAGACAAATTTTTGGTTGTATAAGTAGTTGACTATAAAGTAGTAATAAAGTTTCTTTAATGATTATCTATTCTGACAAGAGCAGCTTTGACTTCCAGATACAAGGGTATCTGGCAAGCAGCCAGGCTATTTCCAGCACATCAGAGGAAGTACTCTACTATCAGTAATTGTTTATAGCTAAACTGGGGAGGAAGGGGTACAGACTGGGGGGTCCAACTTCAAAATTGCACATGCCACCTTTAAAACAAACAAACAAAGCAAAGACTTCTTCCTTTTCAACTCCGTTAAATATAAGGGTTGAATTTTCAAATTTCCCAGTGAAGGAAAGAAAACTGCATGGAACAGTAACAGAATGCAGTACAGTGGTCCTAAATAAAATGCTTTGCTATGAAACAGCCCTTTTGCCAAGGGAGGGCTTGGCTGTTGATGGTAGAGAGTTTACTGCTTCCTCCCATAAAGGAAGAAAACACCAGTGGGGAGTGAGAGATTATCTTTGGGTAATCCCTTTTCTGGAGTGATAGTTGGATGACTAATGGGAGTGTTCTGTCAGTAGGACCCCAGGATATTTTGGCTGGTGACAGGGATTATGTTTCTGGGAAGTGGTCTGATCTGGCGGCGCTTACTTTCCTTCCTTGGGCGGCACCTAGAGCCTCCGCTACCTCCTCACGTACGTATGGCTGGCCGGGGCTCCTGCCTCACACTCTGCATGTACAGTCCATTCCTAAGGCAGAAAGTAAGATAGATTAGAGGGGTAAGCCACAAAGCACGGCAGAATTCAGCTCAGGCTCTGCTCCTTGACAGAGAAGGTGCTCCCTAGCTGGATTAAATAAGGTGGGGAGCCCCAGCACTGGCCAGAAGTGAAGCTGCAGGCTGTTTCATGAGATGTGTAATATTTACTTTCACCTGAAAGCCCAAGGAAAGCTGAGGCTAATGGTAGAAGCAGCCCTCGTCCTCCCACCCACATACTAACTCTGGATCTGTAGTCCCTGTCTTGTAAAAGAGTAAGCAGAGCTAAGCGAGGGCAAGCCCTAGCTGTAACATCTGTCTGGAGAATGATGCCATGGTTGTGATGTCCTGACTCTGAGTGTGAAGTTTGTTACAGTTTCTCACGTGCATACCAGTTCTCTCTGTTGTTGATGGCCGAGCTGTAGGAAGATTTCCAAAGAGACCATTCAGATGAGCATGTATGGGTCATTTTCCCTGTTGACTACCCTTTCCTGGACTTGTGGAACTGTATTGTCTACCTCAGCTCTGCACTGTGGTATTTATAGCAGACGTATCAGTAGAGTCAAAAGTTAAGTTGCTACAAGTGACAAAGGGAGGCTCAGATAAACTCCTGTTCTTCCCTCCCCTCTTTTGCTACTAAGAGGCAGATGGAAGTAGTTCGATGTGGATTGTTGACTATGGCTACAATTAGCTAGAATATCCTGAAGTGTAGCTCAAAAACCAAGTCCAGCACATACTGACCGGCTTGGAGAAAGATACTGGAGGAGGGATACTAGGGAGGGAGATGGCAAAGACACTGTTCTGAAAACAAGGGGAGAAAAATCAAGGTTCAGGCCTCTGTGCGGCTTTATTTCCTTTTGCCACATGTAGAGCAGTTTCTCATGTAATCACAGGCTATTCTGTTTCTTGCCTAGGTTCCTGCAGTTTTGAAAAAATCCCAACCAGCAGCTGGAAGAGTGGAGATAAAGACCAGCCTTAAAGGAGAAACATTTGGGCTGGGCAGAGGCACATTAACAAACCA
>NW_008237353.1:5630567-5656034 GCF_000691975.1 Corvus brachyrhynchos
ATGAAGAGATTGCTGTTGTTACAGGGTGGACTTTGGACACTTTCCTTGTATTTGTTCTCCCTTACTGAAAACTGCAAGAATTTCTAAACTTGCTAATTTCTATATTATTTTGTGCCAAAAACCTGCAATGATATTTTTAATGCTCATGCACAAAAGGAGAGAAACACAAGGGAAAATAACAAAATGCTTTCTACAGCAGTTTCACCTCCACCCCGTGTATGTGCCTTTAGTTTTCTGTATCACATACATGTACTTACTCTTTTACTGAAAACTGCAAGAATTTCTAAACTTGCTAATTTCTATATTATTTTGTGCCAAAAACCTGCAATGATATTTTTAATGCTCATGCACAAAAGGAGAGAAACACAAGGGAAAATAACAAAATGCTTTCTACAGCAGTTTCACCTCCACCCCGTGTATGTGCCTTTAGTTTTCTGTATCACATACATGTACTTACTCTTTGGGCATTCTGGTTTTAAATGTTTCTGTCAAATACTGCTTTGCTTAATAGTCCTTCTTACAGAGAAAAGAATTTTTGGCTTAAAGGAGGACAGCAGTCAGCATTGATCAATAATTCTGGTTCTGAGCTGCAGATTTAGGAATCTGACTTCAAACATCAAAGAAAAATCCACCCCAGGAGTGGCTTCTTGAATGGATTTTTAAGGCCCTATTTAATTGCAGAGAACAGGTTTTCCAAAGCAAAAAGCATACCTGCATCTCATGTGAAGCATGACTTCCAGATTGGGAGCAGTGAGAAACAATGAGCAATAAAAGACTTTGAAATGTAGCTGCTAATCTTGTATATTCCTTAACAATTAATTCAGGCCCAAAACAGGCAGTTCTAGGAACAGGGCATGTGGGCCTATGGATAATGGCCACTTGCATTTTCCATCCGACACTGTTTCAACACACATTGGTACAGCTGCAGATCAACAACTTGTGTGGTCATTATTCAAATTCTGGTAAAAATCAAGAGATGGGTTGTTGGTTTTTCTTAAGCTGGGTTCTGCTTTTCTCTCTTCCCTCCAAGACAAAGCATGGACTAGCCTGCACCACAATAAGTAGCCAGGTTAGTTAAGGGTGTGGAAGGCTGATGTCCTGTGATAGGCTGAAGGAAGGAGTAAAAGCCTTATGCCAACTATTTCTATTTTTTCTTAGGACTTCTCTTTAAGGGTGTAGTTCTCCACTGCTTTCTCTCAGGTTGTAGAGGGAACATGAAATATGTCTATATCAGGTTACATGCTGTCCATTTCTTCTTTGGGATTTTTTTAATCTAACACAGTGAGCAGCTCCTTAGGTGACACCACATAAATAATTGTACTGGTAGGGATTGAAAAGACAGTAGCTGTAGCTGTCAACATTCTTCTCAGGACTAATGAGTCAAAGATGGAAATAAAAAGGTTCATAAATTAAAGTTGTGCAGGCCTGTGATCCTGGTTTGGTTCAAGTCAGTTGTACATAGTTATTTTCCAGCAGTTCTTCTGTATCTGACTCTAAGTACAGGTACTAGTGGCATGAGAAGGTGAGAAAGATAATGGGGCTTGTAATGCTTTTGAGCTCTTTAGTTGATTTTTTTGGCAGCCTTTTAGCTTAGCAGGTAAAATAGTAAAAACCCTCCAAACTTAGCAATCCAGTGGAAGAAAACAATGGCTCACATACCTCAGCTGATAAACCCCAGGAATCTCAGTGTGTGAAGGGACATGGATGCTGATGTTTTCATTTAGGCGAGAACTGGTATGTGTTGGTGCAGCTCTTTGGGAAGCTTTCTAATAAGCTTTTGTGCAGGGAGGCTTCTGTGGACTCCTTTTGACTCTTTACCTGTACATAACTGACTTAAAGCACAATAAAAACACGGAGAGAAAGACATGTCTACAAGACTGCTTTTTCTCTTTACAGACATACACAAATGTTTAAGGGTTTTCTTACAATTCAAGTAATCAAAATGCAGTCAAGTGCAATAAAATTATGTGGAGATCATACATAGAAAAAACAAAAGCGAGTCGAGAGTGTATGTTGAGAATGGAATTGCTACAGAACATACTGGTTTTGTCAATTTTGATTTGAAAAGAAAACCTTTATTCTGCCCTTAAAGGTGCACTGCTTGTTTTGCCTTGTACCACAGTTAACAGATTTGTAAGGTAAACACTGCAATCCCAGTTCTATCCAGTTACTTCTGTCACGAAGTTCAGATTTAACTTCTTTTTTAAAGTGTTTTGCTGTTTGGGCAAGTCCTTAAAGTAGATGCCAGAACACATTGTACATCAAGCTAATGTTCACCTTGCCTTTTTTGATTTGCTTAAAGCAACATCCTTTAAAGAGAATTCCTAGGAACGTAAGTTGAAGTGTTTGATTTTGGAGTATGACCTAGAATTCTGTGCTATTTTATTTAAAATAAAAATAATGCTTTGCCTTTGTGAAGGAGGCAAGAGAGAGAAAACACATACACATATGTGTCTACAAAGTAGTGTTGGTAATAATAGGATCAACCCATTCTGCTGCTCAAGTTGTTTAATAGGTAATTGATGCACACTCTGTTAAACCTGCATCATACAAAATTAGTATTAAAGACAATACTGTTAACAATAAAAGCCATTAACAATTCTATGTTACCATGGTCATGGAATTTTACAGTAAAGCAGAAAGGATGTCAGAGTAATCAGCCACAATTGCAAAAGCATTTCCTAAAACTTCATTAGTCTTGCTTGTTCTTTTTTCCCTGGGAGATCCAAGCTGCACTCTACCCTCAGTGCAGGCCTTAAGGCTTGAGGGAGAGAGAGACAGTCTTGTTGAACCAGCACTCACCTTTCTGTCAGTCTTAAAGCTGCTCCATGCTTATTACTTTTTCAGTAACTTCCCATAACTTAGAATCCTTATCCTTATCACAGTATGTAAGGCATTGTAAATGATGTGCTGCAGTTTCCCAGTTTTGTCAAGAAGATACTCGAATCTGGCCAGTAAAGAAGGTGGCCACTGGATATTCCTTATACGGCCAAATAGTACTACCAAAAATCCAGCTGCCTGCTCATTTCAACCTCTAAAAGGTTTTCAGACCAGCTTGTTTGTTCTAGATAAGCGGTGCTGCTGCCCACCACAGAATTCAGCAAAAGTTTGCTGACGGGGTCTGTTGGTTTGCGTGAGTTCAGGAAAGTAGCACAAATACTACAGAGATTCTTCACTAGAAGACCACGTGTGCCCTGGTCTTCCAGGCTACTGTGCATTTTTAGAGTGAGTAGACAAAAAGCCTTCCACCAAGCCGAGCTTTTGCAGAACTTCTCTCTGCTGCCACTACAACTTCTTTCTGCAGGGATAAAGAGCAAAGGTAGCAAAATGTAACTGTAGGTGCATGGCTGCCTTAAGCTTCCCCCATGGATTTTGACCATCTCCTTAGTGTCATACAGAAATGTGATGGGAAATGAGGCAGCAGCCCACCTCATCAGAGTAGCAGTTAAAGTCTGTTTGCCATACTATTTCATTTGGGGAACTGGAGCAAGCTGGAACAAATGAAATAAATCTCTTGCCCATATAAACTGCTTCTCAGAGCTAATATCAAGACAGATGAAGCTGGAGTGTGGACTAGAGTGGTGCCATAGCAACAGAACACAAATGCTTGGAGAATAGCCTCGCTTGCACTCAGCAGTGCCTCTGTTTCAGGTGTTGGATTATGCACCCTAACCTAGCTGAGAAGAATTTCCAGGTGCTTGTCCATTGCATGTTTTAACACAAGAAGTCAAATACCAGTTGTTGAAGACCTCCTCGGCCTAGTACTGAGGCTTCCTCTGTACTCACACAGAGAACCCTAGTCCTCATGGAGATGATGTCAGAGTGAGCAGAACATTGGAACTCAGCTGAACAAGCACTAAGTAATTTTCCAGCTGAAAAAAGGTTCCTCAGTGCATTATAGAAATGTAGCAATTGGCATTTGGTAAAAAACTGGGCATGTGAGGGAAACAAAGAGAAACAGGTATGCAAACACATCCTAAATCAGTCAGGTAAGAATTGGACCTCTCTATGCTTACAAACACATGACATATGAACAGTGTTCACTGCAAGTGATAGCCAGGACAGCAAACCTGTAAAGACTAAATGAGAAGAATGGTTTTGGGTGCTCGGTTTGCTCCACAGCTGAGCATCCACTTTGCATACAGGCAGGCATGAACAGTAAAGGCAGGAGGCACCTATGCTGCATTTCCCATGGAACCTTTCAACAAACTCCTAAGCACTTTATAATTCAGGCTGGTTTAAAGTGATTCAAACCTTTCAATTCAGGTGCCAAAATGTTGGCTACTCCATAGCTCATCAACCTATAAAATGGGTTTAATTACCAGTTCAGAGAGTGACTTAATTAACTATGTAAAGAACTTAAGACTTTTGAAAATGTGTAAGATACATGTGAAGTGTTAGCTAGTATATTCAAGTGAGGTAGAAGGATGTTATGGAACAGCCAACAACAGTAATTTTTCTCACCTTTCTTTCAGATTTCACAGTGGTAATGGAACTCCCAAATCTTGATAGTTCCTATAAAATAACATTGCTGGTTATAATACTGCTAGGGTTTTTTTTTAAGTAGGACTTTTTAATTTTTCTCAGTAGTTTGTTTTCTGGTTACTTACCTCAGGAGAAATCAGAACATACTGTGCCTGAAGAAGAAAAAAAAGAGGAAAAAAAAAAGTCAGTGGAGGAGAGTAGAAGACCAGTATGTTAACCCTGGCTCTAAACAGCAAAGTAATTTAATAACAAACAGGAGGAGCCAAATTGCAGAGGTTCAGAAACCTGAGAAAACCTTCTGTTTTCTGGAACCAAGGCAGAACACACTTGGTATTTGTACTGGATGTGATTAATTAGTTACAATTCTAAATTCATGTCCAGAATTCACTTTCCTGATTCTTACCCAGTCCTCAGGACAGGGAGATGTCCATGATGTGCAGTGGCCTGTGACATTCCCCGAGGATGCCTGTCTGCCGTTGTAAATATAAACGCGGCCAGCTGCCGCACCAGCCAGGATTGAGGTGACACCGTTAGTTCGCAGTGGGGATGCCACAATCATTTCATCTGCACATATTACAAAGAGGACATGACACAGCAGAAATGAACTAATGCTAAATCAAAACATGGGAGAGCTGGCATTTACATGCCTCTAGATGCCACAATTTCTATTAATGATGGCAGCTAAAATGTTTCAATTTCTGACTGAGTTGCTTGGGATTTTACAGAAGCCTCCCTGTAAGGCACAGTGGAATACTGGTACAATTCAATTGGGAAAGCAGACTGTGGTTAGCACTTGTATGAGTATGTAGGTGACCAATTTTCCTGTTGCCAAAAGTTAAACCCTTCACTTCTGGTCTAGATTCAAGCTTTACCTAGCCCATCATTATCCAGATCACTTAAGTAAATGTCTCCTCCGAAACGAGAAAACCTCCTGTCCCCACTGAATGTGCTGAGCAAAGAAGGCTTGGTGCTGTTTGACAGGTCATATACCAGAGCCAGTCCAGCTTGATGCAGCACTGAGGACATAAATAAAATCCTAGACAGGCTGTCTGGAAGAAAAAAAAAGAAATAACAGATGTTGAGCATCAGACACAGGAACTCAAGTTTAGTACTTAAAATTATAGGTAATACTGGCATTACATAAAATGGATAATATAATGTATCAAATAACATCAAACATTATATGGCTTTAACACTAATTAGCATAGGAAAAAAAAAATCTTTTAGTCACAGTTCCAGGGGAGAAATGGATTCAACTTAGACTTCTGCATTTTGACATCCTCAGTTCCCTACTGTCTACTGCCAGAGTGAGGACAAAATACTGTGTGGTTTCATTTCCAAGAAATATGCAGTCTGCTAGCAAATCACTGTTACATAAATAATGCAAAGCAGTAATGTTGTTAAGCCCATTTTAAGGAAGGAAAAAGACCCACTGAAGTTGAAGCACAGTAGAGAGGACTCTACGTGTAAGGCACATACAGGTGATTACAGTGATTTCTAATTGTTTTTTTTTTAATTTCATGGCAATTCAAAGGTCCCTTTTCTAACTTAAACATTGTATCTCTCCTTGAGTCCTACAGAAACAAACATCCTTAAGCAGAAATGGTCTCCAATTTTCAGGACATACCTGCAGTAGGTGCACCCACCACCAAAACTTTTCTTGTGTTCCCAGCCACAGACATCACACCACTGGCCAGAGACAAACCCATTCTGCCCATCTCCTGTCAGATTTTTAAAACACCTATGTAATTTCTACAGAATGTCACTTTACTTCAAATTATTCACAAGGTCCCATACTAAAGAAGGAGCCCTACCTTGTCTCCAGTTATCTCAAACCAGCGCTCTGTACTTGGTGGGTTATACCCGTACACCTTCCCAACACTCTGTCTGACATCCGACAAGAGGGTATTGCAGCTTGACAATGCAATTACAATGCAAAATAAATTTGTATGTAACAACATATTATTGTACATGTTTTCCCCTTTTACTTTGCAATAATAGTGCCTGACAAATTCTAGAAGTCTATTTTAGTAATTCCCATACTTGTTCTAACTAATTACACAATATTTAGAGCACACACTTGGTCTGTCTATCCACTTTTTTATCATCCAAGACATCTTCGTGTTTAATTTGCTTTTAAAAATGCTCTCTCAAAGTAAGAGCTATCCATACAATTATTTAAGGCATGCCTTACCCATCAGCATTTTTGTGACCCCTCTTCCTCCCCAAGAAAACCCAAGAAATTTTTAAGTGTCTCTAAATAACAGAGACCTGCCCTAGAGATGGTCTAAAAACCCTTGTCTTCATAGGGAAGGGTGAAGGCATAAAAATACAAATTTAATGAAAGTATTCTAAGCAGAACAAAAAGGAAACTTCCTAAAAAGCTGGAAGTCTAATCTATTTCAAATTTTAAACCTTGCAGAAGTAGAGCAGAGTGGAGGAGACAGAAGCTGTCACATACAACATACCTAGAACAAGTCTTCCATGTAGGGCTACCAATCAGCAATAATGTTATGTTCTCCAGGTGGCAGCTGGCAAGTGAAAATCCAAACCAAGCATAGTTTTCTTCCCCCTCCATCATCCAGTTGGCATCCTGTACTGACAGGAGTCCTGAGAGACCAGAAAAAAATATGAGTTAAATCTTCGTGTGCCCTGGCATTGAAAAACCCATTTGCAATCATCCACTGATTCACCCTATGACAACAAGTTTCTCTATGCAAAGTTACACTGCCCATAACATGGCACCAGTAATTGTTGACTTTGCTTACTCACCCTGCAGCTCTGCTGGCTGGTGAAAGCTTTTATTTGACACAGCCTGTTTCTCAATCCTTCCAAAAGCCTACATGAAGTACGTGAAAGCTACCACTCAAGCCTGCCCTAAACTACTTACTGTTTATCAGAATTTGTAACTCTTCAAGGGTGCTGGGTGGGAGAGCTTCAAATCATTCTGGCTATAATTTAAATAACCCATTCTGTGCTTTGGTTTTACAAAAATGTCAGTTAGCAGTGTTTTGAAACCCATGTTCTTGTGGTTTCTAATTTTACATGAATTAGAATAAGCTGCAACAATTAAGCATTATTGTAAATCTCAATTACATGATTCTGACTAAGCTGCTCAAGCTTTATTATTTAGCTCCATCTATGACATTTCCTTCCTCATTCACTAGAAACCTCATCACCTGTACTCATTAACTATATTCACTTGTAGCATTCCTCTTTAGCCACATGAAGGAATGTACAGAATGATAAAGATTCATTTGTTGACGTTCATTTGCAATTTTCGAAACCTGGAACCAGCCTACCCTGGACTCACAATACATAGTTGAATCCATTGCTTTAGCAAAGGTTTTCAACACAGTTTCCCACAATGTTCTTGCATCCCAGCTGGGACACTGCAGTCTGGATGGACAGAAACCCAGATGGGAAAAACCTGGTTGAGATGATCACCCTGACAAGAGCGGAGAACAATGTGTTGTTCTCTGAATGCCTGCAACAAGTGGAGTGCCTTCAGGGATCAATCTTTTGACTCATCCCGTTGGACACTTTATTATAAATGATTTAGACAAGGCAACAAGATGCCCTTTTGTGAAGTTGGCAGATTACAGGAGATTGCAGGGGAGTGGTCCTATTCAGAGGCACCCAGGAAGCTAGAGTAACAGGCTGACAGGAACCTCACAAAATTCAGTGAGAATGAATGCAAAGCCTAACCCTGGGAAAGGAGATGCCCTTGCAGTGATACAGCTAGGGACAGACTGGCTGGGGAGTTGCCACGTGGAAAAGGCCCTGGAGATCCTGGTGGGCAGAGACCTGAGTGTGAGGCTCTGACAGCAGACAGCCAACAGTGCCTTAAACTATATAAGCAGCAGCATGGCAAAGACATTGAGAGAAGTGATTGTTCCCTAAATCACACCTATAATATATTGTTCAGTAACAGGAAAGATGTTGTTAAACTGGAGCAAATTTAGTAGGGGTGTTCAATGATTTCCATGCCTATGAGGTCACTATGCATGGTGGGAAGACAATAGACAATGAACATAAAGTGAAACAAGAAAGGTTCATACTGGCTGTAACAAGAGATTTTTTTCCCTATGAGGACTGCCAAGAAGTACAGCAGCTGCCCAGAGTGGCTGTGCAATTTCTATCATTAGAGGTTTTAAGATGCAACTGGACAAAGCCCTGAGCAATTTGGTCAGGCTTCACAGCTATCCCTTACTGAGCAGGAGGGACAGCCTCTGAGATCACTCCAAGCCTGAATTATCCCAGGATTAATTAGGAACAAATGAACAGTCACATAAAATATGGGAGGGTTAATTTACTCAATAAATATTACCTTGGTCACTCCTGTTGATATGAGAGTAAAATGCAACCGCAAATCCTCTCTGCTTCCCACCACCTGGTGCATATGGAGAGCCCACAACCAGATCAGCTTTTCCATTCCCATCAACATCAGCTGCCAGGAGGGACCAACCAAGATTACAGTAGGAATACTGCAATAAACAGTTAGTTTAAGCCCGAAATAAAACTTAAACCATCAATTCTGTAGCAAAATAGAGCAACTTAATTCTAAAGAGCTAACTTTGCTTCTGACCAAATTACCCTCCCAGTCCCTGGCTTCAATTTTGTTTTCTTTGGTTTTTTGTTGGCTTTTTTTGGTTGTGAGGGCTATGCACCTTGCTATTCACCCTGCTGCCTCCCCTGCACTGGGGTATAAATGTCTTTCCCACATACAACCAATCTAAGCAAGCACCTGCTTACTCCATCCCCCTCAGTCTAAATTTCCTTGCAACGATAAGTTAGATTTTAACATTTTTTTTTATTAAGCGCATAAGCTCTTTTCCCCTTTATCTCACCTCCTGCTTGTGTAGCCCATGTGTCAGCCTATCTAACAGGATAGTATAAACAGGATATTACATTATCAATATACCTGACAAGTTATGGTAACGTTTGGCTCGGGTGCCAAGCCTCTTCCCTCAGTTCCAAAGTAGACATATACAGCACCCTAAAGGGCATAAAAGGCAAATGAGGCATGAGACCACCTACATGTCAGTACCAAGTATTAAATCCAAGGCCAATCACAAGGAGTGGAACAGTTCTGCAAGGGCTATTCATACAGCTTTATTTTCCCTCTCAGAGCCTTCCCATATTATTTTCTTTCCCACCCCAAACCTAAGAATATCCATGGGTAATGGGTACTGCTGTAACCAAGCAACAAACTAGAGAAGTACATTTTCATCACACTGTGTGTAAGGAGCAAGGGCAGTATAGTGTATAATTTATACTCACAATACACACGTTCAGATGGCTCAAATTTTATTAATTTTTAATACAATGGCAAACAGTGCCAGGCACAACAGATGCACACAATTTTCCAAGTGGTGAGTCTAAATAAAAGCACTTAAATTCTTATTCAGGCAGCTAAATTAGTATGTAAAATTCTGAAGAGTTTTAAGCTTAATGGATATCGTTTAAATCAAAACATTTTACCTCTCAGTTTGCATGGCCTGGAAATACTCAGGGACCATTATATGGGCTTATCTGGTAAGCTGCAAGTCATTAAGCCTCTGTAACTTGGTTATTTTAGCAAGTGTGTCTGTGTTCGTATCACATTTTAGTTACCATTTGTTGCCCTGTGACAGCATATGACAAAACTCATTGACCCATGAGGTCCATTCCAGACTCTCTGTTCCTAAATATAAAGGGTACATTTGTATTTCATGAATGGCCCCTTACATTTCCAGCATGTCAGTGCTGCAAAGTTGCAATCTGGTTTGGATTTCTAATGTGCAAAAAGGCCACTGAAAGAGAAATACAGGCAGCTGTCATTGCTGTTGCTCCAGTCAAAGTACCCACAAAGGTTATAAACATCTGTTTAAATTACAAAGTCACCTTGAGCAACAACAGAAATTCTCTCTTTCATTTCAATGTTTAAAAAAATATGTATCAATAAAAACATTCAGTTTGGAGAGTTAAAAAAAAACCCTAACAAACCCATGTTTGTAGCTTACTTTGTAAGTAAGAAACTGAGATCCCACAGAAGGTGCTCCAACTGCCAGATCTGGCACTCCATCCTCATTGAAGTCCAGGACTGCCAAGGCAGAACCAAATCTTCCTGAAGGCTAAAAGAAAAGGGATTGCTCTCATGTTTTCAAGTCAAAACCATGAAAACCTACTGCACATTTGCACAGGGAAGACTGGAAATAGATGACAAAAGTCTATCCCAACAATTCTTTTTTCTTCTAAGTAATAACCCCCATGCCAACACACTAACTCAAAGTCGGTTGTGTTAAAATGAAGGACAACAGAACATAATATGGTGCTGCTTTGCTATTTCCTCTTCTGAGTCCAGTGCACCATTGATGTTAAGCTTATGGTCTTTCCTGTTGACAGCATTATGACTGGGAACCAGTAAAACACTCTGTAAGAAGACAGCAGCTGTTACTTCACAGTTTATAACCACAGAAACAAATTAAAATGAAATGTAGCTCATTCCTCCCTATTATATTCTTTGTGACTAAAGGTATTTTCTACAGAGGATCATATTTAACACTCAAAGGGGTCATTTGCTCCTACTTCTTGGTTACAAACCAGCCACTATCATGTCAAATCAGTTTTCTCTTTTTTTTTTTCAATACTCTTACTACAGACAAAATGATTTGGGGAGAAGTTATCAATTAATGAAGAAATGTAGCCTCAAAGGAATTGAAACATCTCAAATTAATAATTTTAGATTAAAAAGGACAGGAAACACAATATTTTCTTAAATGCAGGGACCAGGATGAGCTATACTGTGGCTTAGAGAGACACAACCTTAGTTTTATTTAAGGGCACTTTATGGTCTAGTACTCACTTATCTGGCACAGTAATGGAAGTGAACCCACAGATCACCATCACTTCAATTGTTCCCGGAACTTTAATAATGATTATTTTTCTTGAAAAGCATATGACATCTTTAATCAGGAGCAGTATTTCAGGAATAATACTCATACACATTAATGATACCAATGCTCAGTCAAAATTCACCAGTTTTCAGGCAAAAAAATTTAAGTGACCAATATCTGCCTTGACCCCTTACCTGATGACCCTGTAGTACTTGGTCAGCTTTCCCATCCAGATCCATGTCCTCTGGTGGCAAACCTGACTGGTTGCTGTAGACCACATACACCCTTCCTATCTGAACATGGCCCATGGTGCTGTACCCTGGTGCTCCAGCCACCAGATCTTCATATCCATCCTGGTTTAGGTCAGCTGAGATCAGTGCCCTGTACAGCAAGGGAGTCAACAATATCAGCATTAGCTTTCAGACTACCACAACATTAGTGGGAAAAACCCCCATAATTCAGATAAACCAGGACCTGTGTTTCCCCATATAGTTTTGTAAAAATCTACACAGAATTTTTTATATCATATATTTATTTATGTTTTCTTGAATTAAGTAAAACCAGAACAATCATCTTCCATTAGTGCATCTGAGATAAGCAAAAGAGTTACAGTAGTAACATGTTGGAATTTAGAGAGGGAACATGGAAAGAACTAACTACTGTTGATTTAGCCAGTATGAAGTAAACTCAAGAATTAAATCCAAATTTTGAGACAGAATAAGTTAGATAAGTAGCAATGCAAATTTGTTTTATTATTCTTCCCTGTTGCAGGTCAAAGTAGAACCTCATTGGCAAGGAGAGAGAATATGCCTCTCTCTGTCCTGAATCTATCTTTGAACTCCCTACTAATCTCAAGTATTTCCAAGAAGTCTCACTAGACATCATCAGTCATCAACTCATGACAGACAATTAATTTTGCACAAACATCAACCCATGACCAAAAAAGGGTAGCAACAATCCTATACTGCCCAGAACTAGAGCCAGTGTTAGTTCTAATGTTGGTTCCTTCCATTTGGAGCTTGATCAACATCCAAAAGAAAAATCTTACAGGTTAACTTGCTGTTCTGAACATACAACATAAGCCATTCCATCAGATGTTTACAGCTTTGCACTCTCACCTTTAAAGAGTATCCAAAGGATCAACAATAATATTTTGGTGTGTACTCAAAATTTTAAGAAATCAAGAGGAAGGTGGGATGAAAAAATTACCAACCATCCAAGCCTAGCATAGGGTGAAGTCAGAAAATATGAAGCTGCTGGCTTGGAGATGTGCTTAGAAGATTTCTGATGTGTAGCTCCTAATGCTCTCCACACATTGGTTTTAAAAGCATGGTTTATCAAGCGGAGGGATTTCTGTAATAAAAATAATAAAGAGACACAACAGTGGCTAAAACACAGATCGAAACTCTAGAACTTTTTGGGGCACCTCAAAAATCAAGTCACCAACAGTGGAAATCACCACATGGATTTAAGAGGAGTCTGACTCAGATCATAAGCACCATTTTAGAAAGACAAAAATCTGTATGCACTAAAGGGAGCACTACTAATCGTTCACTGTTATGCCTTGCTGAGAGCTCTTAACCCAAAAAAAGCAATCATATGTCTGTGAAATGTAAATACTAACTATATATTTTGTCTTTTTTGGCACTGCAGGATGTGTTCTAACTTCACTATACAATAAGCAAAGTGTAAAAATTGAGTACTTATGACGTACATATATAGATTAACAGCTACTGCTAACATCCAGAGACCCTGCTCCATCATGCAGCATTTCAGACAGCAATGAAAACAATTTTATATAGAGATGAATTTTACCTGACACATCTGTTACTTCTCACTTACTGTTGCCCAAGGCTGTATGTTGAATTGAACTCCTCTCTCTGTATAGTTTATATTCTTCTCAAGTGTTTCTGTAAGCAAAGAAGTTGTATTCTTGTGATGTTCATGTTTTGATTGTTTGTTTCTGCTAAAACAAAGAAGACAGTGATAAGAATTAATATAACTGAACTAATGACTTGAGGTAAAAGTCTCTGTTAGGTTCTGCAGTTCCTTTACACAGAACTTAGTTATTCACACTAAGAGAATCTCAAATTCATACTCAAAAAGATAACCCAAAATATCTCTAATTTTCAGTAGCTCACTGTCCACATTAGCAGAAGACTCTCCTTTCATTACTAAAGCTTTAAACTGTCAGAGCTACACTTACACGTGGTTG
Organism: Corvus brachyrhynchos; assembly: GCF_000691975.1. Taxonomy (NCBI): domain Eukaryota; kingdom Metazoa; phylum Chordata; class Aves; order Passeriformes; family Corvidae; genus Corvus; species Corvus brachyrhynchos. Next base: position 5,644,146 of record NW_008237353.1, read on the forward strand.
TCCTTGTGCTCCTTTGTGCAGTTTATGAACAGTGGGTTCTCAGGCAGGTAGCAGCTACTAAAGAAAAATACGCAGAATGCACTTTAAAGATTTTACCACAATAGAAGTGAAACTGAAAATACAACTTTTATCCTTACTGATTCCTCTGTTAGAAGTCATCAGTTTTTTAAAGAAAATCAAAATTAGAGCATCATCATAACCCTTAGAAACCCCTATGATATTTATCTGATGACCTTGATTAGGTTCTGTATGAGTATCATATGTCTTTACCGAGCTCTTGAGGGAAACTTATTGTAACATGCCCTGTTATCTATATGAATCTAAAGCATTTTTAATGAAAGTGCCATTTAGGAACAAAGAATGTAACAGATTGTACCATTCTGTATTTCAAACATAATTTCCCAAAATAGCAACAGTGATATTTTCCATATAAATGGGTGGATTAATTGCCACTGTTGGTCTTCTGAAGTTATTTACGAAAGATTACATTTGTAAGAGAGCCATACAAGGCTAAACTTCTATAAAAATATGAAATTGTGAGTAGAAGCTTGAGCTTAAACACTAGAGTATATATTCCTATTCTTTCTAATTCTATTTGCCTTCAGGGTCTGAAGGTAACACCTGACCTCCCCTCAAAAGGGACATCTTTGCTGACTGATGGCAGCAGCCAGAAGGTGCAGGCCCAGATTGCTAGTCCAGGCAGAACCTCAGGGCATGGCTATGCAACATTTAAGCAAAGCCTTGAGTATGTCTTAAAGAACGCCCCAAATTTTCCCTGCTAAGTATCACCTGTGCATGCCAGCAGCTTGCCAGGGCAAAGGAGTGTGAACACGTAACAAAAGAAAAATCAAGGCCTGCATAATCCTGTGAGCCTGGGTAAAAGGCAGACATGGAAATCCCTTTGTCCAAGTGAGGATCTAAAGCTCAGCACCTCTTCTAGGAAAGAACCTGCCTTAAGAAGAACAATTAAGTGGGTGTCAGCACTTGACTACTGTGTTCTATAGGTCAGGGCACACACTATACCTGGCTCCATTCTCTAGCATATGGCTCGTCAGCTCAAAAATGTTGTTGGTCCAGAATGCCATGTCATCCACTCCTCCAAGGAAATATTCATGGAACTTCTCCACCAGAAATGTAGATTTACTAGCAAATGTTGGGAAAAGCTAAGAGACAGGCAATATGCTCAGGAAGATGAATCACATTGTCTCCATGCTGTATGTTCATTTTTATAAAGAAAACAGGAGACCAACCTTGCCAACAAGAAGCCTTTCTCCATGCCTGAAAAAAGATTTCAGAAATAAAATTTGTTTCATTTAATATTTAATTATTATACAGTTCTTTTCAAAAGTCCTATATGGTAAATACTATGCAAGTCGTTATATTTCCATGTTGGTTGTTAATACATTTTTGAAGTTGTAATGTAAAAAGTAACAATAAAAACTTTAATGCCCTTAATTTTGCAGGATTCACAGTTTTTGTAAATGCTGTGTGACTATTGATAATTAACTGAAATACAGGATACATCTAAGCTGTTCAGGATACTCAAAAGCAGACACTGCCAGATATCCAAAGTCTCTTTTCAATTATTCTTGGACTTGAAGGGATCTACATAAAATGTAGGTAAGGCATGTATCTAGAGACTTCTTCAGTACATGATAATTATATTGCTAACGCACAACAGTGCAATGGTACTTAAAGACACAGCTGTTATCCAATAAATAGGCATAAATATGTTACATGTATAAATGCATTAAATAGTCAAGATTCACCATCTGTGGTGTAATAATTAATTTAACAGTCATTAAATAGTCCAAATTTTAATCCTAGTCATTAAAAAAAATTCAGATGTTCTGTGATTTTGGGGTCTAGGAGGGAGCCTATATTGCTGACATCAATGCATAAGGTGTTTCAAATATGATTATCATAATTCTCCTACATACGTTTCACTTACAAAAGCCCAGGTAGAGATATTTAACTTACAGTTCAAAAAACAGCAGATAAGTACATTCAGCAATTGTGCTTTCAGTTATGATCTCTTTTCCATAAAATTCCTTATAGATAGCTGCTAGGTCTTTGACAGGTACATACCTAAAAAAAAAAAAAGAATGTGTTACAACAACAGATGTTCCACATCACCCAATAAAAGATTAAAGTTCTTGTAATAACAACAGCCCATAAAATATTCCAAATTTCAAAAGACTGCATAAGGTCATGAAGATTTACAAATACCAGAGAGACCAGGATTGCACATGCAACTGTGAGGAAAAAAAAGTGGGCATCTAAATCTTCTGCTCATTTTTCTGCTTTTAAAACTGTCTGAATTCAACATCTTCAACTTCCAAAACTTTAAGTAAATCTCACTTAGATTGCCACTTGACTGAGTTATTTCACTAGCTGCTAGGACATTCCAGCAAAAAGTTTTCACTAGTTATTTAATATATAACTGCTTATAAATTCAGAGATAAATAATTTACTCTTTTTTTGCCGTGTTCCTGTACATAAAACTCTCTTCTGTCCTTCCAGTTTTTTAAGTCAAGGAACAGTAAATATGCATATAAGGAATACCAAACTCATAACATTTAAAATAGTTGCAAGTGCTTCTTTTGAAAGAAAAATAAAGAAGGACAGCATTTTGTTAAAACAGATCAATACAGAATTGTGATATTATATGTGATTATATTATATATGATTATACAGAATGAACATTAAATATTAAAGAAGGCAACCTCATTATCTTACCAACTCGATGCCAGATAACTGAAGTCCAGCTCAAACTGACTCACTACATCTCCTCCTGAGGATGAAAGAATGAAAACAACCCCACATAACCCAACAAACAAAACCTGTTAAGTTTCTGTCATGAATAACACTGTGGATGAAGCTATGCATGGCTCTTCTATATGTATTTATGTGGCAGATTTGCCAGCTATATATTTAGAATACACAAATGGTTCACCTGCAAGTATGCTGCACATTTTATACCTCCAGAGAATAATGTACAATTTAAAATCACAGTAGTGACTCCATCTAAATCTTAGCATCCTTTGGTCTGCATTTTGGCTTTAATCCAAATGTCCATGTGCCTTATCACATCTCCTCAAACTTGGACCATAAGGATGGGTACAGCAGGGCTTTGCAAGCCATGGGGAAGGGCAAGAATACAGTGTCCATATGCAATTCTTACTCCTGCATTGCCCAGGATAAGAGACAGAATCAACCACCATGGTTTTGAAGAGGACTAGTTATTCCAATACAAGGATCTATGATTGGCAAACAGAAACATTACCAAAATCTCCAACACTGTGAGCTTCTGAGTATGAACCATGAAAATCAATCTGGAGAAAGAGAAAAACAAGAGAACTGCCTGTTTCTTTTAATATGAGCAGAAACAAACTCTCCAAGCAACACTAATGTTTACAGGTCCCAAACCTGACGAACGTCACTCTTACGAAGTTTGTGACATTGTGTCTCTCCAAAAATCTTCCTGAAACAGGACTCCAGCTTTTCTCTTTCCTCCCCACCGCAGTCCAAAATGAAGTTATCCGTTCCAATAAATCCAGTTGTATCAATAAATAAAACAATGCAGGCTTACTTCTCCCATGGCCTTTAGAAATCCTTGGTCAATGCCCAGGCTATGCCAGCTAACATCTGCCACCACATGTGAAGCAATTCCAAACAGGAAAGCCACCAGCTTCTCTGTAGCCTACACAACAACAATCCATTTGTAGTAATACCAGTAATTTTACTCCTGTCTTTAAGAAAATGTTAGCATTTTACGGATGTGCATGTATGTATGTTTCTCACCTATATCCATGTATGTATATACAAGGATAGGTGAGAAACTCTTACGATCCAAGAATTTACCATGACAAGAGTGCTGACCACTCATTGCTTGATGCTGTGGTCAACTTTTGTAACTTGAGAAGCTCTAAGCACTTTATACAGTCCAAGGCCATAGAATTACATGGTTGATGTGAGGGTAATTTGCATACTTTGAGTTAAATGTGTACTAAACTGTTTTCCTGGACCAAGGATAAAAACTTCCAAGGAGTGAACTCCCTCTGCCACCATGGGTGTTGTGTAGCCACACAGAGGAGAGAAATACATTCTTCTGCACTCTCACATTTGACAAATTGTTTTTCCTTTCCTCCTTCGTAGCTCACAGACCATTAACAAGAGCAAATCTGGACTAAGTTCAAGATTTCACAAATGAGAGTTCTAAAAGACGTCTGGTTTTCAAATGGCAAACCCTCAACCAGATCTCACAGGAATGCAAGACCACCAACCACATTTAAAAGTTTGGACCTATGAAAGGTATCATAAGCACCAGAACACAGTGGAGATAACTGACAGACTTTATATGGAAACTGTAAATTTTTTGTATGGCAAAGATTAAAACAGGATTTCAAGTGCTCCTATACAAGCAGGGATTTTAATAGAAAAGTGTTGGGTTTTTTCTACACCTCACAAAGGATGAAATTACAACTAGTGAAGGTGAAGAAAATAGTTGAAAGCAAAGTCAATCAAGAGAAAGTTAATCAATTTTCTTACCTCTTCCCAAGGCTGAGGATAATTCCTTCTGATGTAGTCAATACTTGCTTTGAGAAATGGTGACCAGTGAGTGTCTTCAGATACATCATGGAACATTCCTATTGCAATAAAATTATATCAGTATTTGATTTGTTCTTTGGGGAAAAATGAAAAAGAAAAAAGGAAAATAAAGAGTTTTCTCCATTAAAAACCCCACAGACTTTTGTTCAATTTCGTATAATACAGAAGATACATTTTGCACTCTATCTAATGAAAAGAGCCAAAAGATACTTATTTTATGTGATTTATACTATCAAAAGAGATACTAGATTTACCTTCTATGATTTTGGTTTGAAGCATCTGAAAATTTTGTGGCTGCTCCTTTTCTCTGAGCCGGTGAGTAGGTACAGTACAATGAAAAGCTGCCTCCCAAGCAGAGAGGATAAAGAGAGCTGACGGAGAAGCTGTTGACTAAATTAATGCATCCGCTTGTATGGCAGAAAAGCTGTTGGGAATGGCAGCCAGCTCAAAATATTATGTTTTCTGACAGGTATCAATTTCCACAGGGCAGAGGAGGGTTATGAATGTCATTATTATCACCACCATCATCTTCAACAGAAAGGCAAACTAGCCAAAATACAGTCGGTATAGGAGGAGAAAAAGGGAGGAAAGGAGGAAAAATCAGGTTTCTTTTGAAAAATCAATTATGACTGTCACTTGAATTTAGGCAGAAAAGATTGTGTAGGATCTAACAGTGACCTTGCCTAAAGATTTCTGTGTACCTACATAAAGCTAAGTACAAAGGGATGTTGACAGAAACAGACCAAGCAGCACAATGTTAAATTCTCTAAGGGGGAAGAAGGTAGGCAGGAGACTGTTCAGACCATCAGTACTCTTGGAGGAAGAGCACATGTTTGTTGATGCAGTAATGTGAAATTGAACAATATTAGGGTAGATTAAGCACTGAGAGAGCAGTGACATTTTACAGCGAGGCTAAACTAGATAAAAGAAGGATGGTACTTGCTTGGCCAAAATCAGAGTGCCTTCTACATCTAAGCCTGTCTCCTGCCCAGAAAGGCAGTCTAGATGGCTTTGTTCTGGATGGCTTTGTTCTTGATCTAGTCACACTCCGTTAAAACAGCTCAGGTCTGCAGAGGTACCTATTTCTTCCACATTGACTAAGGACACTGCTGACAAGTGGTCCAGCTCTAACAAGGCAAGATGGACTCCAACGTAAGTGAAGGAATGAAGATTGGATACTGCAGATAGAGAGGCTCTGACCACTGGCCTGGTATAAGACAGGTCAAAATGTTTAGAAGGGAAAGACGAGATAGGCAGATATTGACAAGCTGAAGTAGGAACTGAAAAAAATCCCAGGAGAACATCAGTCATGAAAACAAGGAAAGCAAGACTGAAATTTGGGACAAGAAGCTGGCAGAGCCGGGCAGAAAACAAAGAACAGTGACCCCATAAGTGACAGAAGACAGAACCAGTATTAAATGCCAGAGCAGAGAGGTGATCTGGATGTGAACTGAGCACATCAGGATACAAACTAAGCAGCCTGTAGTTGGCATAACCAACAGGCAGCATCAACAACCTGTGTCTGAGAAACAACGAGAAGTTTGGCTGCAACTATGTGATTTGGCTCTAAACCAAACAAAAATCCTAAGTACACCCCAAATTAATGGAATTTGCATGGCCCACTAAGGTAAGCTACTTCCAATATTTTAAACTTCCACTAATATCTCAACAATCAATTGGCTGGATATCCTCACACAAAGTACTTATCATTGCCCTGTCTCTGGGATTTGCCTAAACACGCTATTAGCTTGTAGCTGGAGGACAGGCTCTTTATCCCATTTGCCAATTGCTCACTATCCAGATTTACCATTTCAGTAGCAAATATCCTACAGCAAAGCCTAGCTGGCTGTTTTGTAGCTCTAATGTTGCTGAAGAAGTTGATTATGATCAAGAGCTGACCTATTAGAATTGAAAAACCAGGGGACAACCTGCAGGTCAAGACATACTTTTTACAGCTAGTGCAAGAGGGTGCAAATTTTGTACTGCAAACTTTGGATCTGCAAGCAGCAAAATTAAGACTGACATTAATTTCCAACAGGCACAGTAAAAGGCAAAAGACTGCACTCTGGAAAAAAAGGACTTTAAACTGGGATGCTATTAACACTTGCCCACCTACCCCCAGCAAGTCCTACCCTATTTTGTTGCTGTGGGATTTTTAGATTCTCCTATCCTCTCTTTGACTGATCTGATAGAAACTAAGACTTTTTAATACAGAAATAGCTTTAGGCCTTCCCTAAGACTTATATAAAAAAGACCATTTTGTCCTCTCAGTACTCAGTAATCTGACCTAATTTAGTCACACAGCATCCTTCTATCAAGTTGCCCCACCCATTAAATAGTTACATTTACCCAAGAGTTACTTTCTAAAACATTTTCAAATGTGTTACTTCATTATAAAGTTCTACCAAAAGGTTCTAACAAAAAATGGTGGATAGTTTTTGCGGGAAATCATTTTTGGCCACACTTCATTTCTTACAACATAACCATTTTCAACCCTACTAAATTCTGCAGGATTTGCACGTAAAAATGCAGTTGTTATAATTTGGACTTACAAAGCTTTTCTTACCACGTTTGCAGATTGGAGGATAAAAGGCATCAGGATAAATGCTCCCAGCCTGAAAAGCATCTTGGTGGTTTAGCAATAACTGGGTAAAGGATGGGGGTAAAAAGGAATCAGAAGGCTATTGCACAGCACAAAACTACATTTTACTACCAACATCAAAGATATGTTCTAAATATCCAGCAAAATACAACTATCATCTTGGTAAAATACACCATGTAGTGCACAAAACCTTGCTGTCATTTTGCTGTCCTTAGTTTTATTAAATCTCCATTTCCAAAATCCTCTACTGATTCTTCTAATACAACCACTCACACAGAATATGACGAAAGAAGATAGGAAAACATGCAAGAAACCACACAAAGTATATATATACACACATTGTTATATTCCTGTAATAATATTCAGGAGTCAAATTATTTTCAATAAAAAACGGTAAAAATACAGTCTGAGCACAATATTGACACAGGCATTACTGAGAATAATAAGAAAGGCAAGAAGACAGAAAACAAAACATTCAGAAGAAAGGTGTACAAAACTAAGCAATAATATGCTTCCTACCTGTCTGTAATTAACACTCCCTTCATGCTTAGTGAAAAATTCCAGAGCTCTATGTGCTGAAAAACAATATATTGAACTGTTGATTTATAGGTATTGTGTCCAGGCCCACGTTTTGTTAGAAGCATTATCAAAACCAGAACACAACACATTTTCGTACCCAAGCCAAGTGCCACCTGCATGAAACACCATTTCTCACAATGGTGTGCATGTGAGAGGATGTGTTTTCTCACCTAGGGAGTTAATAAGGAAGTGCTCTTTCTGTGGCACATCTTCAGCCTCTCTCTAATCCCCAGCTCCCAAGCTAACCAACCAAGCTGAAATCGCAGGGAAATGAACTCCCCATGTCCAGAAATGAGCTACAGCAGTGAAATGACAGGACCACACCCAGCACATATGAAGTGTGGACCACAAAGTTCTAGCTGTACAGTATTCAAGTTTCACTGTTGCCCTTAGCAGTGAAAAAGGTATGTTGGGAATCAATGTGGATGTTTAACGGTTTGATTAATTTTTAACATGCATGAAAAGTAACAAAAATCTAAAGTCATCACAGTAAATAACAGTATTTATTTACTGAATTGGCAGATACTCTTACTCCCAAAAATCTTTATTTAGCTGTCATAACAAGTGAATGAAACGAACTGACACCCTTTTCTTTAACGAGGTCTCCTCCTTATTAATATTAGATCCCAGGAATAATCTATCAACAGTATTCTAAAAACACCCAACATTGACTCTAAAGCTATTTACAAAGACTGAAGTTAATTTGTTCCTTAGCAAATAAATCACATCACAAAAAACCCCAAAAAACCAAACAACGAAACAAACAAACAAAAAACTCCCCCCACCAAAGCCAAAACAATCCACTCATTCGTGAATAAGATCTTGACAAAACTGTGTGGGTTCGAAAGATCTTTAACTTTGAATTTTACCCAGTGATTTAATCATCCTTATACAAGTAAGTTAAGACCTTTAAGACCAGCCTTGCACCAGAAGAGAAACAACAACAACAAAATAATAAATAATAATCTAAAGTTTTAAGGTTCAGACATTTCTACACACATCTCTGATTCCAGTGTGGGAGAGCCTCAGTTTGGCAGTTTGCTTTTTCTGCCTCACACCTCCCCCACACTTCTCTCACTACTCAAGTGGGCCCAGGTTCTACAACTCCACCGTCACAAGGAATTTTATGCCAGATCCCCACAGTTCCACAGAGCCTCACAAGTCCGACAGGAGCCCCTAGGGGTGAAGAGCTTCCCCATTCAGACCTGCCTCCAGGCACGGCCATGCAAGTAGGACACAGCACAGCTCTGCCAAGCACACTGAACACGATCAACATTCTGAACAGGCAGAGCTTTCCATCATTTTAAAAGTACTTTCAAAAATCTGTCCAGGATTTATTTGGTGCTGTCTTTAAGTGAGAGGAATTCCTTTTTACAGTTTGTTGTTTGGGGTTTTTTTTTGTTTGCTTGTTTTTGTTTTCCTGGAATACTCAGTGTTTTACTTTTGCAAATATTTTCATCTTACTGTTATAGACTTCTATGTGCACAACAGTAAGAGAACTCATTTTAGCAGCATCAGAGCTGATCAGAGTTTAATGTAATTTACAAAATTTGTTGTAAACTATGACTCAATAGTTCAGTGTACACACAACTCCTCAGACAACCAAGATCTATAAATGCGTGTTTTCTGCAACATGCTCCTTCGATTACAAAAAAAGAATGACTGCTTTGGGACAGATCTGTAAGCTTGTTTCTCTTTGCAGATTTTTTTTTCCAAACACACTCTATTCTGGCAAATCTGTTATTTCAACTCCTCAGAAGTGCATACTTGGTAATTAGTGTCCTGAGCTTGCAGAGTTGTGTACACTCGCCTAACCTCAGGCACCATGACTTCTCCTACAGATTATTATGGGTTTCTTGACACATTGTTAGGAAAAGCAAATTGTTCCAGGATGCTGACCAAGGGTACAACACTCAGTAAGGGAACACACTCCAGTCCCAAACACCATGAATGATCCCAGCCTTGAAATTTTTCAAAGTTGCATGTATTCAGTACCTAAAGTCTGAGAAAATTACCTGAATAAAGGCAACATCCTACATTTTACCATCTGTTTGAGCAATGGATTTAGAAACAAAAAGAGAAGAACAAACAATTAAAACTGTCAGTTATTATGAGTAGCTGTTTCAGAATAACCTCACACTGCTCGTATTTGTGCTTGCAATAACTACGGAAGAAGCCAGATTTTAAAAATAGCACAGGCAAACAAGAAATTCAAAACAGAACTATTTCTCCATTTTGATGTTCACTCAGTTCTCTCCTTCATTCTCTACAAATCTACGCTGTTCTGGCTACAGAGAGCAACCTACCAGAAAGAGACACAAAACAAAATTTTTATGATGTTAATCACAGATACAAACACATTACAGAATTTTATCTATTTATGCAGGTGTGGCATAATTAATACAGGGTGATTTGAAAACAGAGCTACCACAAATGACTTTCGTTATTCTTTAGTTTAAATATAACAATCCCACGAATTGCCTAAAGCATTCCTTTTCTTTCTCCAAACCAAACCCTATCTGCATACGACTCACAGACAAAAACATTCCAGTTACATAATGCCTGTGTTTTAGGAGACAGAAAAATATGCAACCCAAGTCAATTCAAGCACTTTACTTACAAAAACCAGTAAAATTTCAAACTGCAAAATCAAACTACTCATTTTTCCTGTTATTCACATTTTTAAAATTATGTAGACTGCTCGTTACTTTAACATTATTTCCTCTCTCTGCTTTCCAGCTGAATCTGAATTTACTTCTCTTCACAAGAAATACAAAACACAAGAAAATCCATTTTGAATATGTCTTACCTATTTCAACATGTGTTGAAATTCCACATGGGACACATCTTTGACAGAAACGGTAGAGTATAACCAGTAAGACAGACCAAATCTTCAGACCAACCATGATGCTGGCTCCAACTGTGGTTTTCAGAAGCCTGTAGCAGTAGCACTGTGACCTTTGAAATGTAGGTTACGGAGCATGCCTTTTCTTTCACACATATTGCTGACACAGCAAGCAAACGACTGCCGAATTTGAAAGGCTATTTTATACCAATGCTTTCTTTTACTGCAAATAAAGTAATTTATATAAAGAAAGAAATAACCTACGGGTCTGCTCCCCACTTGAATTCTGTAATATCGCTGGGATTTGAGCAGTGTAGTCAGTGCATCACTGCACCGCAGCAGTGAGATTTCTGTTAAATACAGCAGTGTGTGAAAGAGCATCCTCTCACAGTTTGTCCAGCTCATGGTGTGCTTGTCTTACAACAACTACATCACATTTCATGAAAGAAATTAAAGCCAATTGCCAAAGCAGTATTAATAGAAAGACACTAGCTCCTGAGTTGCAGGTAATACAAATTCATAGCCTTTGGTGAGCTGATAGGACATTGCACACTGAAGTCTGGGTCTTACGATCTGTGTTGAAAGCCCAGCTGGTATGCGGGGGACTCACGGAAGTACTCCTGCCAAGTGTACTGCTATGAACATCTGGCTTCAGGGGCTGGGCACCCTGCGTTTCCCAGCCACCCGGCATGCATGTGGCACAGCTGCACCAGTCCCCAGAGAGATGGTAGCACTGGGCAGGGCTTCGCATTTTGTGCCAGAGACTGACCAGCTGTCATGGGACCCAGTGGCCCACGGGCTCCCATGGGCCAGTGCTCCTGCAGTAAAGCACAACTTAGCCTGTTGTGCCTCGAGACCTTATCAGTCTACAACTTCCTCACGAAGGGAAAAGGAGGGGCAGGGACTGATCTCTTCTCTGTGGTGACCAGTGAAGCTGTGTCAGGAGAGGTTTGGGTTGGGTGTTAGGGAAAGGTTCTTCACCTGGAGGGTGGTTGTGCACTGGAAAAGGCTCCCCAAGGAAGTGGTGAGACCACCAAGCCTGACAGAGTTCCAGAAAGCATTTGGACTACGCCCTCAGGGACATGGTGTGACTCTTGGGGTGTGCTTTGCAGGGCCAGGAGTTGGACTTCAATGATCCCTGTGGGTTCCTTCAAATACAGGATATTCTATGACTCTAAGCCTCCCCCCTCCCTAAGAAGCGGGGGCCTCTATGGGGCGTGGGAAACGATGCTCCGGGAAGCCGAAGGCCTCT